>NC_134353.1:618103758-618435425 GCF_048569485.1 Anomaloglossus baeobatrachus | reverse complement strand
CACACACACACACACAATACAATGCACCCCTCATTACCTCTCCCCACACACAAACACTGCACCCCTCATGACCTCTCCCCCCACACACAATACACCCTCCATTACCCCTCCCCCCACACACAATACAGTGCACCCTCCATTACCCCTCCCTCCACACACAATACAATGCACCCTCCATTACCCCTTCCCCCACACACAATACAACCCTCATCACCCCCTACACACACAAATTACACTGATCCATCCCTATACACTCCTGCCTCCCCCCCTCCCTCGGAATACAGTACTCCTCCTCTGCCTGTCACAGAGCTGTGTTCCTTCACAAATGTTCCCCGTTGTGTCCTCTGCCTGTCACAGAGCTGTGTTCCTTCACAAATGTTCCCCGTTGTGTCCTCAGCCCCTCCTCACTCATCCCCATTAATTACACCTGTCTACTCAGCTCCTTCATGGAGCGCTCGCTTCCTCTTGTCCCCTGTGTGGCGCCGGCAGCACTGTGATGACGTCAGCAAGGTGCTGATCTCATCACGTTGCTGCACGTCGGGGGCGGGGCCCAGTCCCGGCGCGCTGTTCAAATGTATTTACGTCTGAAAGACGCAAATACATTTGAATAGGAACGGAAACAGGAAGCTGCGGTCATCGGCTCTGCTGCGCTCCTCTGCAGTGTACATGCCGGCACACAGCAGAGCCGGCACACAGCAGAGCCGGCACACAGCAGAGCCGGCACACAGCAGAGCCGGCACACAGCAGAGCCGGCACAGCGCGCTGCCTCCTGCTCCTGCTAGTGTGCCTGGCATGTAAGGAGCGCAGCGGGGACAGCAGACAGCGGCCCACCACACCGTGCCCCTGCTTCTAGGTACGGCCGCAGCACATAGCAGAGAGCATTAGCACACCTCTGACCCCGGAAGTTCAAGCGGCCGCTGGTACTTCCGAGGTCAATCAGCGTCCTGTGCCCGCAGTTTGTTTTTGCGTCTTAAAGACGCAGATGCAAATAAATAGCGGTGCCCCCCCCTCCCCCCCGAAAACACAGCTGATTTATTAGACTGTCTTTACGGAGGGGGAGAGGGTGTGAAAAAAAAAATGCTGACAGGTGCCTAGTGCCAAGTATGGTGGGGGCCCCCTTAGAAGCTCTTTTGGTGGGGGCCCCTGGGCTCCAGCCCCGCCTGCCCCGCCTATAATCCGGCCCTGGATGTACCCATGTCTATGGCTGTATTACTGATGTACCCTTGTCTATGGCTGTATTACTGATGTACCCTTGTCTATGGCTGTATTACTGATGTACCCATGTCTATGGCTGTATTACTGATGTACCCATGTCTATGGCTGTATTACTGATGTACCCATGTCTATGGCTCTATTACTGATGTACCCTTGTCTATGGCTGTATTAATGATGTACCCTTGTATATGGCTGTGTTACTAATGTACCCTTGTCTATGGCTGTATTATTGATGTACCCTTGTCTATGGCTGTATTACTGATGTACCCATGTCTATGGCTGTATTACTGATGTACCCATGTCTATGGCTCTATTCCTGATGTACCCTTGTCTATGGCTGTATTACTGATGTACCCTTGTCTATGGCTGTATTACTGATGTACCCATGTCTATGGCTGTATTACTGATGTACCCATGTCTATGGCTGTAATACTGATGTACCCATGTCTATGGCTATTTTACTGATGTACCCATGTCTATGGCTGTATTACTGATGTACCCATGTCTATGGCTGTATTACTGATGTACCCATGTCTATGGCTGTATTACTGATGTACCCATGTCTATGGCTGTATTACTGATGTACCCTTGTCTATGGCTGTATTACTGATGTACCCATGTCTATGGCTGTATTACTGATGTACCCATGTCTATGGCTGTATTACTGATGTACCCATGTCTATGGCTCTATTACTGATGTACCCTTGTCTATGGCTGTATTACTGATGTACCCTTGTCTATGGCTGTATTACTAATGTACCCTTGTCTATGGCTGTATTATTGATGTACCCTTGTCTATGGCTGTATTACTGATGTACCCATGTCTATGGCTGTATTACTGATGTACCCATGTCTATGGCTCTATTACTGATGTACCCTTGTCTATGGCTGTATTACTGATGTACCCTTGTCTATGGCTGTATTACTGAAGTACCCATGTCTATGGCTGTATTACTGATGTACCCATATCTATAGCTGTATTACTGATGTACCCATGTCTATGGCTGTATTACTGATGTACCCTTGTCTATGGCTGTATTACTGATGCACCCTTGTCTATGGCTCTATTACTAATGTACCCTTGTCTATGGCTGTATTACTGATGTACCCTTGTCTATGGCTGTATTACTGATGTACCCTTGTCTATGGCTGTATTACTAATGTACCCTTTTCTATGGCTGTATTACTGATGTGCCCATGTCTATGGCTGTATTACTGATGTACCCATGTCTATGGCTGTATTACTGATGTACCCATATCTATGGCTGTATTACTGATGTACCTTTGTCTATGGCTCTATTACTTATGTACCCTTGTCTATGGCTGTATTACTGATGTACCCATGTCTATGGCTGTATTACTGATGTACCCATGTCTATGGCTGTATTACTGATGTACCCATGTCTATGGCTGTATTACTGATGTACCCATGTCTATGGCTGTATTGTTGATGTACCTTTGTCTATGGCTCTATTACTGATGTACCCTTGTCTATGGCTGTATTACTGATGTACCCATGTCTATGGCTGTATTACTGATGTACCCATGTCTATGGCTGTATTACTGATGTGCCCATGTCTATGGCTGTATTACTGATGTACCCTTGTCTATGGCTGTATTACTGATGCACCCTTATCTATGGCTCTATTACTGATGTACCCTTGTCTATGGCTGTATTACTGATGTACCCATGTCTATGGCTGTATTACTGATGTACCCATGTATATGGCTCTATTACTGATGTACCCAAGTCTATGGCTGTTTTACTGATGTACCCATGTCTATGGCTCTATTACTGATGTACCCTTGTCTATGGCTGTATTACTGATGTACCCATGTCTATGGCTGTATTACTGATGTACCCATGTATATGGCTCTATTACTGATGTACCCAAGTCTATGGCTGTTTTACTGATGTACCCATGTCTATGGCTCTATTACTGATGTACCCTTGTCTATGGCTGTATTACTGATGTACCCATGTCTATGGCTGTATTACTGATGTACCCATGTCTATGGCTGTATTACTGATGTACCCATGTCTATGGCTGTATTACTGATGCACCCTTATTTATGGCTCTATTACTGATGTACCCTTGTCTATGGCTGTATTACTGATGTACCCATGTCTATGGCTGTATTACTGATGTACCCATGTATATGGCTCTATTACTGATGTACCCAAGTCTATGGCTGTTTTACTGATGTACCCATGTCTATGGCTGTATTACTGAGTACACAGCACTGTTTAAAACCAGATGAAAAATAAATTTTGTACTGCAAATGCCAATGGACTTGGCTGTCACTTAAATGGTGACTGTCCTGTTCATCATTGGACCATTGACAGCTCAGATTTTAACTCATTCCAGCTTGATACTGGCTTCACTGTGTAGATCTGCATCAAGCCTTCTTTTAAGCTAACATAGGGGCTTTGCCTTTTCACAAACACATCAGGTGAGCAAAACTGCCCTTTGTTACCTTGGTATTCTCTGTTAAGACAGTATTTGTGTTCATTGTCTCTTTCATTTTCCTCTTTTTCCTCAAAACCTTCTTTTTAACAGATTTCTTTCATTTTATTTGTGGTATTTGAGTTATCCCATTGTCATGGTTCCACCTCCTAATCCACATGGCTAGGAATGGAGCCTTCTCTCGGGCCCCACATCTGGAGCTTAGATGCTTGAAATTCTGTCATCTCTGGTGAACCAGCGCCGGCTATAAGCTTAGCACTGCTTTGCCTGTGATTGCTGGTCCCTGTAAGTGTTTCCTGATCCGTCCTTCCCCTGTGCTCTGTCTGTGCTCCGTCCCACCTCCTTCCTTGCCACAATAGCCCCAGTCGTTCCCCCTTCTCCTACCTCCCCACTCGGTTGCTTCCTCTGGTACTGACCTCGGCCTGACCTCGACACCGCTTTTGCTAGCTCCTCCAGTCTTTTTTCTTACCGTACTGTGTATGACCTGCCTGACCATCCTCCACACACCCCGTGGCCTCTGTATTCTGGCTGACTCTGCAGGGCAGTGCTCCAGCACACACTGTGTGTCCACCTCCATGCTGATTCAGCTCTGTGTAGTGTCTTTTCCTGCAGTGCTCCAGCTCCCCCTGGTGGTAGCCTGACACCCATTGATTGAAGGCTGCTCAAGCTACCAATATTCTTAAGCCTATTTTTGTGTCACTAGAGAAGACCAAATCTTTTGAAATTTAAATTAATAAAGTTAATCTAATTTTCAAAAAAATTAGATTTGCAGCCAATCAAATTAGCTGTGAATTGCAATATTGCAAAGCCTCCAATTGATCTTTTAATAATACAGGATACTAAGAGACTTTGCATATTGTTTTTTTTATATTAAAAATATGATCTGAAAGTTGTCCTTCTTGTTTATTTATGATCAATGTACCATTCTCTGTAGAAAACAAACTCAAACTGATGGTGTCAGAGGTAACATCAGCCTTCTGTGACTGAGATGACTTATCTGCCATCTATTCCATAGTGTCCTCTGATTGCTTACCAATAAAATGCATTTAATTGTGACCTGCCTTTGTTAATTCTACTGCCCGGACAACTGATGCCATAGAAGCTTATAGTGCTAGCGGATCTCACATTTTTAGATGTTGTATGTATTTCTATTTCTTTAATCTACACCATCAATTGCCCTTGCCATTGCCACTTTTTCTTTTTTTATTCGTTTTGTACAACACTGTAATAAACTTTTCACAATATTTTTAACCTCAATTATTGGACACTTGCTAACAAGAACATAACTAGAAATACTGCCTCAGTACAGGTGTAGCATGTATTATTGGCCAATTGGACTTGTAAAACAGCTGTGCAACAACAGCCATGAAAAGCAAAATTCCCAATTTTTTTCTTGTAAAATTCAATGGCTTCCCCAAAAAAGACATAATAAGAAATGTAAAGTAGGCACATATCCTAAAAGGTAGCATTTGCCACCAGGCACTTTATTGGTGAGGTGTCTGGCGGTATAATTTGAGGACCAAAACATATGTGGAAAAAAATTGTGGCATGCACACTTTCTTAGGTAGACAGTTTAGTTAAATGTCTGGATTTTTGGATTTTTTTTTTGGATTTAAAAAAAACAACAACAAATATTCCCTACTTCACAAAAAGAATTGCACAAGTAATGCAAAAACTCAGTACAACCATTTGAGACAATTAAGACCACCACCTCTAACCATTCTGTAGTGGCAAGTGCCATGTTTTTTGCACTCATATGCTGGGGTGGTAGTGTGCGGGTCTCTGATGCTAATAAGCTGAATAAGCTTATCAAGAAGGCAAGCTGCGCTGTTGGCTGCAATCTGGACTCTTTTGAGGAGGTAGTGGAGAAAAGAACTCTGAAAAAGTGTATGTTGATTATGAATAATAATGCACATCCATATGAGCTATTCATGAGACAGAAGAGTACCTTCAGTAACCGGCTAATCCTTCTGAGGTGTAAGAAGGAAAAATAGAGGAAATCATTTGTGCCAACTGCTATGGGAATGTACAACAATAACATTAGTGTTAAATCATCAAGGTGAATGTTTCCTTCTTTATTTCTTCTACTTTTCAGTTTACCCGCTGTGTATGACCTAATCTAATGTATAATGTTCTTCTGTCAACTCTACTGTCTTGTCAATTAAGTAATTCATGTTATTATTTAAGTTGTGCTGCTGTGATACCATAATTTCCCATTGGATCAATAAAGTGTATTGTATCATATCGTAACTCTGATTTCAATTTTTTTCCGTAAAATATTGTGCTGACTTGTTGCTGTATTCTAGTGCACTAAGAGTTATGGAGAAAAAAAGACTAATTGGAATTCAAATGCAACAGTAGAAATGTCAGCTACACCATATGACTGTTCAATTACATTAACACTGTGGCTGTCACCCCTCCTATCTCTTTCTCCCACTGTTAAAGGTATCTTTGCATTAGTCGAAGCCTACTGCACTCATCTTCTTCATTGCTGTAGTTGTACAACATATTACTGCGTAGAGTATTAGTCCAATCGTTTTAGGGATTTTTCTCCAATATTTTTTTCTGAGCTGTGAGCTCTGTTGCCTAGTCACCATCCTAAATTACAATAAAACGGCTGCTTAATTCTCTGCCTCTGCTTTTATATAGGCTATTAGGAACATCAAGGGAAAACCATTTTTTCTCGCCATGCTTTTCACCACTTCAGAGATGGAAATTAATACATCCAAGTCTTTATTAAGAACGCTATATACAATTATTAGTTTCTGTCTCTGCAGTGGTTGACAAGCGCGGCGATAAAAAGCAGTTTTCCCTTGATGTTCCTATCTGCCTGATTCTCTGGTGCTGCAGCTATCTCCACTATTAGATGTTTTTCCAGGTGTTGTGACTTTTCACAATCCCTACAGGTGAGCACATTCTTTCAACTCCTCTCCCCTCATATACCGGGTAAGACCCTATTGCGCCTCTTTGTCCACAGGTTCTCTGTTTTATTTATATAGGCTATAATTGTCTCTCCTCATAATAATTGTCCCTCCTTGTTCTATACTATGTGATGTGATACCTATAGGGCATTATGGTGACGTCCTCATGATCACGCTTGAGGTCATGTAAATCTTCTGGTACTGAACAATTTTCTACAAAAATGTGCAAAACAGTATCCTCTGACAGCAACACCATCACCTGGAGGCTGTGTCCTGCTCAGTCCATCTCCTCCACGCCAAAACACTAAATATTATATAGAGTGGAATTTCCATTCCATCAATGACACTTGTTTCTTTTCTGCCCCATAGTCTCCTAACTCACAGCATTTATAGCATTTTTTCGGTGAATTGCACAAATCAAATCACAAGTTGTTTGAAATTTCAGAATGAAGTTTATGAAGTTCATAAAATTTGCATTTAATCCATTTGCTCAACTCTAGTTATTAGTAGAGATGAGCGAACCGGTCGCGGTTCGGCTCGAGGTTGGTTCGCCGAACGGACCTCCCGTTCGAGTTCGGTTCGTCGAACGTTCGACGAACCGAACTCGAACTGCATAGGAAACAATGGCAGGCAATCACAAACACAGAAAAACACCTAGAAAACACCCTCAAAGGTGTCCTAAAGGTGACAAACAACTCAAACACATTGGAAAGTGACAAGGACATATACTCATGCGAAAACAAAACAGCTGGACAAGGAAAAAGAGGAGGACACACAGATATAGGCATGGCACGCCCTTCTAAAATCATGTAAAACACCGCAAGGTGACTCCAAGCGGAGTCTCCATTTTTTCCAAAAATTGGGCCACACAAACACCCACCCCTTCAGTGGCAGCAGTTGTGCCCCAGTTGTACACTTCACAGCTACATTTGCATCAAGCACATTCAAAAATACGCCATTCTTATCCGTCCCCAGGATGACACCGGGGTAGGTAGCAAAGTCTTTCCTGATCCCAGCTCTGTTCATCTTGGCTTCTTTTAAAAACACATCAAGCAAGGGTTACTCCAAGCGGAGTCTCCCTTTTTTTCCAAAAATTGGGCCACACAGACACCCACCCCATCAGTGGCAGCACTTGGGCCCTAGTTGCAAACAGGATGTTTTGATTTGCATCAAGCACATTCAAAAATACGCCATTCTTATCCGTCCCCAGGATGACACCGGGGTAGGTAGCAAAGTCTTTGCTGATCCCAGCTCTGTTCATCTTGGCTTCTTTTAAAAACACATCAAGCAAGGGTTACTCCAAGCGGAGTCTCCCTTTTTTTCCAAAAATTGGGCCACACAGACACCCACCCCATCAGTGGCAGCACTTGGGCCCTAGTTGCAAACAGGATGTTTTGATTTGCATTAAGCACATTCAAAAATACGCCATTCTTATCCGTCCCCAGGATGACACCGGGGTAGGTAGCAAAGTCTTTCCTGATCCCAGCTCTGTTCATCTTGGCTTCTTTTAAAAACACATCAAGCAAGGGTTACTCCAAGCGGAGTCTCCCTTTTTTTCCAAAAATTGGGCCACACAGACACCCACCCCATCAGTGGCAGCACTTGGGCCCTAGTTGCAAACAGGATGTTTTGATTTGCATCAAGCACATTCAAAAATACGCCATTCTTATCCGTCCCCAGGATGACACCGGGGTAGGTAGCAAAGTCTTTGCTGATCCCAGCTCTGTTCATCTTGGCTTCTTTTAAAAACACATCAAGCAAGGGTTACTCCAAGCGGAGTCTCCCTTTTTTTCCAAAAATTGGGCCACACAGACACCCACCCCATCAGTGGCAGCACTTGGGCCCTAGTTGCAAACAGGATGTTTTGATTTGCATCAAGCACATTCAAAAATACGCCATTCTTATCCGTCCCCAGGATGACACCGGGGTAGGTAGCAAAGTCTTTCCTGATCCCAGCTCTGTTCATCTTGGCTTCTTTTAAAAACACATCAAGCAAGGGTTACTCCAAGCGGAGTCTCCCTTTTTTTCCAAAAATTGGGCCACACAGACACCCACCCCATCAGTGGCAGCACTTGGGCCCTAGTTGCAAACAGGATGTTTTGATTTGCATCAAGCACATTCAAAAATACGCCATTCTTATCCGTCCCCAGGATGACACCGGGGTAGGTAGCAAAGTCTTTGCTGATCCCAGCTCTGTTCATCTTGGCTTCTTTTAAAAACACATCAAGCAAGGGTTACTCCAAGCGGAGTCTCCCTTTTTTTCCAAAAATTGGGCCACACAGACACCCACCCCATCAGTGGCAGCACTTGGGCCCTAGTTGCAAACAGGATGTTTTGATTTGCATCAAGCACATTCAAAAATACGCCATTCTTATCCGTCCCCAGGATGACACCGGGGTAGGTAGCAAAGTCTTTCCTGATCCCAGCTCTGTTCATCTTGGCTTCTTTTAAAAACACATCAAGCAAGGGTTACTCCAAGCGGAGTCTCCCTTTTTTTCCAAAAATTGGGCCACACAGACACCCACCCCATCAGTGGCAGCACTTGGGCCCTAGTTGCAAACAGGATGTTTTGATTTGCATCAAGCACATTCAAAAATACGCCATTCTTATCCGTCCCCAGGATGACACCGGGGTAGGTAGCAAAGTCTTTGCTGATCCCAGCTCTGTTCATCTTGGCTTCTTTTAAAAACACATCAAGCAAGGGTTACTCCAAGCGGAGTCTCCCTTTTTTTCCAAAAATTGGGCCACACAGACACCCACCCCATCAGTGGCAGCACTTGGGCCCTAGTTGTACACTTCACAGCTACATTTGCATCAATCACATTCAAAAATACCCCATAATTAACCGTCCCCAGGATGACACCGGGGTAGGTAGCAAAGTCTTTGCTGACCCATGACTTGTTCATCTTGGCTTCTTTTAAAAACAATGTAAGCAAGGGTTACTCCAAGCGGAGTCTCCCTTTTTTCCAAAAATTGGGCCACACAGACACCCACCCCATCAGTGGCAGCACTTGGGCCCTAGTTGCAAACAGGATGTTTTGATTTGCATCAAGCACATTCCAAATCCACAAGCATTTACTCTCCCCAGGATGACACAGGGGTAGTAAATTCCTTCTGGATCCATGACTTGTTCATTTTGATGAACGTCAGTCTGTCCACATTGTCACTGGACAGACGCGTGCGCTTATCTGTCAGCACACACCCAGCAGCACTGAATACACGTTCAGAGACAACGCTGGCAGCTGGACACGACAAAATCTCCAAGGCGTAACTGGAGAGCTCTGGCCATTTTTCTATGTTTGAAGCCCAAAAGGAGCAAGGCTCCAGTTGCACAGTCATGGCATCGATGTTCATTTGGAGATACTCCTGTATCATCCTCTCCAGCCGTTGAGTATGTGTCAGACTTGTTGTCTCTGGTGGCCTTGCAAAAGAGGGTCTAAAAAAATTATGAAAAGATTCCATAAAATTGCTGTTACCGGCACCAGATACGGTCCTACTGGTACGGGTAGACTGGTGAAGATGACGAGACCGTCCCATGTTTGTCAAGTTACAACTGGGAGATTCCCTCCCTGCACCTGCACGGTTGTTTGGTGGAAAAGCCGAGCTAAGATCGAGTAACAGCTTCTGCTGATACTCCTGCATACGTGCGTCCCTTTCTATGGCTGGAATTATGTCACACAATTTGGACTTGTACCGGGGATCTAATAGTGTGGCAATCCAGTAGTCATCATCACTTCTAATTTTGACAATACGACTGTCATGTTGGAGGTAGTGCAACAAAAAGGCACTCATGTGTCTTGCGCAGCCATGCGGACCAAGTCCACGCTGTGTTTGTGGCATAGAGGTGCTACCCGTTCTTTCTTCCTCTGACATCTCCCCCCAACCTCTTTCAACTGAAATTTGACCAAGGTCTCCCTCATCCGCTGAGTCTTCCATGTCCATGGACAGTTCGTCCTCCATTTCTTCATGTTCTCCTGCACCTTCCTCAACATTTCGCCTGCTACTATGCGCCCTTGTCGATCCCTGTTCCCCATGGTCCCATGCCTGCTGCGTTGGTGATGATGAACGTCTGGACCTTGGTGATGTTGTTGTCCCTTGCACATATGAATCCTCCTGTAGTTCCTCCCCTTCATGTTGTCCCACCCCCTGACTCCGAATAGTGTTTAGCGTGTGCTCCAGCATGTAAATGACTGGAATCGTCATGCTGATAATGGCATTGTCAGAGCTAAACATATTCGTCGCCATGTCGAAACTGTGCAGAAGGGTGCATAGGTCCTTGATCTGAGACCACTCCATCAGGGTGATCTGCCCCACCTCTGCATCTCGTTGGCCCAGGCTATACGTCATGACGTATTGCACCAGGGCTCTGCGGTGCTGCCACAGTCGCTGTAACATGTGGAGAGTTGAATTCCAGCGTGTCGCCACATCGCATTTCAGGCGATGAACCGGCAGGCCGAAAGACTTCTGTAGCGATGCAAGTCGCTCAGCTGCGGCGCTTGAACGCCGGAAGTGAGCAGACAGTTTTCGTGCCCTGTTCAGAAGGCCATCTAGGCCGGGATAGTGTGTTAAAAATTGCTGCACGACAAGGTTCAACACGTGAGCCATACAAGGTACGTGTGTCACCTTGCCCAGGCGAAGGGCCGCACCCAGGTTTGCAGCATTGTCGCACACGGCCTTACCAGGCTGCAGGTTGAGTGGAGACAACCATTTATTAAACTCGGACCGCAGAGCTGACCACAACTCCTCAGCTGTGTGACTCTTATTACCAAGACATGTCAAGCTAAAGACCGCCTGATGCCGTTGCGCTCGGCTGCCAGCATAGTAATGAGGCGTGCGTGATTCCTTCTGCGCAGTGAGAACGCTGGTGGCCTGACCAGGCAGGCTTGGGGCGGAGGTGGAGGACCCAGATGAGGTGGAGGATGCAGAAGCTGTGGCGGAACTTGGACAGACAGAGGATTGACACACAAGTCGTGGGGACGGCAAGACTTGTGCAGCAGACCCTTCACCATCTATCACCATAGTTACCCAGTGCCCAGTCAGCGACATGTAACGTCCCTGTCCATGCTTACTGGTCCAAGTATCGGTGGTGAAATGCACCCGTTCACACACAGAGTTTCTCAAGGAAGCGGTGATGTTGTGTGCGACATGCTGGTGTAGCGCGGGCACACCTTTCTTAGAGAAGTAGTGGCGACTAGGCATCTGGTACTGGGGCACAGCGACAGACATAAGGTCTCTAAAATCCTGTGTGTCCACTAGGCGGAAAGGCAGCATTTCGGTAGCCAACAGCTTACAGAGGGATAGAGTCAACCTCTTAGCTTTGTCATGGGTCGGAGGAAGTGGCCTTTTATTTGACCACATCTGAGGGACAGAGATCTGGCTGCTGTGTGTAGACGGTGTTGAGTAGGGTGTCCCTGGAAAAATGCAGGTTTGTGAGGAAAGTGCAGGCGGAGACATGATGTTGCCTTCATCCAACGTTGGTGCTATCGATGTCTGAGAGAGCTGTACACACTCACTTGTTTCCCCTTCCAAACCAACTGACGACCTTACAAGCAAACTGCCTGTTGCGGTTACAGTGGTGGAAGTTTTGCGTGGAAAAACAGGTGTGACAGCTGTCCCCACAGTCCTAGAAGATGAAGAGCGCGCGGATGCACTGGAAGGGGCGGGCGGTGGATGGTTCGCTCCGCTAGCCGGCATTGCAGCACGGTGAGCTTCCCACCGGGACTTATGATATTTATTCATGTGACGATTCATGGAAGAAGTTGTCAAACTGCTGAGGTTTTGACCTCTACTAACAGAATCATGACAAATGTTACATATCACATGAGTTGGGCGATCTTTTTCGATGTGAAAAAAGGCCCAGGCTAGGCAAGGCTTAGAGGCCATGCGACCTGTTGATCCACCCCGAATAATGCTCATAGGCAGAGTGGTGGCTGAGGATGCAGTTGTAGACGTGCTACCAGTGCTCCGACTCTGTCCAGGAAGGCGCAAGGTAACTTCGTCGTCGGTTGCATCCTCCTCCACCGCCTCTGTTGACCTCCTCGAGTGCCTGACTGGGGGTTGACAGTAGGTGGGATCTAGAACGTCATCATCAATTGTTGTGTTCGCACTCCCCTCCCCCTCAGACCGAGCCTCTTCTTGCCCTGACCGAATATTTAAGTTGTCATCCCAATCGGGTATCTGCGTCTCATCTTCATCAGTATGTTCCTCATTGTCTATAACCACAGGTGTTACAGTTTGTGACAAAGGGTCAACATTATGCTCAGAAACTTGGTCCTCACGGCCTGAATCTGAGTCACAAAGGTTCTGGGCATCACTGCAGACCATTTCCTGTTCTGTACTCACTGTAGCTTGGGAGCAGACCTCTGATTCCCAGGCTATAGTGTGACTGAACAGCTCTGCAGACTCAGCCATCTCAGTTCCACCATACTGTGCAGGGCTGATGGAGACTTCAGAGCTGGGAGAAATCAAGTGTGATTGGGATGACAACTCAGAGGAATGGTGTTTTTTGGATGCGGTACTTGAAGTGGCTGAGAGGGCACTTGTTGGACCACTTGAGATCCATTCAAGCATTTTCCTTTTTTGCCCATCATCTACCTTTGTTCCTCTTGTTCGTGTCCGTAAAAAAGGGAGCACATCGGATTGTCCACAATAAGTAGTAGACATCTTACTTTTGCTAGTAGATGGTCTATCTTCAGCAGATGATAATGGAGCTTTGGCACCTTCCCCACTGACAAAACCTTTTTTGCCTTTTCCACCACGCCTCTTCCCCTTTCCACCAGCATCTGTCATTTTGCCACTCATGTTGATTGCGACAAGATTGTGGACTGAAAATGTGGTAGTAAAAATTGAGAGGTGGTGAAGATTGCAGTGGTGGTCTAGCTTTATTAACAGCAGAATAATAAAGAATAAATATCCCTGACAATGTAACTTAGTTATAATTAGTTGGAGTGTGCAACGCAGGCAGACGTGCTGCAAATGTCTTGGCACTAGTGGGACTATAGCAAAGTCCAATAGCCACGTATAGGATGCCACTAGGTACACTGAGTGTGTGCTAGTATAATGGCTTAGTTATAATTAGTTGGAGTGTGCAACGCAGGCAGACGTGCTGCAAATGTCTTGGCACTAGTGGGACTATAGCAAAGTCCAATAGCCACGTATAGGATGCCACTAGGTACACTGAGTGTGTGCTAGTATAATGGCTTAGTTATAATTAGTTGGAGTGTGCAACGCAGGCAGACGTGCTGCAAATGTCTTGGCACTAGTGGGACTATAGCAAAGTCCAATAGCCACGTATAGGATGCCACTAGGTTCACTGAGTGTGTGCTAGTATAATGGCTTAGTTATAATTAGTTGGAGTGTGCAACGCAGGCAGATGCGCTCTGCAAATGTCTTGGCACTAGTAGGACTATAGCAAAGTCCAATAGCCACGTATAGGATGCCACTAAAAAACACTTAGTGTGTGCAAGTATAATGGCTTAGTTATAATTAGTTGGAGTGTGCAACGCAGGCAGATGCGCTCTGCAAATGTCTTGGCACAAGTGGGACTATAGCAAAGTCCAATAGCCACGTATAGGATGCCACTAGGTACACTGAGTGTTTGCTAGTAAAATTGCTTAGTTTAAAAAAGTTGTAGTGTGCAATGCAGGCAGACGTGCTCTGCAAATGTCTTTGCACTAGTGGGACTATAGCAAAGTCCAATAGCCATGTATAGGATGCCACTAGGTACACTGAGTGTGTGCTAGTATAATGGCTTAGTTATAATTAGTTGGAGTGTGCAACGCAGGCAGACGTGCTGCAAATGTCTTGGCACTAGTAGGACTATAGCAAAGTCCAATAGCCACGTATAGGATGCCACTAAAAAACACTTAGTGTGTGCAAGTATAATGGCTTAGTTATAATTAGTTGGAGTGTGCAACGCAGGCAGATGCGCTCTGCAAATGTCTTGGCACAAGTGGGACTATAGCAAAGTCCAATAGCCACGTATAGGATGCCACTAGGTACACTGAGTGTTTGCTAGTAAAATTGCTTAGTTTAAAAAAGTTGTAGTGTGCAATGCAGGCAGACGTGCTCTGCAAATGTCTTTGCACTAGTGGGACTATAGCAAAGTCCAATAGCCACGTATAGGATGCCACTAGGTACACTGAGTGTGTGCTAGTATAATGGCTTAGTTATAATTAGTTGGAGTGTGCAACGCAGGCAGACGTGCTGCAAATGTCTTGGCACTAGTGGGACTATAGCAAAGTCCAATAGCCACGTATAGGATGCCACTAGGTACACTGAGTGTGTGCTAGTATAATGGCTTAGTTATAATTAGTTGGAGTGTGCAACGCAGGCAGACGTGCTGCAAATGTCTTGGCACTAGTGGGACTATAGCAAAGTCCAATAGCCACGTATAGGATGCCACTAGGTACACTGAGTGTGTGCTAGTATAATGGCTTAGTTATAATTAGTTGGAGTGTGCAACGCAGGCAGACGTGCTGCAAATGTCTTGGCACTAGTGGGACTATAGCAAAGTCCAATAGCCACGTATAGGATGCCACTAGGTACACTGAGTGTGTGCTAGTATAATGGCTTAGTTATAATTAGTTGGAGTGTGCAACGCAGGCAGACGTGCTGCAAATGTCTTGGCACTAGTGGGACTATAGCAAAGTCCAATAGCCACGTATAGGATGCCACTAGGTACACTGAGTGTGTGCTAGTATAATGGCTTAGTTATAATTAGTTGGAGTGTGCAACGCAGGCAGACGTGCTGCAAATGTCTTGGCACTAGTGGGACTATAGCAAAGTCCAATAGCCACGTATAGGATGCCACTAGGTTCACTGAGTGTGTGCTAGTATAATGGCTTAGTTATAATTAGTTGGAGTGTGCAACGCAGGCAGATGCGCTCTGCAAATGTCTTGGCACTAGTAGGACTATAGCAAAGTCCAATAGCCACGTATAGGATGCCACTAAAAAACACTTAGTGTGTGCAAGTATAATGGCTTAGTTATAATTAGTTGGAGTGTGCAACGCAGGCAGATGCGCTCTGCAAATGTCTTGGCACTAGTGGGACTATAGCAAAGTCCAATAGCCACGTATAGGATGCCACTAGGTACACTGAGTGTGTGCTAGTATAATGGCTTAGTTACAATTAGTTGGAGTGTGCAACGCAGGCAGACGTGCTGCAAATGTCTTGGCACTAGTGGGACTATAGCAAAGTCCAATAGCCACGTATAGGATGCCACTAGGTACACTGAGTGTGTGCTAGTATAATGGCTTAGTTATAATTAGTTGGAGTGTGCAACGCAGGCAGACGTGCTGCAAATGTCTTGGCACTAGTGGGACTATAGCAAAGTCCAATAGCCACGTATAGGATGCCACTAGGTACACTGAGTGTGTGCTAGTATAATGGCTTAGTTATAATTAGTTGGAGTGTGCAACGCAGGCAGACGTGCTGCAAATGTCTTGGCACTAGTGGGACTATAGCAAAGTCCAATAGCCACGTATAGGATGCCACTAGGTACACTGAGTGTGTGCTAGTATAATGGCTTAGTTATAATTAGTTGGAGTGTGCAACGCAGGCAGACGTGCTGCAAATGTCTTGGCACTAGTGGGACTATAGCAAAGTCCAATAGCCACGTATAGGATGCCACTAGGTACACTGAGTGTGTGCTAGTATAATGGCTTAGTTATAATTAGTTGGAGTGTGCAACGCAGGCAGACGTGCTGCAAATGTCTTGGCACTAGTGGGACTATAGCAAAGTCCAATAGCCACGTATAGGATGCCACTAGGTACACTGAGTGTGTGCTAGTATAATGGCTTAGTTATAATTAGTTGGAGTGTGCAACGCAGGCAGACGTGCTGCAAATGTCTTGGCACTAGTGGGACTATAGCTAAGTCCAATAGCCACGTATAGGATGCCACTAGGTACACTGAGTGTGTGCTAGTATAATGGCTTAGTTATAATTAGTTGGAGTGTGCAACGCAGGCAGACGTGCTGCAAATGTCTTGGCACTAGTGGGACTATAGCAAAGTCCAATAGCCACGTATAGGATGCCACTAGGTTCACTGAGTGTGTGCTAGTATAATGGCTTAGTTATAATTAGTTGGAGTGTGCAACGCAGGCAGATGCGCTCTGCAAATGTCTTGGCACTAGTAGGACTATAGCAAAGTCCAATAGCCACGTATAGGATGCCACTAGGTACACTGAGTGTGTGCTAGTATAATGGCTTAGTTATAATTAGTTGGAGTGTGCAACGCAGGCAGACGTGCTGCAAATGTCTTTGCACTAGTGGGACTATAGCAAAGTCCAATAGCCACGTATAGGATGCCACTAGGTACACTGAGTGTGTGCTAGTATAATGGCTTAGTTATAATTAGTTGGAGTGTGCAACGCAGGCAGACGTGCTGCAAATGTCTTGGCACTAGTGGGACTATAGCAAAGTCCAATAGCCACGTATAGGATGCCACTAGGTACACTGAGTGTGTGCTAGTATAATGGCTTAGTTATAATTAGTTGGAGTGTGCAACGCAGGCAGACGTGCTGCAAATGTCTTGGCACTAGTGGGACTATAGCAAAGTCCAATAGCCACGTATAGGATGCCACTAGGTACACTGAGTGTGTGCTAGTATAATGGCTTAGTTATAATTAGTTGGAGTGTGCAACGCAGGCAGACGTGCTGCAAATGTCTTGGCACTAGTGGGACTATAGCAAAGTCCAATAGCCACGTATAGGATGCCACTAGGTACACTGAGTGTGTGCTAGTATAATGGCTTAGTTATAATTAGTTGGAGTGTGCAACGCAGGCAGACGTGCTGCAAATGTCTTGGCACTAGTGGGACTATAGCAAAGTCCAATAGCCACGTATAGGATGCCACTAGGTACACTGAGTGTGTGCTAGTATAATGGCTTAGTTATAATTAGTTGGAGTGTGCAACGCAGGCAGACGTGCTGCAAATGTCTTGGCACTAGTGGGACTATAGCAAAGTCCAATAGCCACGTATAGGATGCCACTAGGTACACTGAGTGTGTGCTAGTATAATGGCTTAGTTATAATTAGTTGGAGTGTGCAACGCAGGCAGACGTGCTGCAAATGTCTTGGCACTAGTGGGACTATAGCAAAGTCCAATAGCCACGTATAGGATGCCACTAGGTTCACTGAGTGTGTGCTAGTATAATGGCTTAGTTATAATTAGTTGGAGTGTGCAACGCAGGCAGATGCGCTCTGCAAATGTCTTGGCACTAGTAGGACTATAGCAAAGTCCAATAGCCACGTATAGGATGCCACTAAAAAACACTTAGTGTGTGCAAGTATAATGGCTTAGTTATAATTAGTTGGAGTGTGCAACGCAGGCAGATGCGCTCTGCAAATGTCTTGGCACTAGTGGGACTATAGCAAAGTCCAATAGCCACGTATAGGATGCCACTAGGTACACTGAGTGTTTGCTAGTAAAATTGCTTAGTTTAAAAAAGTTGTAGTGTGCAATGCAGGCAGACGTGCTCTGCAAATGTCTTTGCACTAGTGGGACTATAGCAAAGTCCAATAGCCACGTATAGGATGCCACTAGGTACACTGAGTGTTTGCTAGTAAAATTGCTTAGTTTAAAAAACTTGGAGTGTGCAATGCAGGCAGATGTGCTCTGCTAATGTCTTTGCACTAGTGGGACTATAGCAAAGTCCAATAGCCACGTATAGGATGCCACTAGGTACACTGAGTGTGTGCTAGTATAATGGCTTAGTTATAATTCGTTGGAGTGTGCAACGCAGGCAGATGCGCTCTGCAAATGTCTTGGCACTAGTGGGACTATAGCAAAGTCCAATAGCCACGTATAGGATGCCACTAGGTACACTGAGTGTTTGCTAGTATAATGGCTTAGTTATAATTAGTTGGAGTGTGCAACGCAGGCAGACGTGCTGCAAATGTCTTGGCACTAGTGGGACTATAGCAAAGTCCAATAGCCACGTATAGGATGCCACTAGGTTCACTGAGTGTGTGCTAGTATAATGGCTTAGTTATAATTAGTTGGAGTGTGCAACGCAGGCAGATGCGCTCTGCAAATGTCTTGGCACTAGTAGGACTATAGCAAAGTCCAATAGCCACGTATAGGATGCCACTAGGTACACTGAGTGTGTGCTAGTATAATGGCTTAGTTATAATTAGTTGGAGTGTGCAACGCAGGCAGACATGCTGCAAATGTCTTTGCACTAGTGGGACTATAGCAAAGTCCAATAGCCACGTATAGGATGCCACTAGGTACACTGAGTGTGTGCTAGTATAATGGCTTAGTTATAATTAGTTGGAGTGTGCAACGCAGGCAGACGTGCTGCAAATGTCTTGGCACTAGTGGGACTATAGCAAAGTCCAATAGCCACGTATAGGATGCCACTAGGTACACTGAGTGTGTGCTAGTATAATGGCTTAGTTATAATTAGTTGGAGTGTGCAACGCAGGCAGACGTGCTGCAAATGTCTTGGCACTAGTGGGACTATAGCAAAGTCCAATAGCCACGTATAGGATGCCACTAGGTACACTGAGTGTGTGCTAGTATAATGGCTTAGTTATAATTAGTTGGAGTGTGCAACGCAGGCAGACGTGCTGCAAATGTCTTGGCACTAGTGGGACTATAGCAAAGTCCAATAGCCACGTATAGGATGCCACTAGGTACACTGAGTGTGTGCTAGTATAATGGCTTAGTTATAATTAGTTGGAGTGTGCAACGCAGGCAGACGTGCTGCAAATGTCTTGGCACTAGTGGGACTATAGCAAAGTCCAATAGCCACGTATAGGATGCCACTAGGTACACTGAGTGTGTGCTAGTATAATGGCTTAGTTATAATTAGTTGGAGTGTGCAACGCAGGCAGACGTGCTGCAAATGTCTTGGCACTAGTGGGACTATAGCAAAGTCCAATAGCCACGTATAGGATGCCACTAGGTTCACTGAGTGTGTGCTAGTATAATGGCTTAGTTATAATTAGTTGGAGTGTGCAACGCAGGCAGATGCGCTCTGCAAATGTCTTGGCACTAGTAGGACTATAGCAAAGTCCAATAGCCACGTATAGGATGCCACTAAAAAACACTTAGTGTGTGCAAGTATAATGGCTTAGTTATAATTAGTTGGAGTGTGCAACGCAGGCAGATGCGCTCTGCAAATGTCTTGGCACTAGTGGGACTATAGCAAAGTCCAATAGCCACGTATAGGATGCCACTAGGTACACTGAGTGTTTGCTAGTAAAATTGCTTAGTTTAAAAAAGTTGTAGTGTGCAATGCAGGCAGACGTGCTCTGCAAATGTCTTTGCACTAGTGGGACTATAGCAAAGTCCAATAGCCACGTATAGGATGCCACTAGGTACACTGAGTGTTTGCTAGTAAAATTGCTTAGTTTAAAAAACTTGGAGTGTGCAATGCAGGCAGATGTGCTCTGCTAATGTCTTTGCACTAGTGGGACTATAGCAAAGTCCAATAGCCACGTATAGGATGCCACTAGGTACACTGAGTGTGTGCTAGTATAATGGCTTAGTTATAATTCGTTGGAGTGTGCAACGCAGGCAGATGCGCTCTGCAAATGTCTTGGCACTAGTGGGACTATAGCAAAGTCCAATAGCCACGTATAGGATGCCACTAGGTACACTGAGTGTTTGCTAGTAAAATTGCTTAGTTTAAAAAAGTTGTAGTGTGCAATGCAGGCAGACGTGCTCTGCAAATGTCTTTGCACTAGTGGGACTATAGCAAAGTCCAATAGCCACGTATAGGATGCCACTAGGTACACTGAATGTTTGCTAGTATAATGGCTTACTTAGAATGAGTTGGAGTGTGCAGAGGACAAGAGGGTACAGTGGCAGGATTGTGGTGCTCTGGGTAGAGGAATGGAAGCCTGCCTTTCTATTCCCTCCTAATGGTGAAATGCAGGGAGGAAATCCCTGACCTGGGCTACACAGACGCTGTTGCTGTTTGCAGGACCTGTCACTTATGGCTCTCTGACCCTGCCGCTTTGAGCCCTTAAAAGGACTGCTAGAATGTGCTCTCCCTAAGCTGTCTAACGCTGTGTATGCAGCGCATACAGCTGTATCGGCTATAGGACTCAGGAGGACGGAGCTGCGACACTGATGTCTGACACCAAAGACGCAGAAGGCAGATAATGGCGTTCGTGAAGAAAATGTCCGGTTTTATAATGCAGGGACATGTGACATGCAGATCCTATCACACATGCCGTTGCTTCTCTGGCTCAAAGTCCACTTAGGTGTGTGTGTGTCTGTGATTGGCTGACATGCTGGCCCGCCCCACAAGACGCGCGCGCTTAGGGAAGGAAGACAAGAAAAAAAAAAAAAAAATGGCGATCGCCATTATAGAAACAGCAGTGATCTGAAGGCGCTGTTCACGCACACTATACACTGAAATGTGATAATAGTTTGATTCACAGAGTGACTTACACTATTACAGCAGAAACCAAGCTAGGATTTAGCTGTTTTTTGGCTGCTAGAACCGTTCTCGAACGTTTCTAGAACTATCGAGCTTTTGCAAAAAGCTCGAGTTCTAGTTCGATCTAGAACATGCCCCAAAATCACTCGAGCCGCGAACTGGAGAACCACGAACCACGAACCGCGCTCAACTCTAGTTATTAGTAGAGTTGAGCGCGGTTCGTGGTTCGTGGTTCTCCAGTTCGCGGCTCGAGTGATTTTGGGGCATGTTCTAGATCGAACTAGAACTCGAGCTTTTTGCAAAAGCTCGATAGTTCTAGAAACGTTCGAGAACGGTTCTAGCAGCCAAAAAACAGCTAAATCCTAGCTTGGTTTCTGCTGTAATAGTGTAAGTCACTCTGTGAATCAAACTATTATCACATTTCAGTGTATAGTGTGCGTGAACAGCGCCTTCAGATCACTGCTGTTTCTATAATGGCGATCGCCATTTTTTTTTTTTTTTTCTTGTCTTCCTTCCCTAAGCGCGCGCGTCTTGTGGGGCGGGCCAGCATGTCAGCCAATCATAGACACACACACACCTAAGTGGACTTTGAGCCAGAGAAGCAACGGCATGTGTGATAGGATCTGCATGTCACATGTCCCTGCATTATAAAACCGGACATTTTCTTCACGAACGCCATTATCTGCCTTCTGCGTCTTTGGTGTCAGACATCAGTGTCGCAGCTCCGTCCTCCTGAGTCCTATAGCCGATACAGCTGTATGCGCTGCATACACAGCGTTAGACAGCTTAGGGAGAGCACATTCTAGCAGTCCTTTTAAGGGCTCAAAGCGGCAGGGTCAGAGAGCCATAAGTGACAGGTCCTGCAAACAGCAACAGCGTCTGTGTAGCCCAGGTCAGGGATTTCCTCCCTGCATTTCACCATTAGGAGGGAATAGAAAGGCAGGCTTCCATTCCTCTACCCAGAGCCCCACAATCCTGCCACTGTACCCTCTTGTCCTCTGCACACTCCAACTCATTCTAAGTAAGCCATTATACTAGCAAACATTCAGTGTACCTAGTGGCATCCTATACGTGGCTATTGGACTTTGCTATAGTCCCACTAGTGCAAAGACATTTGCAGAGCACGTCTGCCTGCATTGCACACTACAACTTTTTTAAACTAAGCAATTTTACTAGCAAACACTCAGTGTACCTAGTGGCATCCTATACGTGGCTATTGGACTTTGCTATAGTCCCACTAGTGCCAAGACATTTGCAGAGCGCATCTGCCTGCGTTGCACACTCCAACGAATTATAACTAAGTCATTATACTAGCACACACTCAGTGTACCTAGTGGCATCCTATACGTGGCTATTGGACTTTGCTATAGTCCCACTAGTGCAAAGACATTAGCAGAGCACATCTGCCTGCATTGCACACTCCAAGTTTTTTAAACTAAGCAATTTTACTAGCAAACACTCAGTGTACCTAGTGGCATCCTATACGTGGCTATTGGACTTTGCTATAGTCCCACTAGTGCAAAGACATTTGCAGAGCACGTCTGCCTGCATTGCACACTACAACTTTTTTAAACTAAGCAATTTTACTAGCAAACACTCAGTGTACCTAGTGGCATCCTATACGTGGCTATTGGACTTTGCTATAGTCCCACTAGTGCCAAGACATTTGCAGAGCGCATCTGCCTGCGTTGCACACTCCAACTAATTATAACTAAGCCATTATACTTGCACACACTAAGTGTTTTTTAGTGGCATCCTATACGTGGCTATTGGACTTTGCTGTAGTCCTACTAGTGCCAAGACATTTGCAGAGCGCATCTGCCTGCGTTGCACACTCCAACTAATTATAACTAAGCCATTATACTAGCACACACTCAGTGAACCTAGTGGCATCCTATACGTGGCTATTGGACTTTGCTATAGTCCCACTAGTGCCAAGACATTTGCAGCACGTCTGCCTGCGTTGCACACTCCAACTAATTATAACTAAGCCATTATACTAGCACACACTCAGTGTACCTAGTGGCATCCTATACGTGGCTATTGGACTTTGCTATAGTCCCACTAGTGCCAAGACATTTGCAGCACGTCTGCCTGCGTTGCACACTCCAACTAATTATAACTAAGCCATTATACTAGCACACACTCAGTGTACCTAGTGGCATCCTATACGTGGCTATTGGACTTTGCTATAGTCCCACTAGTGCCAAGACATTTGCAGCACGTCTGCCTGCGTTGCACACTCCAACTAATTATAACTAAGCCATTATACTAGCACACACTCAGTGTACCTAGTGGCATCCTATACGTGGCTATTGGACTTTGCTATAGTCCCACTAGTGCCAAGACATTTGCAGCACGTCTGCCTGCGTTGCACACTCCAACTAATTATAACTAAGCCATTATACTAGCACACACTCAGTGTACCTAGTGGCATCCTATACGTGGCTATTGGACTTTGCTATAGTCCCACTAGTGCCAAGACATTTGCAGCACGTCTGCCTGCGTTGCACACTCCAACTAATTATAACTAAGCCATTATACTAGCACACACTCAGTGTACCTAGTGGCATCCTATACGTGGCTATTGGACTTTGCTATAGTCCCACTAGTGCCAAGACATTTGCAGCACGTCTGCCTGCGTTGCACACTCCAACTAATTATAACTAAGCCATTATACTAGCACACACTCAGTGTACCTAGTGGCATCCTATACGTGGCTATTGGACTTTGCTATAGTCCCACTAGTGCCAAGACATTTGCAGCACGTCTGCCTGCGTTGCACACTCCAACTAATTATAACTAAGCCATTATACTAGCACACACTCAGTGTACCTAGTGGCATCCTATACGTGGCTATTGGACTTTGCTATAGTCCTACTAGTGCCAAGACATTTGCAGAGCGCATCTGCCTGCGTTGCACACTCCAACTAATTATAACTAAGCCATTATACTAGCACACACTCAGTGAACCTAGTGGCATCCTATACGTGGCTATTGGACTTTGCTATAGTCCCACTAGTGCCAAGACATTTGCAGCACGTCTGCCTGCGTTGCACACTCCAACTAATTATAACTAAGCCATTATACTAGCACACACTCAGTGTACCTAGTGGCATCCTATACGTGGCTATTGGACTTTGCTATAGTCCCACTAGTGCCAAGACATTTGCAGCACGTCTGCCTGCGTTGCACACTCCAACTAATTATAACTAAGCCATTATACTAGCACACACTCAGTGTACCTAGTGGCATCCTATACGTGGCTATTGGACTTTGCTATAGTCCCACTAGTGCCAAGACATTTGCAGCACGTCTGCCTGCGTTGCACACTCCAACTAATTATAACTAAGCCATTATACTAGCACACACTCAGTGTACCTAGTGGCATCCAATACGTGGCTATTGGACTTTGCTATAGTCCCACTAGTGCCAAGACATTTGCAGCACGTCTGCCTGCGTTGCACACTCCAACTAATTATAACTAAGCCATTATACTAGCACACACTCAGTGTACCTAGTGGCATCCTATACGTGGCTATTGGACTTTGCTATAGTCCCACTAGTGCCAAGACATTTGCAGCACGTCTGCCTGCGTTGCACACTCCAACTAATTATAACTAAGCCATTATACTAGCACACACTCAGTGTACCTAGTGGCATCCTATACGTGGCTATTGGACTTTGCTATAGTCCCACTAGTGCCAAGACATTTGCAGCACGTCTGCCTGCGTTGCACACTCCAACTAATTATAACTAAGCCATTATACTAGCACACACTCAGTGTACCTAGTGGCATTCTATACGTGGCTATTGGACTTTGCTATAGTCCCACTAGTGCCAAGACATTTGCAGCACGTCTGCCTGCGTTGCACACTCCAACTAATTATAACTAAGCCATTATACTAGCACACACTCAGTGTACCTAGTGGCATCCTATACGTGGCTATTGGACTTTGCTATAGTCCCACTAGTGCCAAGACATTTGCAGAGCGCATCTGCCTGCGTTGCACACTCCAACTAATTATAACTAAGCCATTATACTTGCACACACTAAGTGTTTTTTAGTGGCATCCTATACGTGGCTATTGGACTTTGCTATAGTCCTACTAGTGCCAAGACATTTGCAGAGCGCATCTGCCTGCGTTGCACACTCCAACTAATTATAACTAAGCCATTATACTAGCACACACTCAGTGAACCTAGTGGCATCCTATACGTGGCTATTGGACTTTGCTATAGTCCCACTAGTGCCAAGACATTTGCAGCACGTCTGCCTGCGTTGCACACTCCAACTAATTATAACTAAGCCATTATACTAGCACACACTCAGTGTACCTAGTGGCATCCTATACGTGGCTATTGGACTTTGCTATAGTCCCACTAGTGCCAAGACATTTGCAGCACGTCTGCCTGCGTTGCACACTCCAACTAATTATAACTAAGCCATTATACTAGCACACACTCAGTGTACCTAGTGGCATCCTATACGTGGCTATTGGACTTTGCTATAGTCCCACTAGTGCCAAGACATTTGCAGCACGTCTGCCTGCGTTGCACACTCCAACTAATTATAACTAAGCCATTATACTAGCACACACTCAGTGTACCTAGTGGCATCCTATACGTGGCTATTGGACTTTGCTATAGTCCCACTAGTGCCAAGACATTTGCAGCACGTCTGCCTGCGTTGCACACTCCAACTAATTATAACTAAGCCATTATACTAGCACACACTCAGTGTACCTAGTGGCATCCTATACGTGGCTATTGGACTTTGCTATAGTCCCACTAGTGCCAAGACATTTGCAGCACGTCTGCCTGCGTTGCACACTCCAAGTAATTATAACTAAGCCATTATACTAGCACACACTCAGTGTACCTAGTGGCATCCTATACGTGGCTATTGGACTTTGCTATAGTCCCACTTGTGCCAAGACATTTGCAGAGCGCATCTGCCTGCGTTGCACACTCCAACTAATTATAACTAAGCCATTATACTTGCACACACTAAGTGTTTTTTAGTGGCATCCTATACGTGGCTATTGGACTTTGCTATAGTCCTACTAGTGCCAAGACATTTGCAGAGCGCATCTGCCTGCGTTGCACACTCCAACTAATTATAACTAAGCCATTATACTAGCACACACTCAGTGTACCTAGTGGCATCCTATACGTGGCTATTGGACTTTGCTATAGTCCCACTAGTGCCAAGACATTTGCAGCACGTCTGCCTGCGTTGCACACTCCAACTAATTATAACTAAGCCATTATACTAGCACACAATCAGTGTACCTAGTGGCATCCTATACGTGGCTATTGGACTTTGCTATAGTCCCACTAGTGCCAAGACATTTGCAGCACGTCTGCCTGCGTTGCACACTCCAACTAATTATAACTAAGCCATTATACTAGCACACACTCAGTGTACCTAGTGGCATCCTATACGTGGCTATTGGACTTTGCTATAGTCCCACTAGTGCCAAGACATTTGCAGCACGTCTGCCTGCGTTGCACACTCCAACTAATTATAACTAAGCCATTATACTAGCACACACTCAGTGTACCTAGTGGCATCCTATACGTGGCTATTGGACTTTGCTATAGTCCCACTAGTGCCAAGACATTTGCAGCACGTCTGCCTGCGTTGCACACTCCAACTAATTATAACTAAGCCATTATACTAGCACACACTCAGTGTACCTAGTAGCATCCTATACGTGGCTATTGGACTTTGCTATAGTCCCACTAGTGCAAAGACATTTGCAGAGCACGTCTGCCTGCATTGCACACTACAACTTTTTTAAACTAAGCAATTTTACTAGCAAACACTCAGTGTACCTAGTGGCATCCTATACGTGGCTATTGGACTTTGCTATAGTCCCACTTGTGCCAAGACATTTGCAGAGCGCATCTGCCTGCGTTGCACACTCCAACTAATTATAACTAAGCCATTATACTTGCACACACTAAGTGTTTTTTAGAGGCATCCTATACGTGGCTATTAGTGATGAGCGAGCATGCTTGTCACTACTCGGTACTCGCACGAGTATCACTGTACTCGGGCTGCTCGGCGGGGAACGAGTAATCTCGCGATACTCGTGCTTTACTCGTGGTCTTCATTTCTGCATGTTGGCGCTCTTTTGAGAGCCAGCCCTCATGCAGGGATTGGCTGGCAGACCACTGCAATGCCACAGCCCTGTTAGTTGTGGAATTGCAGTGATTGGCCGGCCTGCACAGCGTCACCGAGCCTTTATATAGGCCGGCGCGCTGTGCTCTGCTCACAGCTATTCTGACAGTGAGTGTAGGGAGAGTGTCGCTGATTCAGGGAAAGCTTTGCGGCCCTTTATAGCTTTTTCAGTTGCAGGGCTGCAAACAGTGTGACCAAAAGTCCTTCTCAGGACTATTCTAGTTGTATACAGGCAGGCAGGGTATAGCCAGGTCGGCGTACAGTAGCAGAGTCCTTCTCAGGACTATTGTTGCTATATACAGGCAGGGTATAGCCAGGTCTGAATACAGGCTAGTGACCAAAAGAGTCCTTGTCAGGACTATTGTAGCAGTATACAGGCAGGCAGGCAGGCAGGGTAGTGGTGACCGTATACCAGCCTTCATATCTGGGGCTGGTGTACACAGTGTAAAACAGTCCAGATAGTGTCTGACTTGTCTGTACTGTAATTGTCGCTCCCCAAAAAAACCTGTTAGGTTATTATTGCGTCCGTGCTTGGTTTTTAAAACCGCACGTGTGTGCCTGTTGGTGGCAGCGTACAGGTGCACTGGTGTGCGTTTACCAAACTATTATATAACGCACAAGTGTAGTGTATAATACACGTCAGTCAGCAGTGGCTGATAGTGTCAGAGTTCTTAATTTTTGCTCCTAAAACCTGTGTTAGGTTATTATTGCGTCCGTGCTTGGTTTTTAAAACCGCACGTGTGTGCCTGTTGGTGGCAGCGTACAGGTGCACTGGTGTGCGTTTACCAAACTATTATATAACGCACAAGTGTAGTGTATAATACACGTCAGTCAGCAGTGGCTGATAGTGTCAGAGTTCTTAATTTTTGCTCCTAAAACCTGTGTTAGGTTATTATTGCGTCCGTGCTTGGTTTTTAAAACCGCACGTGTGTGCCTGTTGGTGGCAGCGTACAGGTGCACTGGTGTGCGTTTACCAAACTATTATATAACGCACAAGTGTAGTGTATAATACACGTCAGTCAGCAGTGGCTGATAGTGTCAGAGTTCTTAATTTTTGCTCCTAAAACCTGTGTTAGGTTATTATTGCGTCCGTGCTTGGTTTTTAAAACCGCACGTGTGTGCCTGTTGGTGGCAGCGTACAGGTGCACTGGTGTGCGTTTACCAAACTATTATATAACGCACAAGTGTAGTGTATAATACACGTCAGTCAGCAGTGGCTGATAGTGTCAGAGTTCTTAATTTTTGCTCCTAAAACCTGTGTTAGGTTATTATTGCGTCCGTGCTTGGTTTTTAAAACCGCACGTGTGTGCCTGTTGGTGGCAGCGTACAGGTGCACTGGTGTGCGTTTACCAAACTATTATATAACGCACAAGTGTAGTGTATAATACACGTCAGTCAGCAGTGGCTGATAGTGTCAGAGTTCTTAATTTTTGCTCCTAAAACCTGTGTTAGGTTATTATTGCGTCCGTGCTTGGTTTTTAAAACCGCACGTGTGTGCCTGTTGGTGGCAGCGTACAGGTGCACTGGTGTGCGTTTACCAAACTATTATATAACGCACAAGTGTAGTGTATAATACACGTCAGTCAGCAGTGGCTGATAGTGTCAGAGTTCTTAATTTTTGCTCCTAAAACCTGTGTTAGGTTATTATTGCGTCCGTGCTTGGTTTTTAAAACCGCACGTGTGTGCCTGTTGGTGGCAGCGTACAGGTGCACTGGTGTGCGTTTACCAAACTATTATATAACGCACAAGTGTAGTGTATAATACACGTCAGTCAGCAGTGGCTGATAGTGTCAGAGTTCTTAATTTTTGCTCCTAAAACCTGTGTTAGGTTATTATTGCGTCCGTGCTTGGTTTTTAAAACCGCACGTGTGTGCCTGTTGGTGGCAGCGTACAGGTGCACTGGTGTGCGTTTACCAAACTATTATATAACGCACAAGTGTAGTGTATAATACACGTCAGTCAGCAGTGGCTGATAGTGTCAGAGTTCTTAATTTTTGCTCCTAAAACCTGTGTTAGGTTATTATTGCGTCCGTGCTTGGTTTTTAAAACCGCACGTGTGTGCCTGTTGGTGGCAGCGTACAGGTGCACTGGTGTGCGTTTACCAAACTATTATATAACGCACAAGTGTAGTGTATAATACACGTCAGTCAGCAGTGGCTGATAGTGTCAGAGTTCTTAATTTTTGCTCCTAAAACCTGTGTTAGGTTATTATTGCGTCCGTGCTTGGTTTTTAAAACCGCACGTGTGTGCCTGTTGGTGGCAGCGTACAGGTGCACTGGTGTGCGTTTTTACCAAACTATTATATAACGCACAAGTGTAGTGTATAATACACGTCAGTCAGCAGTGGCTGATAGTGTCAGAGTTCTTAATTTTTGCTCCTAAAACCTGTGTTAGGTTATTATTGCGTCCGTGCTTGGTTTTTAAAACCGCACGTGTGTGCCTGTTGGTGGCAGCGTACAGGTGCACTGGTGTGCGTTTACCAAACTATTATATAACGCACAAGTGTAGTGTATAATACACGTCAGTCAGCAGTGGCTGATAGTGTCAGAGTTCTTAATTTTTGCTCCTAAAACCTGTGTTAGGTTATTATTGCGTCCGTGCTTGGTTTTTAAAACCGCACGTGTGTGCCTGTTGGTGGCAGCGTACAGGTGCACTGGTGTGCGTTTACCAAACTATTATATAACGCACAAGTGTAGTGTATAATACACGTCAGTCAGCAGTGGCTGATAGTGTCAGAGTTCTTAATTTTTGCTCCTAAAACCTGTGTTAGGTTATTATTGCGTCCGTGCTTGGTTTTTAAAACCGCACGTGTGTGCCTGTTGGTGGCAGCGTACAGGTGCACTGGTGTGCGTTTACCAAACTATTATATAACGCACAAGTGTAGTGTATAATACACGTCAGTCAGCAGTGGCTGATAGTGTCAGAGTTCTTAATTTTTGCTCCTAAAACCTGTGTTAGGTTATTATTGCGTCCGTGCTTGGTTTTTAAAACCGCACGTGTGTGCCTGTTGGTGGCAGCGTACAGGTGCACTGGTGTGCGTTTACCAAACTATTATATAACGCACAAGTGTAGTGTATAATACACGTCAGTCAGCAGTGGCTGATAGTGTCAGAGTTCTTAATTTTTGCTCCTAAAACCTGTGTTAGGTTATTATTGCGTCCGTGCTTGCATTTAAAAACCGCACGTGTGTGCCTGTCGGTGGCAGCGTACAGGTGCACTTGTGTGCAATTTCCAGAAACTTTGATATAACGCACAAGTAGTGAATATACACGTCAGCAGTGCACAGCATTGCAAAATGCGCAAGGGCATTGGCAAGGAACAAGGAAGTGGACGTGATGGTGGTGCAGGCAGAGGCCGAGGTCGTGGGCAAGCTCTAATTTCGCCACAACAAAGGGCCACATCTAGTCGCTCGCACGTCCTGTCCCAAATTCTTGGGGACCGCAGCAGTACACCGCTCTTGAACCAAGACCAGTGTCAACAGGTTGTTAGTTGGATAGCGGATAATGCTTCCAGTCAGATTGGCACCACCACAAACACTCTGTCTTCCACACGGTCAAGTGTCAGTAGCCGTGATACTGCACCGCACATTTCTGAACCTGATCCTCCTTCCTACCACCAGGCTGAGTACACGTCCTCCTCGGACATTAATGATCCCACACTTGGACACTCGGAAGAGCTGTTCACGTTTCCATTCACACATTCTGGCCTCTCGCCAGCTCATATTGAAGTGGGTCATGAGGAGATCGTCTGTACAGATGGCCAAATATTTGAGCAGCCACGTTCTCACGAAGTTGGCAACGTGTCTCAACAAGTGGTGGACGATGATGAGACACAATTGTCAGCAAGTCAGGAGGAGGAGCAGGGTGCGGAAGAGGAAGACGACGTGGTGGATGATCCAGTAACTGACCCAACCTGGCAGGAGGATATGCAGAGCGAGGACAGCAGTGCACAGGGGGAGGGAGGCGTAGCATCACAACAGGCAGTAAGAAGCAGGGTGGTGGCCCCAGGCAGAAGTCAGGCAACCGTTCCCCGGAACAACACGACGACACAAGGTGCCTGTACAAATGTTAGGTCTTCACGAGTCTGGCAGTTTTTTAAGTTGGATCCAGATGATTCAAAAAAGGCCATTTGCAACACCTGCCGTGCCAGCATCAGCAGGGGTACCAAAACTAGCAGCCTGACCACCACCAGCATGATCAGGCACATGTCAGCCAAGCACCCGACTTTGTGGGAAGTACAACAGAGTCGAGGAGCAGTGCTTGCTGATGTCACTGCTACGTCTTCGCTGGTTGTGCATGCGAGCCAATCCTCTGTCCATGCTGCCTGCGAACAAGCCTCCTCCACTCCTGCACCTGCAGTTGCCTACGCAGAAAGAACACCATCATCAAGCACGTCCTTGTCCCAGCGCAGCGTTCAGTTATCCATTCAGCAAACCTTTGAACGCAGGCGCAAATACACTGCCAACACCCCACATGCCACAGTTCTAAATGCTAACATTTCGCGACTGCTTGCGCTGGAAATGTTGCCTTTTAGGCTGGTGGAGACAGAAGCATTCCGTGACCTGATGGCGGCAGCTGTCCCACGTTACTCGGTCCCCAGCCGCCACTATTTCTCCCGGTGTGCCGTCCCCGCGTTGCATAACCACGTGTCACAAAACATCACACGTGCCCTGAACAACGCTGTTTCACCCAAGGTCCACCTAACCACAGACACGTGGACAAGTGCTTGTGGGCAAGGCCGCTACATCTCGTTGACGGCACACTGGGTTAATATTGTGGAAGCTGGGACCCAGTCTGAGCGAGGGACGCAACACGTCCTTCCCACACCAAGGTTTGCAGGCCCTACCTCAGTCAGTGTTTCACCCACACTCTACAGCTCCGGAATGTCATGCTCTTCAGCCTCCTCCTCCTCCTGCGCATCCTCATCCACTGTGCCCTCCACACCAGTCACAAGCTGGAAGCACTGCAGCACTGCCTCGGCGAAGCGGCAACAGGCTGTGCTGAAGCTAATCTGCATAGGTGACAAACCCCACAATGCAGAAGAGCTGTGGACAGCTCTGAAACAGCAGGCAGATCACTGGCTCACACCTCTGAACCTAAAGCCAGGAAAGGTCGTTTGTGACAATGGCCGGAACCTGGTGGCGGCTTTGAGGCGAGGCCAGCTGACACATGTTCCATGCGTGGCCCATGTGCTCAACCTCGTGGTTCAGCGGTTTATAAAGTCATACCCAGAGCTGTCTGATCTGCTGGTAAAAGTTCGCCGCCTGTCTGCACATTTTCGAAAGTCACCTACTGCTTCAGCCGGCCTTGCCGGCTTTCAGCGCCGTTTGCATCTTCCGGCTCACAGACTGGTGTGTGATGTCCCCACGCGTTGGAATTCAACTCTGCACATGTTGGTCAGGATATGTGAGCAGAAGAGGGCAGTTGTTGAGTACCTGCATCACCTAAGCCGTCGGGAAATGGGTCAAACTCCACACATAACACCTGAGGAGTGGAGATGGATGTCAGACCTATGTACCATCCTCCAAAACTTTGAGGACTCCACCAAGATGGTGAGTGGTGATGACGCCATTATTAGCGTCACCATACCGCTACTCTGCCTTCTAAAACGGTCCCTGCTGAAAAACAAACATGATGCATTGCAGGCGGAGCGCGATGAGTTGCAGCAAGAAACAGTAGTGGGTGTGGGTGATAACACACAGCCCAGCCTCGTCTCATCACAACGTGCAGTGGAGGACTATGACGAGGAGGAGGATGAAGACATGGAGCAACTCTCCGGCCAAATTGAGGATATGACATGCACACCAGTCATATCCTCGATTCAGCGTGGCTGGCCAGAGGACAGGGTAGATGAGGAGGAGGAGGAGGAGGAGGAGGAGGAGGAGGACAGCATGTTCAGTCATCTTGTTGGTCAGGCTACTGAAGTCCTGGCTGTTAAGAGTCTGGCGCACATGGCTGACTTTATGGTAAGCTGCCTGTCTCGTGACCCTCGCGTTAAGAACATCTTGGCCGACAATCATTACTGGTTGGTAACACTGTTAGACCCACGCTACAAGGAGAACTTTTTGTCTCTTATTCCCGTGGAGGAGAGGTCAACCAAAATGCAGCAGTTTCGGAAGGCCATACTCACGGAAGTAGGCAAAGCATTCCCCTCACAAAACGCTAGCGGCATAGGTCAGGAATCAGTGGACAACCGAGGCGTACAGCCGAGAGAGGCACAAGTCCAATCCGCCAGAGGTAGGGGAACAGTCTTTAAGATGTGGGACAGTTTTCTCAGCCCCTCACGTACCACAGCCCCTGAGGTGCGGGGTAGTGCCACAAGAAATCCTAAGTTTGCCCAGATGCTGAAGGAGTACCTTGCAGATCGAACAACTGTACTCCGACATTCCTCTGTGCCTTACAATTATTGGGTATCCAAGCTGGACACGTGGCATGAATTGGCTCTCTACGCCTTGGAAGTCCTGGCCTGCCCTGCTGCTAGCGTTTTGTCAGAGCGTGTTTTTAGTGCCGCAGGTGGAATCATTACAGATAAACGCACCCGCCTGTCAACTGAAAATGCTGACAGGCTGACTCTGATAAAGATGAACAAGGGTTGGATTGGGCCAGACTTCACCACACCACCAGCAAATGAGAGCGGAGTTTAAAGTTTGCCATGTACCTCCACTCACCCATGGGTACACTTCTCGACTTTGGATAATCGCTGGACTGCTCCTCCTTCTCCTCATGCGCCATCATGATGACCGTTACAATAGTTAGGTCTTTGTTTCAGGTATACCCCCAGTGGTAAATTTTTTCGCCCATTCTTTGCAGAATGGACATTACAACGACAGGAGACCCGCTCCTTTGCAATGGGAACAATGTTTTGAGGCCCTCATGCACGTCTCTACCCAGGGACAACGTGGAGCCTCCCAATTTTTGGCTGCCCTGCCTAAGGGCTATACTGAAATACACCCACTTCCTTACAATGGGCACTTCAGGTTTACAGGCCATCATGCACGTCTCTATCCAGGGACAATGTGGAGCCTCCCAATTTTTGGCTGCCCTGGCAAAGGGCTATACTAAAATAGACCCACTTCCTTACAATGGGCACTTCAGGTTTACAGGCCATCATGCACGTCTCTATCCAGGGACAATGTGGAGCCTCCCAATTTTTGGCTGCCCTGGCAAAGGGCTATACTGAAATAGACCCACTTCCTTAAAATGGACACTTAATGTTTTGAGGCCATCATGCACGTCTCTACCCAGGGACAATGTGGAGCCTCCCAATTTTTGGCTGCCCTGGCAAAGGGCTATACTGAAATACACCCACTTCCTTACAATGGGCACTTCAGGTTTACAGGCCATCATGCACGTCTCTATCCAGGGACAATGTGGAGCCTCCCAATTTTTGGCTGCCCTGGCAAAGGGCTATACTAAAATAGACCCACTTCCTTACAATGGGCACTTCAGGTTTACAGGCCATCATGCACGTCTCTATCCAGGGACAATGTGGAGCCTCCCAATTTTTGGCTGCCCTGGCAAAGGGCTATACTGAAATAGACCCACTTCCTTAAAATGGACACTTAATGTTTTGAGGCCATCATGCACGTCTCTACCCAGGGACAATGTGGAGCCTCCCAATTTTTGGCTGCCCTGGCAAAGGGCTATACTGAAATACACCCACTTCCTTACAATGGGCACTTCAGGTTTACAGGCCATCATGCACGTCTCTATCCAGGGACAATGTGGAGCCTCCCAATTTTTGGCTGCCCTGGCAAAGGGCTATACTAAAATAGACCCACTTCCTTACAATGGGCACTTCAGGTTTACAGGCCATCATGCACGTCTCTATCCAGGGACAATGTGGAGCCTCCCAATTTTTGGCTGCCCTGGCAAAGGGCTATACTAAAATAGACCCACTTCCTTACAATGGGCACTTCAGGTTTACAGGCCATCATGCACGTCTCTATCCAGGGACAATGTGGAGCCTCCCAATTTTTGGCTGCCCTGGCAAAGGGCTATACTAAAATAGACCCACTTCCTTACAATGGGCACTTCAGGTTTACAGGCCATCATGCACGTCTCTATCCAGGGACAATGTGGAGCCTCCCAATTTTTGGCTGCCCTGGCAAAGGGCTATACTGAAATAGACCCACTTCCTTACAATGGGCACTTCAGGTTTACAGGCCATCATGCACGTCTCTATCCAGGGACAATGTGGAGCCTCCCAATTTTTGGCTGCCCTGGCAAAGGGCTATACTAAAATAGACCCACTTCCTTACAATGGGCACTTCAGGTTTACAGGCCATCATGCACGTCTCTATCCAGGGACAATGTGGAGCCTCCCAATTTTTGGCTGCCCTGGCAAAGGGCTATACTGAAATAGACCCACTTCCTTACAATGGGCACTTCAGGTTTACAGGCCATCATGCACGTCTCTATCCAGGGACAATGTGGAGCCTCCCAATTTTTGGCTGCCCTGGCAAAGGGCTATACTGAAATAGACCCACTTCCTTACAATGGGCACTTCAGGTTTACAGGCCATCATGCACGTCTCTATCCAGGGACAATGTGGAGCCTCCCAATTTTTGGCTGCCCTGGCAAAGGGCTATACTGAAATAGACCCACTTCCTTACAATGGGCACTTCAGGTTTACAGGCCATCATGCACGTCTCTATCCAGGGACAATGTGGAGCCTCCCAATTTTTGGCTGCCCTGGCAAAGGGCTATACTGAAATAGACCCACTTCCTTACAATGGGCACTTCAGGTTTACAGGCCATCATGCACGTCTCTATCCAGGGACAATGTGGAGCCTCCCAATTTTTGGCTGCCCTGGCAAAGGGCTATACTGAAATAGACCCACTTCCTTACAATGGGCACTTCAGGTTTACAGGCCATCATGCACGTCTCTATCCAGGGACAATGTGGAGCCTCCCAATTTTTGGCTGCCCTGGCAAAGGGCTATACTGAAATAGACCCACTTCCTTACAATGGGCACTTCAGGTTTACAGGCCATCATGCACGTCTCTATCCAGGGACAATGTGGAGCCTCCCAATTTTTGGCTGCCCTGGCAAAGGGCTATACTGAAATAGACCCACTTCCTTACAATGGGCACTTCAGGTTTACAGGCCATCATGCACGTCTCTATCCAGGGACAATGTGGAGCCTCCCAATTTTTGGCTGCCCTGGCAAAGGGCTATACTGAAATAGACCCACTTCCTTACAATGGGCACTTCAGGTTTACAGGCCATCATGCACGTCTCTATCCAGGGACAATGTGGAGCCTCCCAATTTTTGGCTGCCCTGGCAAAGGGCTATACTGAAATAGACCCACTTCCTTACAATGGGCACTTCAGGTTTACAGGCCATCATGCACGTCTCTATCCAGGGACAATGTGGAGCCTCCCAATTTTTGGCTGCCCTGGCAAAGGGCTATACTGAAATAGACCCACTTCCTTACAATGGGCACTTCAGGTTTACAGGCCATCATGCACGTCTCTATCCAGGGACAATGTGGAGCCTCCCAATTTTTGGCTGCCCTGGCAAAGGGCTATACTGAAATAGACCCACTTCCTTACAATGGGCACTTCAGGTTTACAGGCCATCATGCACGTCTCTATCCAGGGACAATGTGGAGCCTCCCAATTTTTGGCTGCCCTGGCAAAGGGCTATACTGAAATAGACCCACTTCCTTACAATGGGCACTTCAGGTTTACAGGCCATCATGCACGTCTCTATCCAGGGACAATGTGGAGCCTCCCAATTTTTGGCTGCCCTGGCAAAGGGCTATACTAAAATAGACCCACTTCCTTACAATGGGCACTTCAGGTTTACAGGCCATCATGCACGTCTCTATCCAGGGACATTGGTGAACCTCACAATTTTGGACTGCCCTGGCAAAGGAAAATACTACAAAGACTCACTTCCTCAAAATGGGCACATTAGACTCAAGAGGCCTTCATGTACGTCTCTTCTCAGGGACATCGGAGTGCCACACAATGTTTTCACGTAAAATCTTTCATGTATTAATCTCAAAAAGTAACATACACCAGCTCTATCTCACTATTGGGTATGTGCCCTTAACATTTCTGCCATGAAAAATCATTTTGGGGTCATTTTGGAAGGTTTTCTGGTGAGTCCGTAAAAATGGCGTAAAACGCGGACAAAATTGTTCACAGCTGTGACTTTTGAGTGATAAATGCTTCAAGGGGTCTTCCCCATGCTGTTGCCATGTCATTTGAGCACTCTTCTGAGACTTTTGTGCCATTTTTAGGGTTTCTCCATGCTGCCGGGAGGTCATTTCACAAAAATACTCGGGTCTCCCATAGGATAACATTGGGCTCGTTGCTCGGGCCGAGTACACGAGTATCTTGGGAGGCTCGGCCCGAGCTTCGAGCACCCGAGCTTTTTAGTACTCGCTCATCACTAGTGGCTATTGGACTTTGCCATAGTCCTACTAGTGCCAAGACATTTGCAGAGCGCATCTGCCTGCGTTGCACACTCCAACTAATTATAACTAAGCCATTATACTAGCACACACTCAGTGTACCTAGTGGCATCCTATACGTGGCTATTGGACTTTGCTATAGTCCCACTAGTGCCAAGACATTTGCAGCACGTCTGCCTGCGTTGCACACTCCAACTAATTATAACTAAGCCATTATACTAGCACACACTCAGTGTACCTAGTGGCATCCTATACGTGGCTATTGAACTTTGCTATAGTCCCACTAGTGCCAAGACATTTGCAGAGCGCATCTGCCTGCGTTGCACACTCCAACTAATTATAACTAAGCCATTATACTTGCACACACTAAGTGTTTTTTAGTGGCATCCTATACGTGGCTATTGGACTTTGCTGTAGTCCTACTAGTGCCAAGACATTTGCAGAGCGCATCTGCCTGCGTTGCACACTCCAACTAATTATAACTAAGCCATTATACTAGCACACACTCAGTGAACCTAGTGGCATCCTATACGTGGCTATTGGACTTTGCTATAGTCCCACTAGTGCCAAGACATTTGCAGCACGTCTGCCTGCGTTGCCCACTCCAACTAATTATAACTAAGCCATTATACTAGCACACACTCAGTGTACCTAGTGGCATCCTATACGTGGCTATTGGACTTTGCTATAGTCCCACTAGTGCCAAGACATTTGCAGCACGTCTGCCTGCGTTGCACACTCCAACTAATTATAACTAAGCCATTATACTAGCACACACTCAGTGTACCTAGTGGCATCCTATACGTGGCTATTGGACTTTGCTATAGTCCCACTTGTGCCAAGACATTTGCAGAGCGCATCTGCCTGCGTTGCACACTCCAACTAATTATAACTAAGCCATTATACTTGCACACACTAAGTGTTTTTTAGTGGCATCCTATACGTGGCTATTGGACTTTGCTATAGTCCTACTAGTGCCAAGACATTTGCAGAGCGCATCTGCCTGCGTTGCACACTCCAACTAATTATAACTAAGCCATTATACTAGCACACACTCAGTGTACCTAGTGGCATCCTATACGTGGCTATTGGACTTTGCTATAGTCCCACTAGTGCCAAGACATTTGCAGCACGTCTGCCTGCGTTGCACACTCCAACTAATTATAACTAAGCCATTATACTAGCACACACTCAGTGTACCTAGTGGCATCCTATACGTGGCTATTGGACTTTGCTATAGTCCCACTAGTGCCAAGACATTTGCAGCACGTCTGCCTGCGTTGCACACTCCAACTAATTATAACTAAGCCATTATACTAGCACACACTCAGTGTACCTAGTGGCATCCTATACGTGGCTATTGGACTTTGCTATAGTCCCACTAGTGCCAAGACATTTGCAGCACGTCTGCCTGCGTTGCACACTCCAACTAATTATAACTAAGCCATTATACTAGCACACACTCAGTGTACCTAGTGGCATCCTATACGTGGCTATTGGACTTTGCTATAGTCCCACTAGTGCCAAGACATTTGCAGCACGTCTGCCTGCGTTGCACACTCCAACTAATTATAACTAAGCCATTATACTAGCACACACTCAGTGTACCTAGTAGCATCCTATACGTGGCTATTGGACTTTGCTATAGTCCCACTAGTGCAAAGACATTTGCAGAGCACGTCTGCCTGCATTGCACACTACAACTTTTTTAAACTAAGCAATTTTACTAGCAAACACTCAGTGTACCTAGTGGCATCCTATACGTGGCTATTGGACTTTGCTATAGTCCCACTTGTGCCAAGACATTTGCAGAGCGCATCTGCCTGCGTTGCACACTCCAACTAATTATAACTAAGCCATTATACTTGCACACACTAAGTGTTTTTTAGTGGCATCCTATACGTGGCTATTGGACTTTGCTATAGTCCTACTAGTGCCAAGACATTTGCAGAGCGCATCTGCCTGCGTTGCACACTCCAACTAATTATAACTAAGCCATTATACTAGCACACACTCAGTGAACCTAGTGGCATCCTATACGTGGCTATTGGACTTTGCTATAGTCCCACTAGTGCCAAGACATTTGCAGCACATCTGCCTGTGTTGCACACTCCAACTAATTATAACTAAGCCATTATACTAGCACACACTCAGTGTACCTAGTGGCATCCTATACGTGGCTATTGGACTTTGCTATAGTCCCACTAGTGCCAAGACATTTGCAGCACGTCTGCCTGCGTTGCACACTCCAACTAATTATAACTAAGCCATTATACTAGCACACACTCAGTGTACCTAGTGGCATCCTATACGTGGCTATTGGACTTTGCTATAGTCCCACTAGTGCCAAGACATTTGCAGCACGTCTGCCTGCGTTGCACACTCCAACTAATTATAACTAAGTTACATTGTCAGGGATATTTATTCTTTATTATTCTGCTGTTAATAAAGCTAGACCACCACTGCAATCTTCACCACCTCTCAATTTTTACTACCACATTTTCAGTCCACAATCTTGTCGCAATCAACATGAGTGGCAAAATGACAGATGCTGGTGGAAAGGGGAAGAGGCGTGGTGGAAAAGGCAAAAAAGGTTTTGTCAGTGGGGAAGGTGCCAAAGCTCCATTATCATCTGCTGAAGATAGACCATCTACTAGCAAAAGTAAGATGTCTACTACTTATTGTGGACAATCCGATGTGCTCCCTTTTTTACGGACACGAACAAGAGGAACAAAGGTAGATGATGGGCAAAAAAGGAAAATGCTTGAATGGATCTCAAGTGGTCCAACAAGTGCCCTCTCAGCCACTTCAAGTACCGCATCCAAAAAACACCATTCCTCTGAGTTGTCATCCCAATCACACTTGATTTCTCCCAGCTCTGAAGTCTCCATCAGCCCTGCACAGTATGGTGGAACTGAGATGGCTGAGTCTGCAGAGCTGTTCAGTCACACTATAGCCTGGGAATCAGAGGTCTGCTCCCAAGCTACAGTGAGTACAGAACAGGAAATGGTCTGCAGTGATGCCCAGAACCTTTGTGACTCAGATTCAGGCCGTGAGGACCAAGTTTCTGAGCATAATGTTGACCCTTTGTCACAAACTGTAACACCTGTGGTTATAGACAATGAGGAACATACTGATGAAGATGAGACGCAGATACCCGATTGGGATGACAACTTAAATATTCGGTCAGGGCAAGAAGAGGCTCGGTCTGAGGGGGAGGGGAGTGCGAACACAACAATTGATGATGACGTTCTAGATCCCACCTACTGTCAACCCCCAGTCAGGCACTCGAGGAGGTCAACAGAGGCGGTGGAGGAGGATGCAACCGACGACGAAGTTACCTTGCGCCTTCCTGGACAGAGTCGGAGCACTGGTAGCACGTCTACAACTGCATCCTCAGCCACCACTCTGCCTATGAGCATTATTCGGGGTGGATCAACAGGTCGCATGGCCTCTAAGCCTTGCCTAGCCTGGGCCTTTTTTCACATCGAAAAAGATCGCCCAACTCATGTGATATGTAACATTTGTCATGATTCTGTTAGTAGAGGTCAAAACCTCAGCAGTTTGACAACTTCTTCCATGAATCGTCACATGAATAAATATCATAAGTCCCGGTGGGAAGCTCACCGTGCTGCAATGCCGGCTAGCGGAGCGAACCATCCACCGCCCGCCCCTTCCAGTGCATCCGCGCGCTCTTCATCTTCTAGGACTGTGGGGACAGCTGTCACACCTGTTTTTCCACGCAAAACTTCCACCACTGTAACCGCAACAGGCAGTTTGCTTGTAAGGTCGTCAGTTGGTTTGGAAGGGGAAACAAGTGAGTGTGTACAGCTCTCTCAGACATCGATAGCACCAACGTTGGATAAAGGCAACATCATGTCTCCGCCTGCACTTTCCTCACAAACCTGCATTTTTCCAGGGACACCCTACTCAACACCGTCTACACACAGCAGCCAGATCTCTGTCCCTCAGATGTGGTCAAATAAAAGGCCACTTCCTCCGACCCATGACAAAGCTAAGAGGTTGACTCTATCCCTCTGTAAGCTGTTGGCTACCGAAATGCTGCCTTTCCGCCTAGTGGACACACAGGATTTTAGAGACCTTATATCTGTCGCTGTGCCCCAGTACCAGATGCCTAGTCGCCACTACTTCTCTAAGAAAGGTGTGCCCGCGCTACACCAGCATGTCGCACACAACATCACCGCTTCCTTGAGAAACTCTCTGTGTGAACGGGTGCATTTCACCACCGATACTTGGACCAGTAAGCATGGACAGGGACGTTACATGTCGCTGACTGGGCACTGGGTAACTATGGTGATAGATGGTGAAGGGTCTGCTGCACAAGTCTTGCCGTCCCCACGACTTGTGTGTCAATCCTCTGTCTGTCCAAGTTCCGCCACAGCTTCTGCATCCTCCACCTCATCTGGGTCCTCCACCTCCGCCCCAAGCCTGCCTGGTCAGGCCACCAGCGTTCTCACTGCGCAGAAGGAATCACGCACGCCTCATTACTATGCTGGCAGCCGAGCGCAACGGCATCAGGCGGTCTTTAGCTTGACATGTCTTGGTAATAAGAGTCACACAGCTGAGGAGTTGTGGTCAGCTCTGCGGTCCGAGTTTAATAAATGGTTGTCTCCACTCAACCTGCAGCCTGGTAAGGCCGTGTGCGACAATGCTGCAAACCTGGGTGCGGCCCTTCGCCTGGGCAAGGTGACACACGTACCTTGTATGGCTCACGTGTTGAACCTTGTCGTGCAGCAATTTTTAACACACTATCCCGGCCTAGATGGCCTTCTGAACAGGGCACGAAAACTGTCTGCTCACTTCCGGCGTTCAAGCGCCGCAGCTGAGCGACTTGCATCGCTACAGAAGTCTTTCGGCCTGCCGGTTCATCGCCTGAAATGCGATGTGGCGACACGCTGGAATTCAACTCTCCACATGTTACAGCAACTGTGGCAGCACCGCAGAGCCCTGGTGCAATACGTCATGACGTATAGCCTGGGCCAACGAGATGCAGAGGTGGGGCAGATCACCCTGATGGAGTGGTCTCAGATCAAGGACCTATGCACCCTTCTGCACAGTTTCGACATGGCGACGAATATGTTTAGCTCTGACAATGCCATTATCAGCATGACGATTCCAGTCATTTACATGCTGGAGCACACGCTAAACACTATTCGGAGTCAGGGGGTGGGACAACATGAAGGGGAGGAACTACAGGAGGATTCTTATGTGCAAGGGACAACAACATCACCAAGGTCCAGACGTTCATCATCACCAACGCAGCAGGCATGGGACCATGGGGAACAGGGATCGACAAGGGCGCATAGTAGCAGGCGAAATGTTGAGCAAGGTGCAGGAGAACATGAAGAAATGGAGGACGAACTGTCCATGGACATGGAAGACTCAGCGGATGAGGGAGACCTTGGTCAAATTTCAGTTGAAAGAGGTTGGGGGGAGATGTCAGAGGAAGAAAGAACGGGTAGCACCTCTATGCCACAAACACAGCGTGGACTTGGTCCGCATGGCTGCGCAAGACACATGAGTGCCTTTTTGTTGCACTACCTCCAACATGACAGTCGTATTGTCAAAATTAGAAGTGATGATGACTACTGGATTGCCACACTATTAGATCCCCGGTACAAGTCCAAATTTTGTGACATAATTCCAGCCATAGAAAGGGACGCACGTATGCAGGAGTATCAGCAGAAGCTGTTACTCGATCTTAGCTCGGCTTTTCCACCAAACAACCGTGCAGGTGCAGGGAGGGAATCTCCCAGTTGTAACTTGACAAACATGGGACGGTCTCGTCATCTTCACCAGTCTACCCGTACCAGTAGGACCGTATCTGGTGCCGGTAACAGCAATTTTATGGAATCTTTTCATAATTTTTTTAGACCCTCTTTTGCAAGGCCACCAGAGACAACAAGTCTGACACATACTCAACGGCTGGAGAGGATGATACAGGAGTATCTCCAAATGAACATCGATGCCATGACTGTGCAACTGGAGCCTTGCTCCTTTTGGGCTTCAAACATAGAAAAATGGCCAGAGCTCTCCAGTTACGCCTTGGAGATTTTGTCGTGTCCAGCTGCCAGCGTTGTCTCTGAACGTGTATTCAGTGCTGCTGGGTGTGTGCTGACAGATAAGCGCACGCGTCTGTCCAGTGACAATGTGGACAGACTGACGTTCATCAAAATGAACAAGTCATGGATCCAGAAGGAATTTACTACCCCTGTGTCATCCTGGGGAGAGTAAATGCTTGTGGATTTGGAATGTGCTTGATGCAAATCAAAACATCCTGTTTGCAACTAGGGCCCAAGTGCTGCCACTGATGGGGTGGGTGTCTGTGTGGCCCAATTTTTGGAAAAAAGGGAGACTCCGCTTGGAGTAACCCTTGCTTACATTGTTTTTAAAAGAAGCCAAGATGAACAAGTCATGGGTCAGCAAAGACTTTGCTACCTACCCCGGTGTCATCCTGGGGACGGTTAATTATGGGGTATTTTTGAATGTGATTGATGCAAATGTAGCTGTGAAGTGTACAACTAGGGCCCAAGTGCTGCCACTGATGGGGTGGGTGTCTGTGTGGCCCAATTTTTGGAAAAAAAGGGAGACTCCGCTTGGAGTAACCCTTGCTTGATGTGTTTTTAAAAGAAGCCAAGATGAACAGAGCTGGGATCAGCAAAGACTTTGCTACCTACCCCGGTGTCATCCTGGGGACGGATAAGAATGGCGTATTTTTGAATGTGCTTGATGCAAATCAAAACATCCTGTTTGCAACTAGGGCCCAAGTGCTGCCACTGATGGGGTGGGTGTCTGTGTGGCCCAATTTTTGGAAAAAAAGGGAGACTCCGCTTGGAGTAACCCTTGCTTGATGTGTTTTTAAAAGAAGCCAAGATGAACAGAGCTGGGATCAGGAAAGACTTTGCTACCTACCCCGGTGGCATCCTGGGGACGGATAAGAATGGCGTATTTTTGAATGTGCTTGATGCAAATCAAAACATCCTGTTTGCAACTAGGGCCCAAGTGCTGCCACTGATGGGGTGGGTGTCTGTGTGGCCCAATTTTTGGAAAAAAAGGGAGACTCCGCTTGGAGTAACCCTTGCTTGATGTGTTTTTAAAAGAAGCCAAGATGAACAGAGCTGGGATCAGCAAAGACTTTGCTACCTACCCCGGTGTCATCCTGGGGACGGATAAGAATGGCGTATTTTTGAATGTGCTTGATGCAAATCAAAACATCCTGTTTGCAACTAGGGCCCAAGTGCTGCCACTGATGGGGTGGGTGTCTGTGTGGCCCAATTTTTGGAAAAAAAGGGAGACTCCGCTTGGAGTAACCCTTGCTTGATGTGTTTTTAAAAGAAGCCAAGATGAACAGAGCTGGGATCAGGAAAGACTTTGCTACCTACCCCGGTGTCATCCTGGGGACGGATAAGAATGGCGTATTTTTGAATGTGCTTGATGCAAATCAAAACATCCTGTTTGCAACTAGGGCCCAAGTGCTGCCACTGATGGGGTGGGTGTCTGTGTGGCCCAATTTTTGGAAAAAAAGGGAGACTCCGCTTGGAGTAACCCTTGCTTGATGTGTTTTTAAAAGAAGCCAAGATGAACAGAGCTGGGATCAGCAAAGACTTTGCTACCTACCCCGGTGTCATCCTGGGGACGGATAAGAATGGCGTATTTTTGAATGTGCTTGATGCAAATCAAAACATCCTGTTTGCAACTAGGGCCCAAGTGCTGCCACTGATGGGGTGGGTGTCTGTGTGGCCCAATTTTTGGAAAAAAAGGGAGACTCCGCTTGGAGTAACCCTTGCTTGATGTGTTTTTAAAAGAAGCCAAGATGAACAGAGCTGGGATCAGGAAAGACTTTGCTACCTACCCCGGTGTCATCCTGGGGACGGATAAGAATGGCGTATTTTTGAATGTGCTTAATGCAAATCAAAACATCCTGTTTGCAACTAGGGCCCAAGTGCTGCCACTGATGGGGTGGGTGTCTGTGTGGCCCAATTTTTGGAAAAAAAGGGAGACTCCGCTTGGAGTAACCCTTGCTTGATGTGTTTTTAAAAGAAGCCAAGATGAACAGAGCTGGGATCAGCAAAGACTTTGCTACCTACCCCGGTGTCATCCTGGGGACGGATAAGAATGGCGTATTTTTGAATGTGCTTGATGCAAATCAAAACATCCTGTTTGCAACTAGGGCCCAAGTGCTGCCACTGATGGGGTGGGTGTCTGTGTGGCCCAATTTTTGGAAAAAAAGGGAGACTCCGCTTGGAGTAACCCTTGCTTGATGTGTTTTTAAAAGAAGCCAAGATGAACAGAGCTGGGATCAGCAAAGACTTTGCTACCTACCCCGGTGTCATCCTGGGGACGGATAAGAATGGCGTATTTTTGAATGTGCTTGATGCAAATCAAAACATCCTGTTTGCAACTAGGGCCCAAGTGCTGCCACTGATGGGGTGGGTGTCTGTGTGGCCCAATTTTTGGAAAAAAAGGGAGACTCCGCTTGGAGTAACCCTTGCTTGATGTGTTTTTAAAAGAAGCCAAGATGAACAGAGCTGGGATCAGGAAAGACTTTGCTACCTACCCCGGTGGCATCCTGGGGACGGATAAGAATGGCGTATTTTTGAATGTGCTTGATGCAAATCAAAACATCCTGTTTGCAACTAGGGCCCAAGTGCTGCCACTGATGGGGTGGGTGTCTGTGTGGCCCAATTTTTGGAAAAAAAGGGAGACTCCGCTTGGAGTAACCCTTGCTTGATGTGTTTTTAAAAGAAGCCAAGATGAACAGAGCTGGGATCAGCAAAGACTTTGCTACCTACCCCGGTGTCATCCTGGGGACGGATAAGAATGGCGTATTTTTGAATGTGCTTGATGCAAATCAAAACATCCTGTTTGCAACTAGGGCCCAAGTGCTGCCACTGATGGGGTGGGTGTCTGTGTGGCCCAATTTTTGGAAAAAAAGGGAGACTCCGCTTGGAGTAACCCTTGCTTGATGTGTTTTTAAAAGAAGCCAAGATGAACAGAGCTGGGATCAGGAAAGACTTTGCTACCTACCCCGGTGTCATCCTGGGGACGGATAAGAATGGCGTATTTTTGAATGTGCTTGATGCAAATCAAAACATCCTGTTTGCAACTAGGGCCCAAGTGCTGCCACTGATGGGGTGGGTGTCTGTGTGGCCCAATTTTTGGAAAAAAAGGGAGACTCCGCTTGGAGTAACCCTTGCTTGATGTGTTTTTAAAAGAAGCCAAGATGAACAGAGCTGGGATCAGCAAAGACTTTGCTACCTACCCCGGTGTCATCCTGGGGACGGATAAGAATGGCGTATTTTTGAATGTGCTTGATGCAAATCAAAACATCCTGTTTGCAACTAGGGCCCAAGTGCTGCCACTGATGGGGTGGGTGTCTGTGTGGCCCAATTTTTGGAAAAAAAGGGAGACTCCGCTTGGAGTAACCCTTGCTTGATGTGTTTTTAAAAGAAGCCAAGATGAACAGAGCTGGGATCAGGAAAGACTTTGCTACCTACCCCGGTGTCATCCTGGGGACGGATAAGAATGGCGTATTTTTGAATGTGCTTGATGCAAATCAAAACATCCTGTTTGCAACTAGGGCCCAAGTGCTGCCACTGATGGGGTGGGTGTCTGTGTGGCCCAATTTTTGGAAAAAAGGGAGACTCCGCTTGGAGTAACCCTTGCTTACATTGTTTTTAAAAGAAGCCAAGATGAACAAGTCATGGGTCAGCAAAGACTTTGCTACCTACCCCGGTGTCATCCTGGGGATGGATAAGAATGGCGTATTTTTGAATGTGCTTGATGCAAATGTAGCTGTGAAGTGTACAACTGGGGCACAACTGCTGCCACTGAAGGGGTGGGTGTGTGTGTGGCCCAATTTTTGGAAAAAATGGAGACTCCGCTTGGAGTCACCTTGCGGTGTTTTACATGATTTTAGAAGGGCGTGCCATGCCTATATCTGTGTGTCCTCCTCTTTTTCCTTGTCCAGCTGTTTTGTTTTCGCATGAGTATATGTCCTTGTCACTTTCCAATGTGTTTGAGTTGTTTGTCACCTTTAGGACACCTTTGAGGGTGTTTTCTAGGTGTTTTTCTGTGTTTGTGATTGCCTGCCATTGTTTCCTATGCAGTTCGAGTTCGGTTCGTCGAACGTTCGACGAACCGAACTCGAACGGGAGGTCCGTTCGGCGAACCAACCTCGAGCCGAACCGCGACCGGTTCGCTCATCTCTAGTTATTAGTTATAATTGGGGTCATTAGTGATTTCAGATGGATGCTAAGGGTTCTGTACTGAAAAAGGCACTTAAAATTCTCACATATAATGCTACCATGCCCTACTTCCCTACGCTATGGTTTGTACGTTGGTCCTGTAAATATTACTGCTGTGAAATATTCTAATTTATGAAGACTTGTCTGTGTTACTGCTATTCCCTGAGAAGAAATGTATTGTAAATAGACTTTAATAATACAGCCTTTTCCTAACTCCCAAGACATCACTAAAATTACTTATTAAAATGTGTAATGTTTTACTTGAGTGATATGTTGAAAATACTTTGGATGTCAGCACTGTCACCAGCTGATTCTATCCACTGTGTTTATGTAAAATATAGGAGAAAGCAAAGGAATTAAAAAGAGACAAATACAGACATTGGTGTCAATCAAGAACCTTGTGGATGTGTGAAGAATATGAAAGTCCATATTATAACTTTGTATGAATATAAATGAACCAGATATTAGAGCATTCATTGTATACAATAAAGATATTCATCTCATTACCAAGTGTTTTGTTTATCCTCTCATTGACAGGTTTCTGCTTCTGCTTTGTAAAGTGCTTGACTCGATCTTCACTTGTGTGGTTGAGCAGATCAAATTCCATATCTTGGCAAACACATCTGGGGTCACTTGTCAAGTATAAAAGCATGCACGACTATTCATGTATGTGCTGGCATTACTCATACTTGATATCATTGCACCTACTTATGCATGTCACTGACCTCATGTACAGTTGAGATTCCATTTATTGACACGGCTGCTGTGTAAAGCCAGTGAGTCATATTCTCCCGTATCATATCAAGTCAGGAGATATATTACATGACAGGTCTGGAAAAACTTTACATAGCAAACCATGAACATGACAGTTTGATAAAACATATTCAATATACTAAATATTAATATGGATTACTCTATCACAAAAAAAATACTATCATTGCCAAAATCTGAGTGATCCTTCAAACAAAATCGAGGTTTTAAATGAACTCCAGTGAGATTTTCAGCCAGGAGATGCAGATGTGGTGCTGAAATATATACACCAAATCTGCATCTCCTGGTAAAAAAGCATTAATATCGCATCAATACTAGATCACGTTTAGATGCATTTTTTTACCAGAAGGGGCAGACTTAGTGCAGTAATTTGATGTATAAATTCCAGCACCAAATCTTCATCCGTTGGCAAACAAATGTGGCTTTCTGCCAGCAGGTCTCATTGAACTCAATGAATTCACCTGAGGTGAGGTCACTGAGTTCACCTTAGGTGACTTTACCTGTGGTCACTGGTGGGAGACTGTGGGACCCTCAATGTTACGGGGGGCTGTCTGATAATAACCGAAAGGAGTATCAGACAGTCAGGGTCCACCGTGCAAAGACTTTGCTGCAGACTATGGCAGAGTGCAATACCTCTGTTAACTCACAGAAGGATATAATAAGTAAGTAAATATAATAAGTAAGTAAAGCAATTCCTCCCTTACTTGGAGGGTGTGTGGAATGATCTCTGTTAATAATCACAGAGACAAAGGCAATGTGTGCGAAATGGCACCTACCTAGGTCCGCTCTTCTAGTGGTGCAAAAGAGACGAACAGCAGCATAAGCCGCACAAAGCTCCTACCTGCGTTCGCTCCACTAGTGTGCGAGGACACGAACCACTAGATATGGCACCTGCCTAGGTCCGCTCTTCTAGTGGTGCAAAAGAGACGAACAGCAGCGTAAGCCGCACAAAGCTCCTACCTCTGTTCGCTCCCCTAGTGTGCGAGGATACGAACAACTGCCAGACGCAGTATAAGGAACGTTACCCTAGCGGCAACGTCCACCTACGAGTAGAATCACAAGGCCCAGCCAGACCATGTGCCTCAGGCACCTGCCTATGTCCGCTCCCCTAAGAGGTAAGGATACGGACAGCAGCCGAAGCTGTAAGGTATAAGAACGCTACCCTGCCGGTAGCGCTCACCTAGCATAGACAGAGGAATGCCTAGAGGAACGCGCACAGAGCGTCTACTCATATGCATGAACCAAGAGGACTGAGCACCATGCGGCATGTGTCAGGGTCTTATATAGACTCTGTGCCTCATCCAAGATGGAGGACACCAGAGCCAATCCGCTGCCAGAACGACAGGAGTGACGTCATGCTGGCCTATCACCGAGCAAGACGTCACAAGCACATGACCAGCGACCAATCGGCATAGAAGGTGTCAGAGACATGTGACCTCGTGTCAGCGATGATGTCACCCGCACATGTGCAATGGCTCCAAGATTGGACTTAGTCTCCGGCGCTCGCACATGTGCAGTAGCAAGAAATCTGGACTTAGTCTCCAGCGCTCGCACATGTGCAGTAGCAAGAAATCTGGACTTAGTCTCCAGCGCTCGCACATGTGCAGTAGCAAGAAATCTGGACATAGTCTCCAGTGCTCGCAGCAACCGTAACAGTACCTCCCCCTCAAGGGCCCCCCTCCCGGCGACGCAGGTAATTGGCAACTAAGTCGGGAGCATGGACAGCCTCCTCAGGCTCCCAAGAGCGATGTTCCGGGCCATAGCCCTCCCAATCTATCAAGAAGAACCTGCGCCCTCTAACCATCTTAGAACCAACTATGGCTCGGACCTCATAGCTAGAGCGAGAGGAATCAGAGGCAGGAGAGTGCACTTCACGAGCGTGAGGTAAAATAGCCGGCTTTAGCAGTGAGACATGGAATTTGTCATGAATCCTAAGATGGACAGGTAATTTCAATTGATAGACTACAGGATTTACCTGTCGAAGAACCTCATAAGGACCCAGGAAGCGAGGAGCAAATTTGACAGAGCTCACTCTAAGTCTCACGTGTTTTGCAGAGAGCCACACAAAGTCCCCTGGAGAAAAGACAGGAGCCGGGCGACGAAACCGATCGGACACCGTCTTCATACGGTCCTTAGCTGCTTGGATCGACTCTTGAGTCCGATCCCAAACCTCTCTGGCATTAGTTGCCCAGTCGGCCACAAGAGGAGGAGGTGCAGCAGCGGGAAACGGTACCGGTACCCTAGGGTGTTGCCCATTATTGAGTACGAATGGTGTCTGCCCAGTAGCCTCAGCCAGCGAATTGTTAAGGGCAAATTCTGCCCAGGGTAGGAGGGAGGACCAGTTATCGTGGTTCTCAGCAACAAAGTGTCGAAGGTATATAATCATAGATTGATTGGTACGTTCAACCAAACCATTAGTCTCCGGATGGTATGCCGAAGAGAGATTCAACTCAATTTGCAGAAGGCTACAAAGATCTCGCCAGAAACGGGAAGTAAATTGCGGGCCTCTATCACAAATGATACGATCTGGCATCCCGTGAAGCCTAAAGACATGCTTGAGGAATAGTTTGGCTAGTACCCTGGAAGATGGGATTCTCGATAACGGTACGAGATGAACCATCCGGGAGAAATGGTCCGTAATGACCCACACAAATCTATGTCCCTGTGAACATGGAAGATCACCCACAAAGTCCATGCCTACCACCTCCCATGGTCTATCTGGCACTGGTAAAGGATGCAAGAGCCCAGCCGGTCTCTGCCGTAATGGACGGTTGCGAGCACACGAGTAGCAGGAACCGACATATCTCTTGACGTGGCTGGCTAAGTGTGGCCACCAATACCACCTCTCCAGTAACTCTCGTGTCCGCCTAATACCAAAATGCCCACCCACCTTTGAGGTGTGGGCCCATGACAGTATATCATTCTGTCGATCAGGCGGAACAAAGGTCTTGCCCGGTGGGATTTGGTCTAACGTCACAGGGGAGAGCGTATGAAAAACCCTGGAGGGAAGGATAAGACGAGGTTCGTCAATCTCTTCCTGGGTAGAAAGCATAGAGCGAGACAGGGCGTCTGCCTTGTTATTCTTACTCCCAGACAGATAGTTGATGGAGAAGTGAAAGCGGGAGAAAAACAAGGACCAGCGGGCTTGGCGAGGATTCAGACGCTGAGCGGTTTGTAAGTACGTCAGATTCCTATGGTCTGTATAGACCTGGAAAGGATGTTTCGCTCCTTCCAGCAAGTGACGCCACTCCTCCAAGGCTAATCTCAAGGCGAGCAGTTCCCTATCCCCAATGGTATAGTTTCTCTCTGCCGGTGAAAAGGTTTTAGCAAAGAAGAAACACGGCCTTTTTCTACCTGCACCGTTCTTTTGATACAAGACCGCACCAGCACCCACTGAAGAGGCATCAACCTCTAAGAGGAAGGGCTTATTCTCATCGGGTCTTTGAAGAACGGGAGCAGTTGAAAAGTGTCTTTTTACTGCCTCAAAAGCCTGAGATGTCTCAGTAGACCAGGCTTTGGGATTAGCACCTTTCTTAGTCAAGGCCACCAAAGGGGCCACCAAAGTAGAAAAATGGGGTATGAACTGCCTGTAATAATTTATGAATCCTAAGAAGCGTTGCGCCGCCTTCAAGGAATGAGGTTCGGACCATTGCAGGACAGCAGAGAGCTTCGCAGGATCCATAGCCAGACCCTCTTGTGAGATAATGTAACCCAAAAAAGGCAATGAGGACTGCTCGAATACACATTTCTCGAGTTTAGCAAACAATGAGTGCTCCCTTAAACGGGAAAGGACACGAACGACATCCTGACGATGAGTCTCCAGATCAGGAGAAAAAATCAGGATGTCGTCTAGATACACCACTACTGAGGATAACAGTAAATCCCTGAACACATCGTTTACGAAGTCCTGAAATACTGCGGGTGCATTACATAACCCAAAAGGCATGACGAGGTATTCATAGTGACCGTCTCGGGTGTTAAAAGCGGTCTTCCATTCGTCACCCTTTCGAATTCGTACCAAGTTATACGCACCCCGCAGATCCAACTTCGTAAAAACTTGAGCTCCTCTCAGTCTGTCAAAGAGCTCCGAAATTAAAGGTAATGGGTATTTGTTCTTTATTGTGATTGCGTTGAGACCCCTGTAATCTATGCAGGGACGCAAATCACCCTCTTTCTTCCGAACAAAGAAAAACCCAGCTCCCGCGGGAGAGACAGACTTACGAATGAACCCCTTCTCTAAACTCTCTCTTATATAGGTCGACATGGCCTCCGACTCAGGTATCGACAGGGGGTAAACCCTGCCTTTAGGTGGAACCGAACCTGGGATAAGGTCTATGGCACAGTCATACGGCCTATGGGGTGGAAGAACCTCAGCACCCTGTTTGGAGAACACGTCAGCGAAATCCAAATAGGGTGTAGGTATGGGAGAGAGATCAGTTGATGCAACCGCAACGACCTTAGGTGGTAAGGGAAGACATCGGGACTGACATTTCGAACCCCAACTAATAATGCTGTCAGACTCCCAGTCAATGTGAGGAGCATGAGTCCGAAGCCATGGAAGACCCAGAAGGACGTCGTCTATACCCTCAGGCAAAACAAGAAAAGAAATCTCCTCTATGTGACCCTGAGACAGGGAAAGGCGCAAGGGAACTGTCCTCAATGTAATGGAGTCAGACAACATAGTTCCATTAACAACACGGACAGGAATAGGCGCCTCTAACATGATAGAGGGAATATTGTGTCCCTTTACAAATCCTGAGGACACAAAAATCCCGTCAGCTCCGGAATCCACAAAAGCCATAATAGGCCATGTATTCTCAGATAACGAGAGCTGACCTGGGATACAACACTTAGAGGGTGCAGAAGACGTCTCTAGTAACCCCCCTCTAATGGTTACTAGGCCAGGGAGTTTCCCTGACGACTAGGACACTTGTTGGCATAGTGCCCAGCCTGACGACATACGTAACATATAGGAGGACCAGACTTGCGTATTCTGGAGAACGTATGACCTAACTCCATAGGAGTGGGAGATGTTTCAGATGCTGAGGAAGATGGTAGTGGACCCTCAACAACTGGAATAGCCCGATGCTTAGGGCGTGAGGAAGAGACCTCGAGTCTACGTTCCTTATGGCGTACATCGATCCTCGTTGCTACTGTGATCAAGTCCTCCAGAGAAGCAGGGACCTCACGAGTAGCAAGGGCATCCTTGACATAGCCTGCCAACCCTCTCCAGAAGATAGGAATCAACACCTTCTCTGGCCAATCTAGTTCTGCCACCAGAGTTCTAAAAGCAATGGCATAAGAACTAGTGGATAACGAACCCTGAGATAGATCTAACAGTCTCAGGGCCGCATCATGGGTAACCTGCGGACCCATGAATACCACCTTAAGAGCATCAAGAAAGTCTTGATGTCTCAGAGTAACCACATCAGAGCGCTCCCATAGGGGAGTCGCCCATTCTAAGGCTTTGTCCTGAAGTAAGGAGATGATAAAGCCTACTCTGGACCTCTCCGTAGAGAAGCGAGAAGAGTTGACCTCTAGGTGTATCTGACACTGACTAATGAAACCACGACATGATCTGGCATCGCCAGAATATCTGTTTGGCAGAGCAAATCGAGGATCATGTGCAGATGTCACCATGGTCTGAGGTTTATCCTCTATACTCTTGAGCCGTGACTCAAGTACTTGTATGTAACGGTGTAACTGCTGATATTCTGCCATAACTACCAGACCCTTGGCTCAGTCCTAATGTTACGGGGGGCTGTCTAATAATAACCGAAAGGAGTATCAGACAGTCAGGGTCCACCGTGCAAAGACTTTGCTGCAGACTATGGCAGAGTGCAATACCTCTGTTAACTCACAGAAGGATATAATAAGTAAGTAAATATAATAAGTAAGTAAAGCAATTCCTCCCTTACTTGGAGGGTGTGTGGAATGATCTCTGTTAATAATCACAGAGACAAAGGCAATGTGTGCGAAATGGCACCTACCTAGGTCCGCTCTTCTAGTGGTGCAAAAGAGACGAACAGCAGCATAAGCCGCACAAAGCTCCTACCTGCGTTCACTCCACTAGTGTGCGAGGACACGAACCACTAGATATGGCACCTGCCTAGGTCCGCTCTTCTAGTGGTGCAAAAGAGACGAACAGCAGCGTAAGCCGCACAAAGCTCCTACCTCTGTTCGCTCCCCTAGTGTGCGAGGATACGAACAACTGCCAGACGCAGTATAAGGAACGTTACCCTAGCGGCAACGTCCACCTACGAGTAGAATCACAAGGCCCAGCCAGACCATGTGCCTCAGGCACCTGCCTATGTCCGCTCCCCTAAGAGGTAAGGATACGGACAGCAGCCGAAGCTGTAAGGTATAAGAACGCTACCCTGCCGGTAGCGCTCACCTAGCATAGACAGAGGAATGCCTAGAGGAACGCGCACAGAGCGTCTACTCATATGCATGAACCAAGAGGACTGAGCACCATGCGGCATGTGTCAGGGTCTTATATAGACTCTGTGCCTCATCCAAGATGGAGGACACCAGAGCCAATCCGCTGCCAGAACGACAGGAGTGACGTCATGCTGGCCTATCACCGAGCAAGACGTCACAAGCACATGACCAGCGACCAATCGGCATAGAAGGTGTCAGAGACATGTGACCTCGTGTCAGCGATGATGTCACCCGCACATGTGCAATGGCTCCAAGATTGGACTTAGTCTCCGGCGCTCGCACATGTGCAGTAGCAAGAAATCTGGACTTAGTCTCCAGCGCTCGCACATGTGCAGTAGCAAGAAATCTGGACTTAGTCTCCAGCGCTCGCACATGTGCAGTAGCAAGAAATCTGGACATAGTCTCCAGTGCTCGCAGCAACCGTAACACTCAAGCTGTAACCACTGGTAAACTGAGTGATGTCACTGCTCTCAGCGGTGACTCAGTCAGTGGCTGCCTGAAGCTGCAGCAGGCAGTCATGTTTTCTAAAGTAATAAGGGAATGTACTCACTTTATTGGGTTGTGAAACTTATAACCAGATATAAAGCTTGTAACCAGCTGCTGCATAGTCCACGAGCTTAAGAAGCCAAAAATCCACTGAAGAAAAGCGTTAATGTGGACTATTACTGCTCTGCTGAACATACAAAACACATCCAGAAGAGGTATAATGCAAGGTGGTTTAATTCTGAGTTTTGAAGTGTACCCCACATCTTCCTCAGGAAATCCACCAATATGACAGACAATAGAGGGAGCTTTACACGCTACGATATCGTTAATGAATTATCGTCATGCTTTTGGTCAGATGCAATCATCATCAATGACATCAGCTTCGATGTCCCAGCATGGCGTTCATTTGTCCATAAAACATACATTACTGAATAATTTGAATAGAATTTGAAAAGAGGGCCACTGGAGCTGGTGGTGTTGGGGGAGTAGGAGGAGGGCAAGGCCAACACCCAAATAGCCATATTGGCAATAACACTATAAAGTGTTATGGAGTACGTATTCCAACTTTCACACTAATGATATAGGGGACGCAGAACACTACAAATGACTGCTGTCTTTCCCCAATGTATGTTACAGGGCCCACCTGGGGGCCCTAAGAATTCTGAGATTTGAGGACAGCAAGTGGCTCTTTCTACATTTGAATAGAGGGCCACTAGAGCCGGTGGTGTTGGTGGAGGAGGTGGACAAGGCCAACATCCCAACGGGCACATTGTAGCTGACCTTTTAAACTGCTGTAAAATATGTCCCAAAAAAGGAGGTGTGAGACAGACACCAATATAATATATAAGTTACAGCCCTTTCTAATCGAAAAAGAAGGACAAATGTAAAAAATGAAACGTGTGAACATATGCTAAAGTATTTTTTTAGAGGTCGGGGCTTGATTTGACCTTTTGTTATAGTGATTAGGCACTAGAAACTGTTTCTTTGCAATTTCCCCTCTTTTACTTTGGTTTAACTACATAAAAGCTGCATGCTGCTCTGAGCACGTTATTCCAAGACACCAGAAATGCACTCAGGCACCTTCTACAGGCTGTGCCCATACTGTTTCAGCCTTTTCCCATTCATTTCAGCCTTTTCCTCAGTCACCACAGCTCACCGTTAGGTCCAACGTGAAATTATTTTGGCTTCTCATAGAGTTATATTGGGCGTCGAATATTCACGAATAGTCGAATAGCGGCGACCTATTTGTCAGATATCCATCTAAGCGAATATTAGGGTATTCGATCATCCCTAATAATGATACCAATACTATGTATTTTCAGTTGCATTTAGTATCCTGTGGATGTAGTGTAGTGAAGTATCATTTACAATGGTTATATCTAGGTGGCTCTAGTTTGAATCCTTTATATTTGGGCTTATTCTACAATTATAGCACGGCGGTATAGTTGTGTGACTATTCAATCAACAGTTTGATTGGAAAAATTGAACTGCAAGCTAATGTAGTTAATTGATATTTCCATAGCTCAGTTAATATTGGAGAGCCAATTTAATGTATTATAGTTCATCTAATCTTGTGTTATTGAGTAAAGTAAATATACAGTTAGGTCCAGAAAAATTTGGACAGTGACACAATTTTCACGAGTTGGGCTCTGCATGCCACCACATTGGATTTGAAATGAAATCTCTACAACAGAATTCAAGTGCAGATTGTAACGTTTAATTTGAAGGTTTGAACAAAAATATCTGATAGAAATTGTAGGAATTGTACACATTTCTTTACAAACACTCCACATTTTAGGAGGTCAAAAGTAATTGGACAAATAAACCAAACCCAAACAAAATATTTTTATTTTCAATATTTTGTTGCAAATCCTTTGGAGGCAATCACTGCCTTAAATCTGGAACCCATGGACATCACCAAACGCTGGGTTTCCTCCTTCTTAATGCTTTGCCAGGCCTTTACAGCCGCAGCCTTCAGGTCTTGCTTGTTTGTGGGTCTTTCCGTCTTAAGTCTGGATTTGAGCAAGTGAAATGCATGCTCAATTGGGTTAAGATCTGGTGATTGACTTGGCCATTGCAGAATGTTCCACTTTTTTGCACTCATGAACTCCTGGGTAGCTTTGGCTGTATGCTTGGGGTCATTGTCTATCTGTACTATGAAGCGCCGTCCGATCAACTTTGCGGCATTTGGCTGAATCTGGGCTGAAAGTATATCCCGGTACACTTCAGAATTCATCCGGCTACTCTTGTCTGCTGCTATGTCATCAATAAACACAAGTGACCCAGTGCCATTGAAAGCCATGCATGCCCATGCCATCACGTTGCCTCCACCATGTTTTACAGAGGATGTGGTGTGCCTTGGATCATGTGCCGTTCCCTTTCTTCTCCAAACTTTTTTCTTCCCATCATTCTGGTACAGGTTGATCGTTGTCTCATCTGTCCATAGAATACTTTTCCAGAACTGAGCTGGCTTCATGAAGTGTTTTTCAGCAAATTTAACTCTGGCCTGTCTATTTTTGGAATTGATGAATGGTTTGCATCTAGATGTGAACCCTTTGTATTTACTTTCATGGAGTCTTCTCTTTACTGTTGACTTAAGGTCCAGTCACACTAAACAACTTACCAGCGATCCCAACAACGATAGGGATCGCTGGTAAGTTGCTAGGAGGTTGCTGGTGAGATGTCACACTGCGACGCTCCAGCGATCCCACCAGCAACCTGACCTGGCAGGGATCGCTGGAGCGTCGCTACACGAGTTGCTGGTGAGCTCACCAGCAACCAGTGACCAGCCCCCAGCGCCGCGTGGAAGATGCTGCGCTTGGTAACTAAGGTAAATATCGGGTAACCAACCTGATATTTACCTTGGTTACCAGCGCACACAGCTACACGTTCAGAGAGCAGGGAGCAGCGCACACTGAGCGCTGGCTCCCTGCTCTCCTAGTTACAGCACACATCGGGTTAATTACCCGATGTGTGCTGCAGCTAAATGTGCACAGAGCAGGGAGCAGCGCACACCAGGTGCAGCTGCACAGGGTACATATATAGGGTATAGAGTACAGGGTGCAGCTGCACAGAGCAGGGAGCAGCGCACACCGCTTAGCGCTGGCTCCTTGCTCTCCTAGTTACAGCACACATCGGGTTAATTACCCGATGTGTACTGCAGCTAAATGTGCACAGAGCAGGGAGCAGCGCACAATGCTTAGCGCTGGCTCCCTGCTCTCCTAGCTACAGCACACATCGGGTTAATTAACCCGATGTGTCCTGCAGCTACATGTGCAGTGAGCAGGAGCCGCCACTGACAGTGAGAGCGGCGGAGGCTGGTAACAAAGGTAAATATCGGGTAACCAAGGACAGGGCTTCTTGGTTACCCGATGTTTACTGTGGTTACCAGCCTCCGCAGAAGCCGGCTCCTGCTGCCTGCACATTTAGTTGTTGCTGTCTCGCTGTCACACACAGCGATCTGTGCTTCACAGCGGGACAGCAACAACTAAAAAATGGCCCAGGACATTCAGCAGCAACCAACGACTTCACAGCAGGGGCCAGATTGTTGCTGGATGTCACACACAGCAACATCGCTAGCAAGCAACGTCACAAAAGTTGTTCGTTAGCAGCGATGTTGCTAGCGATGTTGCTTAGTGTGACGGGGCCTTTAGAGACAGATACACCTACTTCACTGAGAGTGTTCTGGACTTCAGTTGATGTTGTGAACGGGTTCTTCTTCACCAAAGAAAGTATGCGGCGATCATCCACCACTGTTGTCATCCGTGGACGCCCAGGCCTGTTTGAGTTCCCAAGCTCATCATTCAATTCCTTTTTTCTCAGAATGTACCCGACTGTTGATTTTGCTACTCCAAGCATGTCTGCTATCTCTCTGATGGATTTTTTCTTTTTTTTCAGCCTCAGGATGTTCTGCTTCACCTCAATTGAGAGTTCCTTAGACCGCATGTTGTCTGGTCACAGCAACAGCTTCCAAATGCAAAACCACACACCTGTAATCAACCCCAGACCTTTTAACTACTTCATTGATTACAGGTTAACGAGGGAGACGCCTTCAGAGTTAATTGCAGCCCTTAGAGTCCCTTGTCCAATTACTTTTGGTCCCTTGAAAAAGAGGAGGCTATGCATTACAGAGCTATGATTCCTAAACCCTTTCTCCGATTTGGATGTGAAAACTCTCATATTGCAGCTGGGAGTGTGCACTTTCAGCCCATATTATATATATAATTGTATTTCTGAACATGTTTTTGTAAACAGCTAAAATAACAAAACTTGTGTCACTGTCCAAATATTTCTGGACCTAACTGTATTACAACTATATGCTATGTTATTTATTTATGGTGATGATTTAAAGTGTCTGCTAGTGGTCCCTTATATATAATTTCTGGATAGGAGCGTGGAAATATATCTAGATCTTCCTATGTCACACCAGGTGGCTCTTCTGTTTTAATATATGTTATGATATGTTTGTATTTCAAATTAAATGTCAATAAGAGGTTTTTTTACTTTTATAAATACAAATAAATTAATTTTGTGTGCTTACTCACTTTTCTGCCGATATAAGAATTGATCGTAGATTGGTGAGGTTGGTTGGTATAATGATCATCAGCAGTCTGATCGCTCTTCCATTTCTCCAGATCACAGCTACACAGCTGAGATCTGCAGAAAAGGGGCTCTCCTGTTATAAACGGCAGTCTGCCGGGTGTAAGAGGAAGTGACTCATGATACCTACAGGAGTCATCCCATGACCATGTGCTACCATGACAACCATCAGATCCCCGTTATCACATCACGTGACTTCCGATGGAGCTGGGTAAGTGAATGCTTACCATGGCCCGCTATTACATAGCGCTGTGACGTTTTCACAGCACGCTGTAAGGGGTTAACAGGCACACGTGGATAGTGTAGCACCCCTGAGCCATCAGGAGCTACAAGGAACTGCATCCTGTCAAAGATGCAGGTCCTACCCCCAGGAACTCAGAAGACCAGTGCCGGTAACACCAAAACATTCATACAATCCCTGTTTTCTCCCCCCCAAAACTGGTGACGGGCTAGGGTTGGACCCAATGGATGGCCACTTGGGGGTGGAATTGATCCAGTCCACTAGACGACAACCAGGGAGGAGGGGTTAGACAGTCAGTATGTGAAAGTGAAAGGAGACGGACGTAACGGCACTTACGGGAGAGTGTAGCAGTGACCTGTCAGGCTCAGGCGTGTGGTTGCCAAAGGAGTATGGTGGAGTACTCTCGGAACCATAGAACCGGTGGGGTGGTGTCCTAGGTCAGGAAAACACTCCAGGTAGACCTGTTAAAATCTGCACGTTGAGGGGACCATCCAGGACCTCACCAACCTAAAAGTTCGGGGCACAGTAACGACAGGAGAACCTGGGAACGAGACAGAGATCTGGCCCAACAGGGTTCAAGTTACCTGCAATTCGGACTAAGACTGAGAGACAACCAGGAGGGGACCCCCAGATGCTCCAAGCCAGGGGAACCTACCAACTAGAGACAGGTGCAGAGAAAGAAAGCCACCAGGTCACCACACCGGCACTGGAACTAAGGGGACCAATGGTGAGGACCAGCCTACATCGGATTGCAACAACAACGCTGTGAGTAAAAAGAACCAGTTACACTGCAATCCCTTGTGTGGCCTACCTTCTTTCCGCGACCATTATAATCAGCAGACCCCAGCAACAAGCACCATCATCTATCCCCTGGGGCCTGGCCCTACCTGTGGAGGGCTCAACATCCAGGCTGTTATTAACATCAGCCCCAGCAGCGAGAGACTGTGCAGCGGCAGCTCCATCTAAATAGCTGCAACACGCAAGTGGCGTCACGACTCACGATAAAAACTTTATTATCACTCCCATGTACATAACCCCTTTTAAGCGACCCCCAGGGTCACGGAACCAGACAACGGCCACCCAGTGAACTGTCCCAGTAAATATACTGGCCGGGACTGAGTACCCCAAAGCCCTGGGGTGTGTCAATAGCTAATCCACTCGTGCTTGATAGCTGCACATGTCAGCTGTTCAAATCAGCTGACATGTGCAGTGATCGCTGCCGGCTGCTTGCGGCAGCAGGCAGGCATTAACCTGACACAATATATGATGTAGCCAGGTTAGTACATCATGTGTCGTGAAGATGTTAAATGTCAGGACTGTCTTCTGTCAATATATAACCTTTAGGCTTCTTTTACATGTCTCATAGGCTGTTGGGTTCCACTTAGAAAACCTGCAACCAGTTTGGAGATCTTGGTCTGAACTTTGACCATAAATGTCAGATTTGTGAACCAACAATTCCATTTTTTAAAGTGAACCTGCTATTAATAGGCTGGACTTTGATCAACTGTGGGTTGTCCATTATACTTAATGTAAAGAGGATTTTTATGATGTCTATAAAGCCAAGGGAACACCGTGGTGTAGCGTTTGATTACAGCATAAAGTTGCAGAAATAATTACATTTTATTTACAGGCAGGTGTAGAAAGCGTATATCAGAACAAACAGGAGTATGCAAAAGTGGCAACAGTGAAGTTTTAACAACTACAATTCCTAGCTGGATTGTACTGCTGTCATTGCCCCAATTATCACAAACACTAGTACAACAACAATACAAGCAGGCAAAATTTACGTTTACCTGCACTACACTACAATATAGCTAGCCTCCACTACTCGGGGCGAGCCGACACAGCGCCCTGGTTACTGAGGCCTATGCTATGCACTAGTATTGTGCACACTAACAAAGACTTGTGGCACTGTAGAGAGAGAACAACTCCACTCCCAGGAGTGGTGATGTTCGTTGGTGTGCACTTCTCCTTGGAAAGCATGGGAACTCTTCTTCTCCACAGACCTGAGGTCTCCTGACTCCTATGGTTGACGTCTTCGCTCTTTGGATCGGCTTAGCCAGCCTCGGGAGCATCTCAACATGGTACTCGCTGAAAGGCTGCCAGGGATTCTCTCACGATCTGGCTTGCAATGTCTTTCCCAGCCGGCACTGCAACCCTTTCCACACCGTCGTACTTAGGCAAGATATACAGCAGGCTACATCTATTTTCCCATACTCCCAGGTGACCCGACTTCTATAGTTCCCACCTGAAATCCTCTCTCATGCTTTCTCTCTTTCCCACACTTTTTAGGCCAGGCTAGTCCAAACATCTCAGAGCCCAGAGGGGAGGTGCCGGCTCAACTGACCAGTCCATAACACACAGGAAACAGGGGAGCACTGTCTCTTGGAGGTGAAGTATTTTTAACCGTTTGCAGGTGCGATACCCTTACACCTGCATAATACTAACAATGACATACTTCGTTAGTTAAAAAAAAAATGTTTGTGTTGCAAAATCTAATAACAGGTATACATGGACCATCTACTATAAAGTTGTGACTTGATCGCAACCTGATGTTATCTGTAGATTATAGATTATATAGAACCTCATTCACCAAAAGTAAATTGTGTGACAAACTAAATACTGCTCATTCAGTAAAACTAAGAATCCATTAACTCCTGGGCTTGTTCTCTTTCCACCACCCTTTGAGCCGTCATCAGAGGTGTAGAACACTCTTTTTGGCATACTTCAGATTGTTATTTTCTCGCAGAATATCTTTTCTACTTCTCTGTGTCATACAATTTACACACTGCATACATCCTAGCAAGCTGAATAGAGCAATAATGATGCATTCCAGTCTCCATTCTTTGCTGCTGTTCTGCTGTTTCGTAATGAAGTCAGATCTAAAGGAAACTCTCCTTGATGACTAGAACACTCTTGACCTGGAGTTAGCTAGTTGATATGGCTTTTGTACTTTCAGATTCCCTAAGCTTCGAGCCATGTGTCTGAAAATATGTTGTTTAAAATGATTCCCAGGGCAGCCAAAACCTTCCTTTAGAAGCCTCCTCGAAGACTTTGAAGTGATATGCACATTCTGGCAGTGTCATAACAGAATGAAAACAACCAAAATCACAATGTTTCTCTGCCTTCCTAATTAGAGTATCTCTTAGAACCTCAGTAAACCCAGGCCTTAGAGTAACAAGTCCTTTGTGAGTGTGAGCAAAGACGGATTGACTCTTCTGAAAGAAAGTATCTGAGTCAACGTATCCAACAGATGTAAGCAAAGCAATGCACGCTTTGTATGCGGTCATTAAGTAAAAGAATGATATGAAGGTTAAAAAGATGAAACCAAACATTCTTATATATTTACTAGAAACATTGCTTACAATGGCTTGAGCTGTATTTGTAAGTAGCATCGGTTTTGTACTGTACGGAAACAGATGGAGATCCTATGGTTCTGCAATATAGAACCAAGCTGCTCTGCAGGCTTGTGACTCTGCCAGGTAAATGAAGCCTTGGGCTGATACATCATTACAAAGTGCCGATTTGAGTATTAGGATGTCAGGAGGAATAGGTCAGTATATGAAAGCAAGACTATATAATATTCAGTATTAAAAATCTGAAATATCCAATTTATGTAAACACATGGAAATTGAATTAAAAAAAAAATAAAAAAACCTACCTGCCACTCTGACCCATGAAGGTTAAAAATAAATTTCTGTTTTTCATGGCTTTCTTCTTTGTAAGAACTTGTTTTGGTAATAGAAGTATTCCTCTGGTGTGCATCCAATATCTTAAGCTCAGTGTCTACAAATCCATTCTTCAAATATTCAGACTGGGGTATTCCTTTATTTCTGCATTCCAACATGAAGCTCCATTCCTGTTTTATTCTGTAAAATTGGAAGGTTTGTTACAGTATTAGCTTTATAAAATGTCACAGTCATGCTCCTAACTTTCTTTAGCAGAGCAAGATGCAGAAAATCAGTAAATCATCAACAAATCATCACATCACAGTATGTTAAAGAGGCTGTCAAGGATTCTTTTTTATTTCAGAATAGGCTGGCAGATGAATAAAGTCACAAATACTGCAATACTCAGCATCCCCAGCTCCAGAGCTGCCTTTCAGTTACTTCCCCAGTATTTGGTGACAGGTACTGACCCCAGTGATTGGCTGCAGCGGTCATGTGCACTCTAGTCACTCATTACCTCTCTGCAGCAACTTGTCGAAAAAAAACGGAGCAATATTGAAGAGGCAGTGCTAGACCTGGAGATTGGAAGTATAGCTGTGTTTCATATTTTCACTGTCTGAAAGCTTAAGCTGAAATGAAAATGAATTACTGTAGATTTTTAAAAATTATTCCCTTTCATTTTATTTCACTGAATGTATTTAACTGCTTGAAAATGGGTCTATTTTTTTCAGCATCGTATTTATTCAACATTGCCATATGAGTGACAGCTTATTTTTTAACAGAATGAGTTGTATTTGTCAGTGGCAACATTTCTTTGGGAAACATATAACATGTTAAACATTTTTTTAGCTCGTTTTTGGAAGGAATAGAAAAAACATCAATTCTACTATAGATTTTTTTTTCCATCTCAAATTTTACAACACTCCCATGCTGCACATACAAAGTATTAACTTTATTCTATAGTCAGTATTGCAATAAAGGGGCTGAAAGTGGGCCCCAGCAGGCCATGGCAACTCATCTGCATCTCGTAAACACATTATGGACAGGGTGGGGGCCAACTTGGGCAACCAGAATGAATATAGGGAAGGGTATCTCAGTTAAATGTCACTATTAGCGATTGACTCTATACATTTTTCCTTTTCAGCCAGGTTGGCCTGGTTGGACCTTGTACAGTACACTGCAAAAGTGAATACACACCTCAAAGTTTTGTAAATATTTTATTATATATTTATTATAATATCTATTCCTGGATACTTTTCCTGGAACAACAGTGGCATGTAAAAGTTTCGACACCGCTGGTCAAAATTACTGTTATTGTGAACAGTTAAGCAAGTTAAAGATAAAATGATTTCTAAAGGGCACAAAGTTAAAGATGACACATATCGTTTGTATTTTAGGCAAAAAAAATATATATTCAAATTATACATTCGAACAAATTACAATAAGGAAAATGGGCAAATTCAAACATTTGGACACCCTTGAAGATTTGTGTGCTCAAATAATTTTGACCAAGGTTTCAGACTTTAATAGGCCTGCTAGGGTTATGACTTGTTCATTATCATTGGAAGGAAAGGCCAGGTAATGCAAATTTCACAGTTTTAAAAAAAAAACAAAAAAACAGCCTACTCTAACCTTGTGCCAAAAAACAGCAGCCATGGACTCTTCTAAGCAGCTGCCTAGCACTCTGAAAACAAAAATGGTGAATGCCCATGAAGCAGAAGAAGGCTATAAGAAAATAGCAATGCATTTTCATGTTTCCTTTTCCTCAGTTTGAAAAGTAATTAGGAAATGGCAGTTAAGAGGAACAGTGGAACTCAAGATAAGGTCTGGAAGGCTAAGCAAGAATTCTATGAGAGTTGCTTGTAGGACTGCAACATAGGCATATCCTACTGCAAAAGCCCTTCAAGATGATGTATTAGACTCTGGAGTTGTGGTACATTGTTCTACTGTTCAGAGACACCTGTAAAAATATGGCCTTCATGAAAGGGTCATCAGAAGAAAACCTCTCCTGTGTCCTCACCGTAAAATTCAGGGACAGAAGAACATCTAAACAAGCTGATGCATTTTGCAAACAAGCCCTGTGGACCAATGAGGTTAATATAGAACTCTTTGGCCACAATGATCAATGGTATGTGTGAAGAAAAAAGGGCACAGAATTTCAGGAAAAGAAAATCTCGCCAACCATTAGACATAGTGTTACGGTTGCTGTGGCTCTGGAGACTATGTCCGGATTTCTTGCTACTGCACATGTGCAAGCGCTGGAGACTAAGTCCTATCTTGGAGCCATTGCACATGTGCGGGTGACATCATCGCTGACACGAGGTCACATGTCTCTGACACCTTCTAAGCTGATTGGCCTCTGGTCATGTGCTTGTGACACGTTGTCACATGTCTCTGACACCTTCCATGCCGATTGGTCGCTGGTCATGTGCTTGTGACGCTTTGCTCGGTGATAGGCCAGCGTGACGTCATTGCTGTCATTCTGGCAGCGGATTGGCTCTGGTGTCCTCCATCTTGGATGAGGCACAGAGTCTATATAAGACCCTGACGCACGCCGCCCGGCGCTCAGTCCTCTTTGTTCATGCATGAGGGTAGACGCCCTGTGCACGTCCCTCTAGGCATCTCTCTGTCTATGTGAGGTGAGCGCTACCGGCAGGGTAGCGTTCTTATACCTTACAGCTTCGTCTGCAGTCCGTATCCTTACCTCTTAGTGAAGCGGACATAGGCAGGTGCCTGAGGCACATGGTCCGGCTGGGCCTTGTGATTCTACTCGTAGGTGGACGTTGCCGCTAGGGTAACGTTCCTTATACTGCATCTGGCAGTTGTTCGTATCCTCGCACACTAGGGGAGCGAACAGAGGTAGGAGCTTTGTGCGGCTTACGCTGCTGTCCGTCTTTTTTGCACCACTAGAAGAGCGGACCTAGGCAGGTGCCATATCTAGTGGTTCTTGTCCTCGCACACTAGTGGAGCGAACGCAGGTAGGAGCTTTGTGTGGCTTACGCTGCTGTCCGTCTGCTGGCACCACTAGAAGAACGACCCTAGGTAGGTGCCATTTCACACTCACTGCTTTTGTCTCTTTGATCATTAACAGAGACCATTCCACACTCCCTCCAAGTAAGGGAGGAATTGCCTTATTTACTAATTATATTCCTCTGTGAGATTAACAGAGGTATTGCACTCTGCCATAGTCTGCAGCAGAGTCGTTGCACGGTGGACCTTGACTGTCTGATATTCCTTTAGGTTTTATTATCAGACAGCCCCTTGTAACATTAGGACTGAGCCAAGGGTCTGGCAGTTATGGCAGAATATCAGCAGTTACACCGTTACATACAAGTACTTGAGTCGCGGCTCAAGAGTATAGAGGATAAACCTCAGACCATGGTGACATCTGCACATGATCCTCGACTTGCTCTGCCAAACAGATATTCTGGCGATGCCAGATCATGTCGTAGTTTCATTAGTCAGTGTCAGATACACCTAGAGGTCAACTCTTCTCGCTTCTCTACGGAGAGGTCCAGAGTAGGCTTTATCATCTCCTTACTTCAGGACAAAGCCTTAGAATGGGCGACTCCCCTATGTTAGCGCTCTTATGTGGTTACTCTGAGACATCAAGACTTTCTTGATGCTCTTAAGGCGGTATTCATGGGTCCGCAGGTTACCCATGATGTGGCCCTGAGACTGTTAGATCTATCTCAGGGTTCGTTATTCACTAGTTCTTATGCCATTGCTTTTTGAACTCTGGTGGCAGAACTAGATTGGCCAGAGAAGGTGTTGATTCCTATCTTCTGGAGAGGGTTGGCAGGCTATGTCAAGGATGCTCTTGCTACTCGTGAGGTCCCTGCTTCTCTGGAGGACTTGATCACAGTAGCAATTAGGATCGACATACGCCATAGGGAACGTAGACTCGAGGTCTCTTCCTCACGCCCTAAGCATCGGGCTATTCCAGTTGTTGAGGGTCCACTACCATCTTCCTCAGCATCTGAAACATCTCCCACTCCTATGGAGTTAGGTCATGCGTCCTCCAGACTACGCAAGTCTGGTCCTCCTATATGTTACATATGTCGTCAGGCTGGGTACTATGCCAACAAGTGTCCTAGCCATCAGGGAAACTCCCAGGCCTAGTAACCATTAGAGGGGGGTTACTAGAGACGTCTTCTGCACACTCTAAGTGTAGTATCCCAGGTCAGCTCTCATTCTCTGAGAATACATGGCCTATTATGGCTTTTGTGGATTCCGGAGCTGACGGGACTTTTGTGTCCTCAGGATTTGTAAAGAGACACAATATTCCCTCTATCATGTTAGAGGCGCCTATTCCTGTCCGTGTTGTTAATGGGACTATGTTGTCTGACTCCATTACATTGAGGACAGTTCCCTTGCGCCTTTCCCTGTCTTAGGGTCACATAGAGGAGATTTCTTTTCTTGTTTTGCCTGAGGGTATAGACGACATTCTTCTGGGTCTCCCATGGCTTCGGACCCATGCTCCTCTAATTGACTGGGAGTCCGACAGCATTATTAGTTGGGGTTCGAAATGTCAGTCCCGATGTCTTCCCTTACCACCTAAGGTCGTGGTGGTTGCATCAACTGATCTCTCTCCCATACCTACACCCTATTTGGATTTCGCTGACGTGTTCTCCAAACAGGGTGCCGAGGTTCTTCCACCCCATAGGCCGTATGACTGTGCCATAGACCTTATCCCAGGTTCGGTTCCACCTAAGGGCAGGGTTTACGCCCTGTCAATACCTGAGTCGGAGGCCATGTCGACCTATATAAGAGAGAGTTTAGAGAAGGGGTTCATTCGGAAGTCTGTCTCTCCCGCGGGAGCTGGGTTTTTCTTTGTTCGGAAGAAAGAGGGTGATTTGTGTCCCTGCATAGATTACAGGGGTCTCAACGCAATCACAATAAAGAACAAATAGTCGTTACCTTTAATTTCGGAGCTCTTTGACAGACTGAGGGGAGCTCAGGTTTTTACGAAGTTGGATCTGCGGGGTGCATATAACTTGGTACGAATTCGAGAGGGTGACGAATGGAAGACCGCTTTTAACACCCGAGACGGTCACTATGAATGCCTCGTCATGCCTTTTGGTTTATGTAATGCACCCGCAGTATTTCAGGACTTCGTAAACGATGTGTTCAGGGATTTACTGTTATCCTCCATCGTGGTGTATCTAGACGACATCCTGATTTTTTCTCCTGATCTGGAGACTCATAATCAGGATGTCATTCGTGTCCTCTCCCGTTTAAGGGAACACTCATTGTTTGCTAAACTCGAAAAATGTGTATTCGAGCAGTCATCCTTGCCTTTTTTGGGTTACATTATCTCACAAGAGGGTCTGGCTATGGATCCTGCGAAGCTCTCTGCTGTCCTGGAATGGTCCGAACCTCATTCCTTGAAGGCGGTGCAACGCTTCTTAGGATTCATCAATTATTACAGGCAGTTCATACCCCATTTCTCTACTTTGGTGGCCCCTTTGGTGGCCTTGACTAAGAAAGGTGCTAATCCAAAAGTCTGGTCTACTGAGACATCCCAGGCTTTTGAGGCAGTAAAAAGACACTTTTCAACTGCTCCCATTCTTCAAAGACCTGATGAGAATAAGCCCTTCCTGTTGGAGGTTGATGCCTCTTCAGTGGGTGCTGGTGCAGTCTTGTATCAAAAGAACAGGGCAGGTAGAAAAAGGCCGTGTTTCTTCTTTGCTAAAACCTTTTCACCGGCAGAGAGAAACTATACCATTGGGGATAGGGAACTGTTCGCCCTGAGATTAGCCTTGGAAGAGTGGCGTCACTTGCTGGAAGGAGCGAAACATCCTTTCCAGGTCTATACAGACCATAAGAATCTGACGTACTTACAAACCGCTCAGCGTCTGAATCCTCGCCAAGCCCGCTGGTCCTTGTTTTTCTCCCGCTTTCACTTCTCCATCAACTATCTGTCTGGGAGTAAGAATAACAAGGCAGACGCCCTGTCTCGCTCTATGGTTTCTACCCAGGAAGAGATTGACGAACCTAGTCTTATCCTTCCCTCCAGGGTTTTTCATACGCTCTCCCCTGTGACGTTAGACCAAATCCCACCGGGCAAGACCTTTGTTCCGCCGGATCGACAGAATGATATACTGTCGTGGGCCCACACCTCAAAGGTGGGTGGGCATTTTGATATTAGACGGACACGAGAGTTAATCGAGAGGTGGTATTGGTGGCCACACTTAGCCAGCCACGTCAAGAGATATGTCGGTTCCTGCTACTCGTGTGCTCGCAACCGTCCGTTACGGCAGAGACCGGCTGGGCTCTTGCTTCCTTTACCAGTGCCAGATAGACCGTTGGAGGTGGTAGGCATGGACATTGTGGGTGATATTCCGTGTTCACAGGGACATAGATTTGTGTCGGTCATTACGGACCATTTCTCCCGGATGGTTCATCTCGTACCGTTATCGATAATCCCATCTTCCAGTGTACTAGCCAAACTATTCCTCAAGCATGTCTTTAGGCTTCACGGGATGCCAGATCGTATCATTTGTGATAGAGTCCCGCAATTTGCTTCCCGTTTTTGGCGAGATCTTTGTAGCCTTCTGCAAATTGAGTTGAATCTCTCTTCGGCATACCATCCGGAGACCAATGGTTTGGTTGAGCGTACCAATCAATCCATGATTATATACCTTCGACACTTTGTTGCTGAGAACCACGATAACTGGTCCTCCCTCCTACCCTGAGCCGAATTTTCCCTTAACAATTCGCTGGCTGAGGACACTGGGCAGACACCGTTCGTACTCAATAATGGGCAACACCCTAGGGTACCGGTACCGTTTCCCGCTGCTGCACCTCCTCCTCTTGTGGCCGACTGGGCAACTAATGCCAGAGAGGTTTGGGATCAGACTCAAGAGTCGATCCAAGCAGCTAAGGACCGTATGAAGACGGTGTCCGATTGGTTTCGTCGCCCGGCTCCTGTCTTTTCTCCGGGGGACTTTGTGTGGCTCTCTGCAAAACACGTGAAACTTAGAGTGAGCTCTGTCAAATTTGCTCCTCGCTTCCTGGGTCCTTATGAGGTTCTTCGACAGGTATATCCTGTAGTCTACCACTTGAAGTTACCCGTCCATCTTAGGATCCATGACAAATTCCATGTTTCACTGCTAAAGCCGGCTATTTTACCTCACGCTCGTGAAGTGCACTCTCCTGCCTCTGATTCCTCTTGCTCTAGCTATGAGGTACGAGCCATAGTTGGTTCTAAGATGGTTAGAGGGCGCAGGTTCTTCTTGATAGATTGGGAGGGCTATGGCACGGAACATCGCTCTTGGGAGCCTGAGGAGGCTGTCCATTCTCCCGACTTAGTTGCCGATTACCTGCGTCACCGGGAGAGGGGCCCTTGAGGGGGAGGTACTGTTACGGTTGCTGTGGCTCTGGAGACTATGTCCGGATTTCTTGCTACTGCACATGTGCAAGCGCTGGAGACTAAATCCTATCTTGGAGCCATTGCACATGTGCGGGTGACATCATCGCTGACACGAGGTCACATGTCTCTGACACCTTCTAAGCTGATTGGCCTCTGGTCATGTGCTTGTGACACGTGGTCACATGTCTCTGACACCTTCCATGCCGATTGGTCGCTGGTCATGTGCTTGTGACACTTTGCTCGGTGATAGGCCAGCGTGACGTCATTGCTGTCATTCTGGCAGCGGATTGGCTCTGGTGTCCTCCATCTTGGATGAGGCACAGAGTCTATATAAGACCCGGATGCACGCCGCCTGGCGCTCAGTCCTCTTGGTTCATGCATGAGGGTAGACGCCCTGTGCACGTCCCTCTAGGCATCTCTCTGTCTATGTTAGGTGAGCGCTACCGGCAGGGTAGCGTTTGTTATACCTTACAGCTTCGGCTGCAGTCTGTATCCTTACCTCTTAGTGGAGCGGACATAGGCAGGTGCCTGAGGCACATGGTCCGGCTGGGCCTTGTGATTCTACTCGTAGGTGGATGTTGCCGCTAGGGTAACGTTCCTTATACTGCATCTGGCGTTGTTCATATCCTCGCACACTAGGGGAGCGAACAGAGGTAGGAGCTTTGTGCGGCTTACGCTGCTGTCCATCTTTTTTGCACCACTAGAAGAGCGGACCTAGGCAAGTGCCATATCTAGTGGTTCGTGTCCTCGCACACTAGTGGAGCGAACGCAGGTAGGAGCTTTGTGCGGCTTACGCTGCTGTCCGTCTCCTGGCACCACTAGAGGAACGGACCTAGGTAGGTGCCATTTCACACTCACTGCTTTTGTCTCTGTGATCATTAACAGAGACCATTCCACACACCCTCCAAGTAAGGGAGGAATTGCCTTATTTACTAATTATATTCCTCTGTGAGATTAACAGAGGTATTGCACTCTGCCATAGTCTGCAGCAGAGTCTTTGCACGGTGGACCCTGACTGATATTCCTTTAGGTTTTATTATCAGACAGCCCCCCGTAACACATAGGGGTGAATCAATCATGCTTTGGGGTTGTGTTGCAGCCAATAGCATGGGGAACATTTCACAAGTAGAGGGAAAAATTAGTTCAATGAAATGTCAACAAATTATTGAGCCAAACATAAGACCATCTGTAAAAAAGTTGAGGTTAAAAATAGGATGGCTTCTACAAATAGATAATGATGCTAAACGCTCATAAAACTAATTAAGTAATTTGACAAGGGGTGCCCAAACTTTTGCATGCCACTGTATATGTATATGGCACTGTATTGTATATGAATACCACCAGGGATAAGTGTTTATCAGCCCTTGCACAAAGTGAATCAGCTTTACCTGAGCCCCAATCTTTTTAAATCTGACAAAAAAAAAATATTCTGAATTCTTCCCCTTCATGTCTTCCAGGGTGTATTGTAATCCCTCTTTTAAATTTTTACTAGGTTTTACACTTAGTACATAGGGTTTACCAGTGTAGTAGTCCCAATATTTTTAAAATTACCCAAAAATGTATTCTGAGGCCTTCCTCTACATGTAATCCAGGGTGTATTGCAATCCCTCCTTTAAATAAATACAATGAAATACTGTGAGAGATGACCCGACTTTTAAGGCTATGTTCATACGCTGCATTTTTTGCAGTGTTTTTTTTTCAACACTGAACAACACTGAGCAACAAGAATGTGCAGCAATAACGCTACGTGTTAACATAGCCTAAGGGATGTAGGAGACTTTTTTTACTTTTTCATTTGCCTTATATACATGTCATTATAAAGGAAAGAATGTATCCTAACATATTTTCCTGTAAAATAGATTTTAACTTCAGTTTTGTATGTTTTATTGTGAGTCTGTAAAAGTGCTATAATACTCTTTCAATATTGTTCTCTACAGGGAGTCAAAGATGCATCCAGCCATCTTCCCCATGTTGTTCCCATTATATTTGAGCACCGTGTCCATTCATTTCAGTAATTTCACTGCTCCTCAGACCTCATGCTTGAGTTTCCCATTGACTTCCATTATACTCTATACTGAAATCGGGCCCGTCCGAGCGTCTGACCTGCTAAATTCAAGTACCAAGCACTGGAGCATTTTATTGCTTGCTCATAACTGAAAACAACTATTGCTACAAATATACTAATGGGGCTATCAAAGATTAGAAAACATGTCTCATTTCCAGGAACAGCAGAACACGTGTCTATGAATTATGTGATGTCTACAGGTCAAATTCAAATGTTTTGAGACTGACACAAATTTTGATTTTCACAATGCTTACAGCCTTAGGGGTACTTTGCACATTGCGACATCGCTAGCATCGGCTAGTTATGCCAAGCGCGATATTACCCGCCCCCATCGCACATGCGATATCTTGTGATAGCTGCCGTAGCGAACATTATCGCTATGGCAGCTTCACACGCACATACCTGCCCTGCGACGTCGCTCTGGCCGGCGACCTGCCTCCTTCCTAAGGGGGTGGGTCCTGCGGCGTCACAGCGACGTCACACGGCAGGCGGGCAATAGAAGCGAAGGGGCGGAGATGAGTGGGATGTAAACATCCCGCCCACCTCCTTCCTTCCGCATAGCCGGTGGAGGCAGGTAAGGAGATGTTCCTCGCTTCTGCGGCTTCACAAACAGCGATGTGTGCTGCCACAGGAACGAGGAACAACATCGTATCTCTTATTGGTGCGACATTACGAAAATGACCGACATTACACAGATCACCGGTTTTCGGCGCTTTTGCAATCGTTTATCGGTGCATCTAGGCTTTACACGTTGTGACGTCATTACCGGCGCCGGATGTGCGTCACTTTCGATTTGACCCCGACGATATCGCAGTAGCGATGTCGCAGTGTGCAAAGTACCCCTTAGTCTTTTGAGATTATTTAGACAGATATTTCTATGGCTGTTGAAGGAGAAATCTAAGCATTTCATAAGCTGTACAGTTTCATTAACAAATACATAACGCTTATTTTTTAAGACTTCTGCAATTTGTCCTGACATGCTTGTTATCAGGTCCTTTGCCAAATCCTGACTGACAGTGAAGGCGATAGGTAGGGGTGTGCACGAAGGGTGGGTAGGGACTGCTGCACTTTTCTCTTTCCTGATCCTGTCAATATGAGCGGGTTGGTAAAGGTGATATTAATTTTACCAAATTCTGACTGATGGCAACCCATTGTTATTTAATCAGTGCTTGGAGTTTTTCCACAATTTCTGTGTTTTTATTTATACTTCTTTTTTAGGATTGACCATATATTTTCAAAAGGATTTAGATCTGGGAAGTTTACTGGCCATGGACTCACCAGTTCAATGCTTTGTTCAACTTAGTAATTACTTTTCGTTTGCAACATGGTGATCAATCATGATAGAAAAATTAGGAAAATTTGGAAAAAAGCAATTTCCTCCTAAGAAAGCTATTGTGAAACACGTCACAGGTGCTCCTCGTGACACAAAATTAATGTTATTTAAGGTGGTTAATATGATTTTTCTACAAGTAGGTGGTGCATGAAAGCCTTGTACACTACCATTTTGGTGACTTTTGACTTCACTAAGCATTTTTTTTCCATTGTGAGACTACTTTGATTTAAAAAAAAGAGGGAGAGCCAGCACTGCCTGAGAATGGCATGCAAAAAAGTGAGGCACTGTGAGGGCCAGTTCTGACATTGTCCCGGTGTGTGTGGCATCTGCTGCACATGCTGGGACCTGGACTGCCTTTATTCGCAGCTGCCTGTCTTTGCAACATGGAAGCGGTTCTGAAATGTTACAGGTATATGTGTTGCTTCAATATGGTTCTGCTTTTAATGTAATTAGGAGGCCGCATGGCACACTGAAAATATAAAATATAAAGTAGGACCCTGTACTGAAATTTGCCATGACGTGGCAGGGGTGGCTCAAAAAATTGATCAATTATTTGCTAAAAATCTCATTTTGCATTATAGTACAGTTGGAACAATTTGTGAATTTGCACTTTTTATTTGTTGCATGCCATTCTCAAGCAGTGCTGGCTCGGCCTCTCTTATTGTTACTTTGATTACACCTTAAGGAGGAGCACATCATGCACATGCACTTTATTTGTAAGACCATTGTTGCACTTTGTAGAGGAATATTCATCTAAGCATATGTACTTTACAGATGGACATTAAATGTGTTCTTTGAAGAACCACAGGACTCATATAATTTGATATACATTGTGTTTGTTATGAATTGCTGTATGTCACCTGATTTTGTTCTCCATACCATGTCTATTTCCCTGATTTGTATATGATTGTATTAATTTGTTTGATACAGTTACCTCAATAAAGAATCATTATTTTGTATATGACATAGTCTTTTTCTATATTACAGTATATTAAGGGTTCTCACTACGACTAGGGCCAATTTAGATGAAATATGTGAAGGAGTCCACTGTCTCAGATGAACCCCACATAGGAATCTTCTCAAGATACTTTATTGTTGATATGGGGTTGTTGTATGATTTTTTTTTCTTTGGACAATCATTCTTCCATGTTGTCTGAAGTTCAATCTCTGTACTACCTGCACAATGTCAGTCTGTCCTTGATGTTTTTCTTGGAGAAATGGCTTCTTTGATGCCCTTTTTAACAATAGGCCATCCTCTAAAAGCCTTTGTTTGCCTGTATGTGCAGATGCACTAACACCTGCCTGCTGCCATTTTAAGCAAGCTCTGCACTTGTGTCAAACCAATCTAATAGCAGAATCCTTCTTAAGAGATGGTCCTGGCACTTGCTAGACTTTCTTTTGCACTGTAAAGTCTTTTTTACAGCAATTGAACCTCTCTCTGAAGTTCTTGATGTTCCATAAATTGTTGATTTAGGATCAATTCTACAAGCAGCAAAGTCCTTGCCTGTAAATCCCTTTTGATTTAAAGGAATGATGACTTCACTTTTGTCCTTAAAGGTAATCATGCATAACAGAAAATTATCATTTAAAAGAGAAGCCCATTTTTAAAGCATCTAGTCTGCTTTTATAATTCACTCATCATGACAGACTAATATCAACTGCTTTGTCCATGTCCACTTTCTCAGTCACAAAACTTTTGGCCATGACTGCACTTTAGCAACATGGCTCGATTGATATTAAAGGAGCTGAGTTGCAGTGCTTCCAACCTATGAGCTTATATAGCACTGGAAAGAAAGCAACTAGGCTTTTCTAATACTGGAAAATCCCTTTAAGAAGATAGTCTACAAAATTATAAATCCAATGAAATAAAGAGAATTGCTGGACGCTCACTCTTTAATTTTAAAATTATATTTACTTGAATTATTATGACCACAATATGAATTTGATACCTATTTCTTGTTCTTTTTGTACTTGTATATTTTTATAGTTTCTTATGTCATTATGTCATTACCATTCATAATTTTTCATTACAATCATTTGCTATGTTATGTACTGACATCAAAATGATTGACATGAACATTTCTGTTTAGCAAATGACTTCTTAATATGTTTGCTTGATTTGCTAGATGCAAAGTAGGGACCTGTAGTAATGATTAATGACATGGTGCGCAGTTAAATTCACATAGGTACAGCCATTAACTTGGTTACATTTATTTTAGGAATCATTAAACCTTTCAAAATGTTGCCAATTTAAAAAAAAAAAAAAATAATTATGACACCAGGAAGGGCTCATAAAATTTAGTTGTAATCTAAATGTATATAAAGAGAGAATAAAGTTGAAAGATCCTTTTTCCATAATATATACACAAAAAATGACCTAAAATGTACGTCTCTTAGTTGTCTGTGAATGACATATTGCTTTTAGTTTAGTAATGTGAGGTCTAGTCACTAAGCTTGACGTGTGTCACGATGCAACAACGTGGGGTCAAGTAAGCACAAAAGGCTACGAAGAATACTGTGCCATGGATGCTGGATACAGAAATGAAGACCACCATGAAGAACCTAATTGGACATTAGACCAGAGGAATGAAAATATTTTCACTCATCCCTACACAGGAGGTTTGTAACTTTGCAGTTGTTGAGACAGTAGAATATTGGTAACTTTTATGCACTTGGTAACTCTGCTCTTACTCCTTGTCCCAGTACTGGCTTATCCATGCTAAGGTATACTATGCCTATTTCCCACACCCTGATATCCATTTTCCCGAAGTACCCAGTTTCTCCACACTATGATATGAATCTTTTCCAAAGTAAAGTACCAAACTTTCCCATGCTTTGTATTCCACTTTCTCTCTATATTCTTTATATTCAATGTAAATTTCCATTGGTGTTCCACTGTACCCTGCAACCTCCTGCAACTGCATCACAGTATCACAAAGTGTTGCAAAAATGTTGGATTTTCTGTTGCTGGTCACAAGTTCCTTGCCATAGATTTCAATGTTACTTCAACTTGCTTATGAATTAAGTACAACTTTGCTATATTCTTGTACAACAAAATCACAGGTGTATAATAGTCACATAATGGCAGGTCACAAATAAGTTGTACAAATGGTTTGGTCACGTAGCTTGTCTAAAAATTGCTGTAAAGTGACACAACACAGTTTGTAACCCCAGCTGAAAAAGGCTTGCCGATATAAGGAAAAAAGGGCCACAATAGGAGTCATTGCAAAAATATTGAAAGATCCATTACTCACCTTAAAAAGTCCATTCAATTTCAGTGATGCTGTTGTACAATACATTGATGTCTAGAGTGTTTGTATAATATTTTACGACTTTCTTTTATTATTATTGATATGCTGTGAGCTCTGATGTCCTCTTGCTATCCTAAATGGCTGCAACATTCTCAGCTTCAGCTATTACACAGGCTCTGGTAGTCCCTCCTGATTGGGAGCGCTATACCATGTGATGTGATAGCTGCAACTTTTTACGGGGATACCTTTGCGGTAGCGTCTAAGGTCTTGTGAACCGTCAGTGGCTGATGCAATCTTCTGCAATGTGAAAAATGGTGGCGGGCACTTTTTGGGGAGCAATTCGTCTGAATCAAATTGCAAATTGTTCAATATTGCCTACGAGTGTCATTAAATTTAACACTAATTCGACTTTCGTCAAATCAATTCACTCATCTTTAATAAAAATGTAATCATGAAAAATTATCTATAAAACCTTACAAAATATCTAATCCCATAAAATGATTCAGAACATAAATGTCGCCTTCATGTGGTCATATGCTTTGAATATAAAAGACATGGAAAAGTAAAACAAAACATGTATTGGCATACTTACCCCCGCCATACTCTTGCAAATCTGTTATTTTTACTATTTATTTGTGTGTCTTATTCATTTGCCAGGAAAATGTTATGACACATCACTATAAAGATACGTCTGCAAAGCTGTCTCACTTGTCAGAGAAAATTATAAGTTGAAATGTAATGAAAGTGGTAGCTGGTAATATAAAATAGTGATTTTTACTTTGAAGCTTGGAATGGTTGACAGTATGATATGCTTATCAGAATAATTTCTATAAATGAATTATAGTCTACTCTTTAAAGGATTTTAGACTGTTAAACCCTAAATGCATGTTAATCCATAGTGTTAAGAAGACAGCCTTTACTGTTCTAAATATATACAGCATGGAAAGTTTTGGAAACTGGAGAATAAACTATGTGGTGATGTATGTTATCTCATCTCAAAGATACGTACACACACTATTGTCCTTTAGAATAAGTTAAAGGGAAACTACTCATGACGTGGAAGTAAATACTTGCATTCCCAATTATATAACTTGTGCCTATCCTTTGTAATTTATCTTCTTGTTTTAATAATTATTAAAAAAATGGATAAAGGGATGTTACCTTAATTTTTCTCAAGTTGGTGTGTTGATGCACAATCGGATCCTATCAGCATTGGTTAGACAGCATCAGAATGAATAGGGAAACACAACCAGCATCTAGCTATTTGTTTGTTCATGCAGACGTGTCCACTTTAATCATTTCTTGAATTTGGGTATGGAATCCAAATTATCATTAAACAAATTCAATATACGTCTCAGCATGCTAGAGAAAGTCCTGACAAACTGCCACTGACATCACAACCACAGGAAATCTACTGCTACTGCTTCATAGAGAGAAACAGAAAGAAAAGCTCAATGTCTCATGACCAAAAGCATGAAAGTCACATAAGAGTGGAGTGGCCATGTGATGACTGCTGCAACCAGCAAGTAGAGCTGAATCTTTATAGGGAGTATATTACACGCTGTTAGAACTGGGTATGCCTCACTGCTTAATTTTATAATATAAAAGCTTCTCCAGGTTTGTGATGAATGTCTGCAGTCACTAGATGACTGCAAACTTCTGAATTCTCACTGCGTACATGGACACTTTTCAGATGCTTCTCTGCCAGCGGAAAGAGTGGATAGTCATGTGAGAGCAATAATACGATTTGCATGCTTCTGGCCACATTCTGAATAGATGTAATCAGCCTCACTCAATTAATTTTTATTGTGCAATACCAAGCATGCCTAGTTGTCATGTTTCTTGACCTTCCACTCTCCCCATTGGCACCAAATAATCCTGACAGCATGCAGTGCACGCGCTGTGAGAATGCAGAAGTCTGCAGTCACATAGAGTGACTGCAGACGTTCGTCAAAAACGTAACCCCTTTAATGCTCATAAATAATAAATAAAAACTTAGTTTGGAATAACAATAATTTTCACAATCAGATGTGTTTTAAAAAAAATTGTTCGTTCCGACATAATCTTACATATGTTTTCTTGTTATATATCGTGTAATGGTCATGTATTTCCTATACGGTAATGTGATTACAGTATGGGTAATGTATACAATAGTATCTATAATTGCACCCTTGAAATGTTTTAAAATCGTAACTATAAATGCAGCTATAAATCAAGTAGCATTGAAAAAGAACTACTTACAATTGATGTATAGCCATGCAAAAATGATAAAAGTATAGTATATCACAAAAGTGAATACATCTCTCACATATTTGTAAGTATTTGAGTATATATTTTTATGGGATAACACTGAAGATATGACACTTTAGTATAATGTAAAGTAGTCAGTGTACAGCTTGCATAACAGTGTACATTTGGTGTCCTCTAAATAACTCAACACACAGTCATTAGTATCTAAACTGTTGACAATAAAAGTGAGTACACCCCTAAGTGAAAATGGTCAAATTGTGCCCAATTAGGCATTTCCCCCCCCCAGTGTCATGTGACTATTAGGCGGGCTTTACAGGCTGCGATATCGCTAGCATCGGCTAGCGATGTCCAGCGCGATAGCACACGCCCTCATCGTACATGCGATATATGGTGTTTGCTGCCGTAGCAAACATTATCGCTATGGCAGCTTAACAAGCACATACCTGGTCGGCGACGTCGCTGTGACTGCCGAACAATCCCTCCTTCAAGGGGGAGGTGCGTTTGGCGTCACAGCGACGTCACCGCGACGTCACTAATCGGCCGGCCAATAGAAGCGGAGGGGCGGAGAGGAGTGGGACATAACATCCCGCCCACCTTCTCCCTTTCGCATTGCCGGCGGAATGTAGGTAAGGAGATGTTTGTCGTTCCTGTGGCGTCACACACAGTGGTGCTGCAGGAACAACAAACAACATCGTACCGGCAGCAGGAGCGACATTATGAACATGAATGACGTGACACAAATCAGTGATTTTTGTCCCTTTTGCCCTCGTTCATCGTCGCACCTAGGATTTACACATTGCGATGTCGCTACCGGCGCCGGATGTGCGTCACTAACGACTTGACCCTGATGATATATCAGTAGCGATGTCGCAACGTGTAAAGCCCCCCTTACTGTTACAAGGTATCTGGTGTTAATGGGAAGCAGATGTGTTAAATTTGGTGTTTTCGCTCACACACTCTCATACTGATCACTGGAAGTTCAACATGTCCACACATGGCAAAGAATTCTCTGAGGAGCTGAAAAAAAAGAATTGTTGCTCTATATAAAAATGTCTTAGACTATCAGAAAATTACCAACACCCTGAAACTGAGCTGTGGCACAGTGGCCAAAGATAATGCAGCTGTTTAATAAGATAGGTTCCACTTAGAACAGACCTCGAAATGGTTGGTCAAAGAAGTTGAGTGTACATGCTCAGTGTCATACTCAGAGGCTGTCTTTTCAAAATGTATGAGTGCTGCCATTATTGCTGCAAAGGTTTAAAGGGTGGGGGGTCCGCCTGTCAGTACTCAGACCATACACCACACGCTACATCAAATCGGTATTCATGGTTTTCATTCTAGAAGGCAGCCTTTTCTAAAGAATATGCACAAGAAAGCCTGCAAACAGTTTGCTAAAGACAAACCGTCTAAAGGCATAGATTACTGGAACCATGTCCTGTGGTCTGAGGACTCGGAGACCAAGATATACTTATTTTTTTCAGATGCTGTTAAGCGTGTGTGGTGGCAACCAGGTGAGGAATGCAAAGACAAGTGTGGCTTGCACACAGTCAAGCATAGTGATGAGAGTTTCATGGTATGGGGCGACACAAGTGCTATCGGCTGTGGGGAGCTACAGTTCATTGAAGGAACCTTGATTAACAACACTTAGGGATACTTTACATATTGCGACATCGCTACCACTATATCGTCGGGGTCTCGTCGTTAGTGATGCATATCCGGCGCCAATAGCGACATCGCAACGTGTAAATCCTAGATGGAACAATGAACGAGCACAGAAGCATACAATCTCGCTGATCTGTGTAACGTTGTTCATTTCCATAATGTCGGTTCGACCGCAGGTACGATGTTGTTTGTTGTTCCTGCAGCTCCACACATCTATGTGTGTAAACCCGCAGGAGCAACAAACATCTCCTTACCTGCGTCCCGACGGCAATGCGGAAGGGAGAAGGTAGGCTGGATGTTATGTCCCACTCATCTCCGCCCCTTCGCTTCTATTGTCTGGCCGATTAGTGACGTCGCGGTGACGTTGCTGTGACACCGAACGCACCTCTCCCTTGAAAGAATGTGAGATGAAGTCCAGCGCAGGAAAGAAGGCACTCTTCAATATAAATTTCCATATGGTTTATTCCATGTGCACAAATATAGAGGTAGACATGACATGACTAAGAACGTGTAATACGGTCGAAACGCGTCGCTAGTCATTCTTCCCCTGCCCAGGGGCTGTCTGTACCTACCTCTATATTTGTGCACATGGAATAAACCATATGGAAATTTATATTGAAGAGTGCCTTCTTTCCTGCGCTGAACTTCATCTCACATGCTTGCAGCTGCCCGGCTGATTGTCCGTGCTGCAGAGAGAGGGCCTGGAGACTTGGAGTGGGTGAGCTGAATTCCTTTGTCATTCAATTCTCCCTTGAAAGAGGGATCGTTCGGCAGTCACAGCGATGTCGCCGAGCAGGTATGTGCATGTGACGCTGCCGTAGTGATAATGTTAGCTACGGCAGCAATCAACACATATCGCATGTGCGGCAGGGGCGGGTACTATCGCGCTGGACATCGCTAGCCGATGCTAGCAATGTCGCAGCGTGTAAAGAACCCCTTAGTGTGACATATTGAAGCAGAGTATGATCCCCTCCCTTTGTCAACTGGGCCACAGAAAGAATTCCAACATAACAACCCCAAACACACAACCACTGCCTTGCTAAACAAACTGAGGGTAAATGTGATAGACCTAAACCATATAGTGCACCTGTGTGGCACCCACAAATGGAAGGTGGAGGAGTGCAAGGTCTCTAATATCAACCAGATCTGTGATGTCATCATGGAGGAGTGGAAGAGGAATCTAACGGCAACCTGTGAAGCTCTAGTGAACTCTATGCCCAAGAAAATGTGCTTGAAAATAATGGTGGCCACACTAACTATCTACAGTTTTGGCATAATTTGGCCGTTTTTCACTTAGGAGTATACTCATTTTTGCTGCATGTGGGTTAGGCTTTAATTAGGGATGAGTGGTGTTGATGTTTAGGTTTACAGGGTTCTGCCTAACTGTAGTTAAAAGTTTGGTTCGATACCCATACTTAAACCGAACTTGACCCCAGACCATAAACCCTATATAAGTCAATGGGAACCCAAACCTTCAATGTATAAAACGTTGATAGTAAGGGCTAGGGAGCTTCAAAAGGAAGCTAAATGGAGGAAAGAGCAGGACAATTACCCTGCAAACAAATGTGTATAGAAAATAGATATTTTTTTTTAAAAAAAATATGAAGTGGCATCCCCCTTTTTTTCATAACCAGCCAAAGTAAAGCAGACAGCTGCCAGCAGGTATTATCGGGCTGGAAAGGTCCATGTTTATTTTGCCCTTCCCAGCCTAAAAATAGTAGCTGTCCCAGAAATGGCGCATATATTACATGCTCCATGTGGTGGCAATCAGGGTAATATTTTGCGGTTGAGGAACAGCATTGTAATTATTTTAATAATTAATTAACAAAAAAAAAACAAAAAAAAAACAGCATTAAAAAAGGTAGAAGAAGGCGCGTTATTCATACTAGTGCCCCATATGACACTAACACTACTTCCAGGACTTTCATACTATTTTCGGAACCACTCATTATTAGTGATGAGCGAGTATGCTTGTTACTACTCGGTACTCGCACGAGTATCACTGTACTCGGGCTACTCGGCGGGGACCGAGTAATCTCGCGATACTCGTGCTGTACTCGTGGTCTTCATCCCTGCATGTTGGCGCTCTTTTGAGAGCCAGCCCTCATGCAGGGATTGGCTGGCAGACCACTGCAATGCCACAGCCCTGTTAGTTGTGGAATTGCAGTGATTGGCCGGCCCGCACAGCGTGACCGAGCCTTTATACTGGCGGGCGCGCTGTGCTCTGCACACAGCCATCTCATATTCCCTGCTTTCCCCGCCCACAGGCGCCTATGATTGGTTGCAGTGAGACACGCCCCCACACTGAGTGACAGGTGTCTCACTGCACCCAATCACAGCAGCCGGTGGGCGTGTCTATACTGTGCAGTAAAATAAATAAATAAATAATTAAAAAAACACGCGTGCGTTCCCCCCAATTTTAATACCAGCCAGATAAAGCCATACAGCTGAAGGCTGGTATTCTCAGGATGGGGAGCCCCACGTTATGGGGAGCCCCCCAGCCTAACAATATCAGTCAGCAGCCGCCCAGAATTGCCGCATACATTAGATGCGACAGTTCTGGGACTGTACCCGGCTCTTCACGATTTACCCTAGTGCGTTGGCAAATCGGGGTAATAAGGAGTTAATGGCAGCCCATAGCTGCCACTAAATCCTAGATTAATCATGTCAGGCGTCTCCTTGAGATTCCTTCCATGATTAATCTGTAAATTACAGTTAAAAAACACACACACCCAAAAAATCCTTTATTAGAAATAAAAAACAATAACAAAGTCCCTCATCACCAATTTATTAACCCCGACAAAGCCCTCCATGTCCGGCGTAATCCACGGACCTCCAGCGTCGCATCCAGCTCTGCTGCATGCAGGTGACAGGAACTGCAGAATACACCGCCGCTCCTGTCAGCTTCACACAGCAACTGAGGTGAGTAGCGTGATCAGCTGCTGTCAGTCAGGTAATTCGCGGCCACCACTGGATCCAGCGGTGGCCGCGGGCAACCTCAGTGACAGCTCAGCTGATCGCGATACTCACCTCAGTTGCTGCGTGGAGCTGACAGGAGCGGCGGTGAGTAGCGCGATCAGCTGAGCTGTCACTGAGGTTACCCGCGGCCACCGCTGTATCCACCGCTGGATCCAGGTAACCTCAGTGACAGCTCAGCTGATCGCGCTGCTGTCTTCAGTTGCTGTGTGAAGCTGACTGGAGCGGCTGTGTCTTCTGCTGCTCCTGTCACCTCCATGCAGCACAGCTGGATGCGACGCTGGAGGACTGTGGAGTACGCTGGACATGGAGGGTTTGTCGGGGTTAATAAATTGGTGATGAGGGACTTTGTTAGTGTTTTTTATTTCTAATAAAGGATTTTTCGGGTGTGTGTGTTTTTTAACTGTAATTTACAGATTTATCATGGAAGGAATCTCGGGGAGACGCCTGACATGATTAATCTAGGATTCAGTGGCAGCTATGGGCTGCCATTAACTCCTTATTACCCCGATTTGCCAACGCACTAGGGTAAATCGGGAAGAGCCGGGTACAGTCCCAGAACTGTCGCATATAATGTATGCGGCAATTCTGGGCGGCTGCTGACTGATATTGTTAGGCTGGGGGGCTCCCCATAACGTGGCGCTCCCCATCCTGAGAATACCAGCCTTCAGCCGTATGGCTTTATCTGGATGGTATTAAAATTGGGGGGACCGCACGCCGTTTTTTTTAATTATTTAATTATTTATTTCACTGCACAGTATAGACACGCCCACCGGCTGCTGTGTTTGGGTTTAGTGAGACACCTGTCACTCAGCGTGGGGGCGAGTCTCACTGCAACCAATCATAGGCGCCAAAAAGCAGGAAAGCAGGGAATACGAGATTGTTTAATGAGCGGCCGGCTTTTACAAAAGAGGAAAAGCCGCCGGAGTTTAGTGAACAGCTGTGCAGCGCCACGGCAGTGATCGGGGAACGGTAAGTAAGAGAGAGGGTGGAGACTGACCGACAGACTGTGAGAGGGGGACAGACAAGACAGAGAGACAGACAGAGCGAGACCGACCGACGGGAGATAGAATGAAAAAAAAAATGACCGACATCGCTAGTAAAAAGCACAAAACGTGCGTTTTGGAAATCGGAGTGCCACACAATGTTTTACGTAAAATCTTTCATGTATTAATCTCAAAAAGTAACATACACCAGCTCTATCTCACTATTGGGTATGTGCCCTTAACATTTCCGCCATGAAAATTCATTTTGGTGTCATTTTGGAAGGTTTTCTGGTGAGTCCGTAAAAATGGCGTAAAACTCGGACAAAATTGTTCACAGCTGTGACTTTTGAGTGATAAATGCTTCAAGGGGTCTTCCCCATGCTGATGCCATGTCATTTGAGCACTCTTCTGAGACTTTTGTGACATTTTTAGGGTTTATACATGCTGCCGGGGGTCATTTCAGAAAAATTCTCGGGTCTCCCATAGGATAACATTGGGCTCGGTGCTCGGGCCGAGTCCACGAGTATCTTGGGATGCTCGGCCCGAGCCTCGAGCACCCGAGCTTTTTGGTACTCGCTCATCACTACTCATTATCCTTTATACATGTGCTGGGCAGTCCCAGCATTTCTGATTGGTTGCAGTCAGACAGCACCACCACCCTTTGTGACAGTGTGTCTGACTGCTTGCATTCGCACACACTGTCTGTGTATGTACTGTATATTGGTGTAAAATAAATAAATAAAAAAATTGGCGGGAGGTCCCCCATATTAAGATACCCAGCACAGATGAAGCATATGGTTACTGGCTGCAGCCCCCAGCTTATCTTGGCTGTGTATCAAAATAAGAGTGACCACATGCGCCTTTTTTTTTTTTTAAATTTAAATAACTAAATTGTCACATCCATTAGATGAGAATAGTGCTATTAAGGGGTTAAAGACAGTTCACAGCTGGCACTAATCCCTAGATTAGTAATGGGGGCATCTATCAGACCCACCATTACTAGTCTGCAAGGGAAAGAAATATACACAAACATAGAAAAAATCTTTTATTTGAAATTAAATACAAAAAACCCCCTATTTCATCAATTTATTAACCCACAATAGACCCAGGTACAATGTAATCCACTTGAGGTTCCACACTGATTCCGGCTATGCACCATTTGAAGTGACAGAGGGCAGCCTTAGAACATGACCACCTGCTGTGGGCTTCAGGCAGAGAATGAAGTGTGTGATGAGTGGTGATGTCACTCAGATTATTTGCGGTCACAGCTGGCATTTTATAAGGTCATCCACCTCTGATAGCAGGTAATCTAACCTCAGGTGACCAACGTAGACTAACAGTAAACTAACAGTTCACAGACCTGCATCTCCTTGCAGAAAATCACAGATTGTTTTTGGCAAGAAATGCAGATTTGATGTTGAAATTTCAACAGCATATTCTTGCACCCAATCTACACCTCCTGGCAAAAAATTGCATCACTACCACATGTGGTATGATGCTGTAATGATGCGATTTTTTTGCCAGGAAGTGTAGATTGGGTGCATAAATATGGTGTAAAATTGTTATAATGAAATTTGTACCTCTTGGCAAAAATGCAAAAAAACAAAAAACAAAACAGTTTTGACTCTATTTCACTTTGGTTTTCTATCAGGAGGTGCAAGTTTGTTTCAGAACCAAATTTGCACCTCCTGGCATACAATTGCACTGAAACGGCGTCAAAATAGATTTTTCCATTTTTGAGCCAAGAGATAATTTGCAAATTTGGTGCTGAAATTTTTACACCATATTTATGCACCCAATCTCACCCAATCTACACAACTTGGTGTGTCTTGTCCAGCTGCTGTCACACTAGGTGTGGGGATGTATCACGCCTATGGCGACAGGCAATGGAATGAAGACTCTGTGTCTGGGGAAGGGAGAGATGGTGATCTCTGCCCAAACCTTTCACTTGTCCCAGTCTCCCTTGACCAACGTAGATAGGCTCTGTACCTATGCGCCGAGCAGGATACCTGGCCTTGGCTGATCCTGAACTTGGCCTTAGGTAAGAAACAGATGGGATGAGCTCTTAGTCAACCCCACTAAGCTCTAAAGAAGACATGGGGAGTACAAACAGGGGCAAGTGAATGAATAATTTATCTCCAAGAAGACTCAGGGAAAGAAAGCCATGGAACCCATAGGGTGTAGGGGCGACATGACAGCCCGGAGGGTAGGGAGTTGATGGGGTTAAACAGTGTTGGTTCGTTTAGCAATGAGGAAAAGAAGGTGATTGGTTAGGGGGTGGAGTGTGGTGGAAGGAAAGGAGGGAGCTTTATGGTGTATATAATAGGAGGTGGGAGTCAATTAGCTCCTCTTGCATTTCCTGGATGACAGCTTGGACGGGCTGTGGAACCTCCATCATGACATCCAGCATGATGGATCCGGACATCGCAGATCTGCAGCTTGGACGGGCTGGGGAACCTCCATCATGATGTCCTGAGGAATCCTCGGATCTGGTCAGCATGGCGGTGCAGGGCGCCCAGGTAGTGCAGTCCTACACCCAGGCTGCCTGGGTGTCTCCTCGGCACCTTCCCCTCCCTCCCCCCCCCCTCTTTGCTGTAGTGCTGGCAGTTTCAGGACTCGCCGGGGTCTTTTGGGGAAGGTGGGGGTGAGGAGGACAATGTGAGAGCCCCCACTCCCGTGGGGACCCTCCGCAGCTGGGTGGGCAGCGGTAGCTTGCTGCGCCCGCTCTGGCTGTCAGGAGGAATCTCCTGCAGGGCCGCGACGGCCGAAAAGGGGGCGTGTCCAGCAAGGGGGCCTACTTCCGGTGTGAGGCCTCAGGCTGGATTTTTTGAGCGATGCGGCCGCTCCCGGCAGGGAGCGCGCCCAGCGGCGGTGGATGGACAACACCCCCCCCCTCCCTCCGCGGGGGGGCGGAGGACGGCTGCCTACAGGGTCACCTCACCTGTGTGGCTTGGATTATTGGGACCGGAGGACTGGGCGCAGAAGGAGGCGGCGAGGAGGAGACAGGAGGCGCCTGCAGGGTCACCTCACCTGTGTGGCTGGATTATCGGGACCGGAGGACTGGGCGCAGTAGGCGGCGGCGAGGAGGAGACAGGAGGCGCCTGCATGGTCACCTCACCTGTGAGGCTGGATCATCGGGACCGGAGGACTGGGCGCAGCAGGTGGCGACGAGGAGGAGACAGGAGGCCTGCTGTCTATCCTGGAGCAGGCATTGGGACAAGGGTGCAGCTCTCATCAGTAGCGGCTTCCCCCAGGAGGGGAGCGCCCAGCATTGTGGAGGCGGCAATCGGCCCAAACAGGGCATGTGGACACGGTGCTCCTGGCGTCAGGGGGCGAACCCGGCGGGCATTCGGTGCCTGCAGCTTGAGGGACTGTCCCGGGATCAGCGACGGACGACTGGCGAAAAGGACGGTGACGGCTGATCTGAGGGCGTCCTCTGGAGGCAGCCTGGCGCGGTAATCAATTTAAGTTTCAGCCTTTTTGTAGTGGTGGGGGGACAGTCGCTGTAGTGGAGTAGTGTCTGGAGATATGGGTAGCAGCTGGGGGGGTTTGGAGCATGTGGTTAGTTCATAGGTCGGTTGGTTGTTCTGGAGGCCAGGGGCAGAGTTACGGACGGGGTGGTCTCATGGCAGCGGGGCCGTGAGGGTGCAGGTGGCGTCAGGTCCGGTGGTTACAGTTGCAGGTTGGGGATGGCGAGGTTCGGCGTTTACCGCAGTTTAGGTCTTGTGAGACTTGGTTAAGGGGGCTGATGATTGCGGCACATGTGAGCGGGTGAGACGGCGCAGTTATTGAAGGTTTGCTGGGGTGTTTCATTATTAATCTTCTGATGCATGGTGGTTCTTATTGGATGAATTATGGTGGGTAAGGTAAAGGGGCGAGGGGTCCCGCGGTACGGTGTGTTCGAGGAGTTTTCAGGGGGTTTTTGTGAGTGATGTGTAGGTGCAGGGCCCCGGTATGGCGCAAGGGTTGCTGTGGATAAGGGAATAAAGGAGAGCGGAAATGTAGGAGAAGGTGAAGTGTTGGTTGCTGTAATGGGTTTGTAGGTTTGCAACCGCATCAATGGTAACATGGGGTTAATTTGTGGCTAGTCAGCATGTTATCCCATTGTGGAGGTTGGTGCTGGGAGGAATGTTGAGTCCAGCGTGACTGAATTGGTGTTAATGTAGGTGCTGGGCAGCTTTGGGCTGCTGTGGGTGAACTCGGTTAATCAGCAATGGTGGGCTGCGGACGGAATAATGGAGTTCTTCGGACAGCCGTGATTACGGGTGGGGACTATGCGAGTTATGGTTTGGACTAGAGGATTGGGTACTTGTGGTGCATAGAGTGTAAGTCGGATAGCTTAGGGCCATCTGGTATTATTGGGTGTTTTGCATGGGTGGACTCCTGGCATCTGTGGGCTGGTGGAGTCTATTTAATATTCATATACAATTTAAAAAAAAAAAAAAAAAGGAATGCTTGGCCCGGTGGTAGGTATGGGCATCTGGGTAAGGGTTTGCTTAGGGAGTCGTGGTGCTCCGGTCTCACGGCACAAAGGTATTTGGTTTGAAGGTGCAGTTGTGCGTTACGGGAAAATAGTGGTACGCCCCTCGGTGGTCGCCTTTGAGCGGATACTATGGTGTGGCCAAGGTTTTAATTTATCTTGTGGTGTAATATGAGAGCTCAAAGGGGGTTGCGTGTCACAAGGTTTTGCTTGAGATCGAAAGGCCCGGACATGGTGTTTGGTAAAGTTGTGTCTCCTGATGCCCATAGTTGCATATGGAGTCAATCGGGCCAGTGGTGTGGCTGCAATTTTCCGGTGGGTATTGTAGTACAGGGAGCTTGTCGTGGTCCAGTTTGCGGAGGCAAGCGGACTATGCATTATGGTTGGAGGTGTTGTTGGGGACCTTGGGATCGAAGGTAATGCTTCAATATCTTCGACTCAGTAAGGGGTACAGGGCGATGGTTGCGGTTGTTTTGTTTTTTGAGGCCGTGTTAATTTTGGGGTGGAGCATGGTTCCGTTAGGCCGTGTGGGCCTCGTTGAAATTAAGTGGGCCTGATTTCGGATGAAGAAGGTCCATTAGTGTGGTAGTTGAGTATGTGGGAAGATTTTGGGATTTTCTGGGGAAGACAGCTCGAGCCTCTGTTGTTGTCAGAGGGTGTATTGGCGGAATAAATCGGTCAGGGGAGACCAGTAGTGATATTTGGCTCTGGGGAAGCTGCAAGGTCAGCTGTAGGGGAAATTTCAAGGCTATGGATTGCAGTCGTTTTACAGCGGGGTTTCACTTTAGCGGTTTCCTGGGAGAACTAGGTTTGGGGTGCGAAGTGACCCAGTAGCATAAGCAGTGTGAGAGTCATCCTGTTGTTGTATCTCAACCCCAGTGGTGGTTTAATTCAGCTGGAGACAGGAGGAGGACTGACTGTACCGGGTGACTGTACAGTGGTTCTTTGGTCGGTACTGGGGAGGACGATGGTACAGTCGGTACTGCATTTAATTGGTTATAATAAGGCCAGCGGGGCATGGTGTGGATTCCGGTATAGTTTGGGAGCTTGTGGCCTGAGTGGCCGTCAGAGGGACCCGGTGGCTCCTGCCACCAAGGATCAGGGGAGTGCGGTGCAGTAAGGTGGACTGGGTACGCTGGATGGTGCATATATGGGATGCGCAGAGTTTAAGTGATAGATGGAAAGGTTTTAATGGTTGGTTTGGCTTGCAAGTTGGGGGAGCAAGCGTTGGGTGTGTGGGGGTCCAGGCCACGCAAGGTGTCACGTGGCCTGTTCTGTGGCGGGGGTAGGTCTGGTCCAGAGGCGGTTTAACGGATAATGTTATTTGATTGGAGAGTCACTTGTAGGATATAGTGGCTCCGGTTACAAGGATCTTGCAGGCATGGGTCCTGCAAGGTGGGGGGTATTGATCCGTAGGTGATTCATACCTCATCTCCGGCCCGGTGTGTGTTGCGGCCAGGGATCATATTTTGGTGGTGGAAGGTGGTTTCTGGACCGGGCCTACCCAGGGTTACGTATTGTATTACGTACTGTATTATTATTATTATGGTATTACCTATTGTTAAATGTTGGGGACGCCCGTTGGACGGCGCCCCCTTGTGTTAGTGTGTAAACAATAGGCAAGAAAGGGCTGCTGTGGCCATTTTTTACCAAGTCGCAAGCAGTGTCCGTGTATTATTGATACCGGGTAAGGGTAATTGGGAATAATATAGGAATCAACGACCGGAAAATCCCTCCTGGAAATGTCAAGAAAGCCATGGAACCCATAGGGTGTAGGGGCGACATGACAGCCCGGAGGGTAGGGAGTTGATGGGGTTAAACAGTGTTGGTTCGTTTAGCAATGAGGAAAAGAAGGTGATTGGTTAGGGGGTGGAGTGTTGTGGAAGGAAAGGAGGGAGCTTTTTGGTGTATATAATAGGAGGTGGGAGTCAATTAGCTCCTCTTGCATTTCCTGGATGACAGCTTCCCACCCACCCTCCCTTCTATTGTGTATTGTTATTATTGGTGTGTTTATATGCATGTATAGTTATTCAATTTTTAGAGCCATTACAACAAAAAAAAAAAAAAGAGAAAAGAAAGGATTGGAGGAAGTGTCGTGTATAAAATAATAATAAAAAAAAAAAAAAAAAAACGAAACAAAAGAGATTTCTATGTGGATTGTGATGTATATTGTCATTTGGGATTCTTGTAAGTGGGTGAATAAGATGGGGGTAATATGGGAATATATGTATATGTATATGATGTGTATGATGTATATGTGTATGATCAGCATAAATAATGGGGATTATGTCCTTTGTCACAGCAGCGGGGGTAGGTCTGGTCCAGAGGAGCTCTAATTGTTACTGGTGTTTGGATGGAGAGCCACTGGGGAAGGTACAGTGGCTCCGGTTACTGGTGACCTGCAGGTACAAGGTTGTCTGCAGGGAGGAGGTATTGCTCCGTTGGTGATCAATGCCTTATATATGGGTCAGGGTTGTTGCCAAGGATTATATATTAAGGAGTTGATGGTTGCCAGGGAGTCACAGGTGGCTATAGTGCCCCAGGTGATAGGTAATTGAAAGTACGGGTGTTTTTGGTTTGGGTAAGGGTATTAATCCTTTGGTGACTTTTACCTCATTTAAATATGAGACCATTGTTATGGTCAGTGATCCATTTTGGTGAAATGGTAATCGCAGGAGGAGTCACTGGTTGGGGTCATGGTTCTGGATCCAAGTGCAGTGCAAGCAAGTGGTTCTGCAAGGCATGGGGGTTTTGATCCGTAGGTGATTAATACCTCTTATCTCTGGGCTAGTTGCAGCCGGGGATGTTGTTGGATTAAAGTCGCTAATGGGCTTTAAGGTTTTGAGGTCACAGTTACTGTCATGCACATGGGGGATTGATCCGTAGGTGATTGATGCCTCATATCTCTGGGCTGGAGGTTGCAGCCGGGGATAATATTGAGTTGGAGGTAAAGAGGAATGTAAGGTTTTGAGACACGGTTGATACTTGATGCTACTTGGGGGGGTTTTAATCCGTAGGTGATTAATGCCCCCATCTCTGGGTCGGTGTGTTGCGGCCAGGGATCGTGTTTCTGACGGTTGTGTGATTTGAAGGGTCACTTGTAGGATATAGTGGCTTTGGTTACAGGGATCTTGCAGGCATGGGGTCCTGCAAGGTTGGGGTATTGATCCGTAGGTGATTAATGCCTCGTATCTCTGGGTCGGTGTGTTGCGGCCAGGGATCGTGTTTTTCTGACGGTTTGTGTGATTGAAGAGTCACTTGCGGAATACAGTGGCTTTGGTTCCAGGGATCTTGCAGGCATGGGGTCCTGCAAGGTTGGGGTATTGATCCGTAGGTGATTAATGCCTCGTATCTCTGGGTCGGTGTGTTGCGGCCAGGGATTGTGTTCTGGTGGTGGAGTATGGCTTCTGGACCGGACTTATGGCGGGGGTAGGTCTGGTCCAGAGGCGGTTTAACGGATAATGTTATTTGATTGGAGAGTCACTTGTAGGATATAGTGGCTCCGGTTACAAGGATCTTGCAGGCATGGGTCCTGCAAGGTGGGGGGTATTGATCCGTAGGTGATTCATACCTCATCTCCGGCCCGGTGTGTGTTGCGGCCAGGGATCATATTTTGGTGGTGGAAGGTGGTTTCTGGACCGGGCCTACCCAGGGTTACGTATTGTATTACGTACCGTATTATTATTATTATGGTATTACCTATTGTTAAATGTTGGGGACGCCCGTTGGACGGCGCCCCCTTGTGTTAGTGTGTAAACAATAGGCAAGAAAGGGCTGCTGTGGCCATTTTTTACCAAGTCGCAAGCAGTGTCCGTGTATTATTGATACCGGGTAAGGGTAATTGGGAATAATATAGGAATCAACGACCGGAAAATCCCTCCTGGAAATGTCAAGAAACAGCAACAAACGACAATATTTCTTCAGATGATTGCAAGCCAACTTCTCGCACCAAGGACCTGTATAGGAATATAACTCTATCACCAGCAAACACCGAGGAAAAATGTGAGTTTATAAAGACACCAGGGAAAGTGATGCTGATTATTAGCGGAAAGGTGAGGATATCCGCAGGATCCTAAAAAAAGGGATAAACTCCAAGCAAAGAAGATACATAGGATACCACAGCAAGAAGAAAAGAATGTCAGGAAGCAGTTTGTGTAGCAAAACGCTGCAACCTTCTACAGCCGGATACCCTGAGAGACTGTCTGCCAGCCTGACACAATAGTGACAGCTGCATAACCCAAGCTTGGGATAAAGAACAGATGCCTGGACATTCTCCTTCAGCATTTTTTGTTAGATAGCAGAATTCATGGTTCCATTTAGCACAGCTAGTCTTCCAGGTCCTAAAGCAGCAAAACAGCCCCAGACCATCACATTACCACCACCATATTTTACTGTTGGTATGATGTTCCTTTTCTGAAATGCTGTGCTATTTCTGCTCCAAATCTAATGGGACATACACCTTCCAAAAAGTTAAACTTTTGTCTTGTCAATCCATAGAGTATTCTCCCAAAAGTCTTAGGGATCATGAAAATGTTTTCTGGCAAAACATTGACTAGACTTTATGTTCTTTTTGCTCAGCAGTGGTTTTGGTCTTGGAACTCTGCAATGCAGGCTATTTTTGCTCAGTCTCTTTCTTATGGTGGAGTCATGAAGACTGACCTTAACTGAGACAAGTGAGGCCAGCAGTTCTTTGAATGTTGTTGTGGGGTCTTTTGTGACCTCTTTGATTAGTCATCACTGCACTTATGGGGTAATTTTGGCTGGCCAGCCACTCCTGGGAAGGCTCACCACCGTTCTATGTTTTCATCATTTGTGAATAATGGCTCTCGCTCTGTTTCGCTGGAGTCCTAAAGCATAGGAAATTGCTTTATAATCGTTTCCAGACTTATGTATTGTATCTCAAATAGTATGTTTCTCATTTGTTCCTGAATTTCTGTGGATCGCGGCAGTAGGATCTTTTGGTCTTTGGTCTTTGTTAGGCAGGTCTTATTTAAGCGACTTCTTTATTAAGAACAGTAACGGCAGTAATAAGGTCTGGGTTTGGCTAGGTAAATTGTCCTCAACTTCCCAAAGATGTGATCAACCACAGTTAAATTATGGTTCAAGGGGGGATGGGTGATAACCTTTTCATACAAGACCCTGTAAGTTTGGATTTCGTTTTCCCTTAATAATAAAAACCTACAATTTATAAACTACATTTTGGGCCTACTTGTGTTATCGTTGTCTAATATTTAAATTTGTTTGGTGATATGAAGCATTTAAGTGTAAAAAACACGCAAAGAGTAAGAAATCACACCACTGTATCTACATCAGAAAAATTAACTCTCAAACTAAACCCTGACTTTAGCTGAGCACCAAAAGCAAATTTTAGGTGTATGCAATTATTTTATTTATTTAGAAAGAGTAAACTTGTTCTCTCTGGAAGGCTTCATATTTTGGATAAATCAATTTTTAACATGCGGGATATAGTTTGTGGTGCATGCAGAGGTATGTGACTGCAAACACTTCCACTGAGAAAACCATAGGACTAATTTTATTTGCAGCACATATACCATGTGGTGAGGGTTATAGACACAATCTGTTACCGAAAAAAGTAAGAGAGTTTATTTTCTGAATTAAAGCACTAGGTCCAGGATATTTAAAAAATCATAATGATCTTAGTCCATTTCTTTATAAATTACGTCAGCAGTCATTTTAATCTGAATAATTAATATCAATTATATGTATTTTAAATTCTTTTTCATTTATTTGTAATAAATAATAAAGCTTGGTATGTATTATGTACATTGAGGAAAACAAGTATTTGATATACTGCTGAATTTGCAAGTTTTCCCACCTACAAAGAAGGGAGAGTTCTGTAATTTTCATCGTAGATACACTCCAACTGTTACAGACAGAATAAACAAATACAGAAAATCGCATTGTGTAACTTTTAAAAGATAAATTTGCATTTTATTCCAGGAAATAAGTATTTGATACAATAGAAAAACAGAACTTAATATTTGGTACAGAAATCTTTGTTAGCAATTACAGAAGTCAAATGTTTCCTGTAGTTCTTGACCAAGTGTGCACACACTGCAGCGGGGATTTTGGCAAAATCCTCCATTCAGATCATCTCCAGATCTTTCAAGTTTCAGGGCTGTCGCTCGGCAACAGTGGGTGTCAGCTCTCCTAAAAAAATTTGTTGGGTTCAGGTCTGGAAACTGGCTAGGCAACTCCAGGACCTTGAAATGCTTCTTACAGAGCCACTCCTTAGTTGACCTTACTGTGTGTATTGGGTCATTGTGAAATTGTTGTCCAAAATATCACAATACAACATCCTCCCTTCAATACAGTGCAGTTATCCTGTCCCCTTGGCAGAAAAGCACCCCCAAAGTATGATGTTTCCACCCCCCATGCTTCATGGTTGAGAGGTGTTTTTGGGGTTGTTCTCATTCTTCGTCTTCCTCCAAACATGACAAGTGGAATTGATACAAAAAAGTTCTATTTTGGTCTTATTTAAACAAATGACCTTCTCCCATGTCTCCTCTATATCATTCAGATGGTCATTAATGAAATTCAAACGGTACTGGACATGTGCTAGTGTGGGTAGGGGGACCTTGTGTGCCTTGTATGATTTTAGTTAATGACGGGGTAGTGTATAACTACCTAATGGTAATCTTTGAGACTGTGGTCCCAGCTCTGTTCACATCATTGACTAATGTCCGCTTTACATGCTGCGATCTCGCTAGCGAGATCGCTAGTGTGCATACCTGCCCCCATCGTGTGTGCATCACGGAAATATCGCTGCCCGTAGTGCACAAAATCGCACGCACCCGTCATACTACTTACCTGCCTAGCGATGTTGCTGTGACCGGCGAACCAAGGGGGCGGTTCGTTCGGCGTCACAGCAACGTCACTAAGCAGCCACCCAATCGAAGCGGAGGGGCGGAGATGAGCGGGACGAACATCCCATCCACCTCCTTCCTTCCTCAATGTCGGCGGCCGCAGATAAGGTGAGGTTCCTCGTTCCTGTGGTGTCACACGTAGTGATGTGTGCTGCCACAGGAATGACAAAAAACATCGTACCTGCAGCAGCAACGATAATTGGGAATAGGGGAGCATGTCAGCGATTAGCAATTTTGCACATGTTTGCAACGATTTTCGATCGCACATAGGTGTCACACGCAACAACATCGCTAACGCGGCCGGATGTGCGTCACGAATCCCGTGACCCCAACGACATCGCTTTAGCGATGTCGCAGCGTGGAAAGCGGCCTTAAGTCCTCCAGTGTTGTTATGGGCAGATTTCAGACCTTTCTCAAAATCATCCTTACTTCACGAGGCGAGATCTTTCATGGAGCCCCAGAACAAGTTTGACAGTTATCTTGTGATTCTTCCATATTCAAATAATTGCTTCAACAGTTGTTGCATTCTCATCAAGCTGCTTGCCTATTGTCCTGTTGCCCATCCTAACCTTTTGTCGGTTTACAATTTTGTCTCTGGTGCCCTTAGACAGATGTTTGGTCTTAGCCATGGTGGAAAGGATGAATATGATTTAGTTTGTGGACAGGTGTTTTTTTATACAGGTAATGAGTTCAAACAGATGCAATTAATACAGGTAATGAATATAGAGTAGGAGGACTTCTTAGGCTGCTTTCACACATCAGTTTTTTGCCATCAGGCACAATCCGGCAAAAACATGAAAAAAACGGATCCGGCATCTGTTGCTGCCGGATCCGTTTTTTCTCACATAGACTTTCATTAGCGCGGGATTGTGCCGGATGGCCTTGTGTTTTATCCATTTTTTGCCAGATCCGGCAAAATGTACTTGTCCGGCGGCCGGATGAAACGTTGAAGTAAACAATTTTGTGTCCGGCAAAAATAAAAACAGACCGTGCCGGATCCGGCGCCGTACGGCGTGTTTTATAATGGAAGCCTATGGATGCCGGATCCGGCGCAATGCGGCAAAAAACGGATCCGGCCGCCGGATCCGTTTTTTTAACTTTTTCGCTGGATCGTGTCTGATGCCGTAAAACTGATGTGCGAAAGCAGCCTTAGGGTACTTTCACACTTGCGTTCAGCGGAGTCCGTCACTATGGAGAATAGCGCAGTCCGTTATTGCACTGCACTATTCTCCAAAAACTTGTATGGACGATGCACTGTAACGCAAGTGTCAGCGTTGCATCCGCTGAACGACGCAGCGTCGTTATTTTGACGCTGCGCCGGGCGGGAGGAACGCAGCATGTAACTTTTTTTGAGCAGCGCAATCCGTTGGATTTCACTGCACATGCTCTCTCTGGCTCCCTGCACCCGTAACCAAGGTAAATATCGGGTAACCAAGCAAAGTGCTTTGCCGATATTTACCCTCGCTACGTGTGCAGGGAGCCCGACACTTCCCCACTTGGCTCCGCCCCCTCCCGCTGTCCACTACGCATGTATGTACATACACACACACACACATACATATACATACACACACACACACACACACTCACCTGTCCTCAGCGCCATGGCCCCGCTCGGCTCCACCCACTCCTCACTCCACCCCCCGCACACATTCTCGGCAGCCGAGCGATCAGCTGATCACCCGGCGGCCGGCTACTGGGAGCGATCAGCTGGTCACCCGGCTGCTGGCTACTGGGAGCGATCAGCTGATCACCCAGCGGCCGGCTACTGGGAGTGATCAGTTGATCACCCGGCGACCGGCGAACTGTAAAAAAAAAAAATGAAAACGGATTCCGTTGTTTTGCAGCATCCGTTGCATCCGTTGTGCCACTATATGCAACATATCCGTTGCATCCGTCACACAACGCAATGCAACAGATACTGTTCAACGCAAGTGTGAAACTAGCCTTAAAGAAAAAATAACAGGTCTGTGAGAGTCAAAATTCCTGCTGGTTGGTAAGTGATCAAATACTGTAGGAAAAGATCTCATGTTTGATATTTTTTTCTATAGTACTGTGAATCTTCTGTTTCATAAAATTCTACAAATAACATTTATTTTTTGCAATTTTTTATAAAGCTGGATATTTCTATCTTTCCCTGTTGCTGCTACCAAGCAGGAGAGCTTTTTCATCCGAACTGAGGATTTGCTGGTTGCTTCAACATGGGTGAGCTGGATCACACTTTCTTTTTTTATCTATTATTTAGTAAAATTACGTTATCTTTTTTTCGCAGATGGGTATGAGTATGGCAACTTCATATTTTTATGTTCTGCTCCTTATTAAAAAAATATTAATCGTTTTTACTTACTTTTTATGACATTTGTGAGTGGACTCAATGATCAAAAAAAATATTTTAGATTTTTTTGGTAGATGCAATGCAAGATAAATTTAATTTATTTATTTTATTTTAGTAGTTTGACCTATGTATGTAATAGAGTATGTAATGTAATGTACTATGTAATAGAGATGAGCAATCCTTTGGAAGTTTGGTTCGGCAGGTAGAGTTGAACTATAAAAAAGTTCAGTTTTTGACCTTGACTTGATTTGAACCTGAATGGAAGTCAGTAATTGGGCAGTTTGTGGCTCCACCAACATGCTGCCAGCCATAAGCAGAACATTTCTGGGGGATGGTGGGCAGGCTTTCTCAATGTTTTTTCTGTGCGTGTGCAAACTACATCAGATCATGCTGATCTTACCCCAAGTGCAAGCTATTCAAACACCGCCAGTGGCTCGCACAGGGCTGAGCACTGAGCATACCCAAGCACAGAGCTGCTTGCTTTAGTGGCTTGCAGTCATCATAACTCACTTGAACTTTGAACCTGAACTTTCTTTTTTGGTAGTCTGTTTCCAAACCCGAACTCCAAACATCGAGCCTCAGGTTTGCTCATCTCCATTATGTAACAACATGAAATATGCATTATTTGTTGTTCAATAAATTAGCAATGGGAACAATTCAAACACTATATATATATATATATATATATATATATATATATATATATATATATATATTTATATATTCTACACGTTTATTTCCCTTGTGTCTATTGGAACAACACAATAAAATCTGAGAAAAAAATGGTAAAGATGTCAGTTCAAACTATACGTCGATATTTGAATGAAATGAAAGGCTATGGCAGGAGACTAAGAAGGACATGACTGCTGACACAGAGACATAAAAATGGTAGACTGCAGTTTGCCAAAATGTACTTGCGTAGTAGTACTTCCGATGAAAATGTGTTAAAGACAGATGAGACCAAGATGGAGTTTTTTGGTAATGCACATCATTCTACTGTTTACCAAAAATGGAATGAGGCCTATAAAGAAAAAAACACAGTACCTGCAGTCAAATATGGTAGAGGTTAAAAGATGTTTTAGAGCTGTTTTGCTGCCTATGGCACTGAGTGCCCTAACAGTGTGCAACGTATCATGAAATCTGAAGATTACCAAAGGATTTTGGGCTGCAATGTAGTGCCCAGTGTCAGAAAGCTGTAATTGCATTTAAGATCATGGGTCTTCCAGGAGGACAATGACCACAAACATACTCCAAGAAGCACCGACATGTGGATGGATACAAAGCACTGGCGAGTTCGTAAGTGGTCAGCAATTGGTCCAAATCTAAATCCCATTGAACACCTATGGAGATATCTTAAAAATGCTGTTGGGTGAAGGCACCCTTCAAATATGAGATCTGGAGTGGTTTGCAAAAGAAAAGTGGTCCAAAATTCTAGTTGAGAGGTGTAAGAAGCTTGCTTATGGTTACAGGAAGCGATTAATTACAGTTATTTATTCCAAAGGGTGTGTAATCAAAAAATAAGTTAAGGGTGCCAACAATTTTGTTTGATCAAGTTTGCTAGTTTTGTGTGAAATTATGTCCAATTTTCCTTTTTTTCTTAGGTTTTTAATTATTCCAATACACACAAACAAAATATACGTGTGTAACAAAATATGTGTAATTGCACTGATTTCTGGGAGAAATACTTCATTTTCTAGAAAAATTTCAAGGAGGCCAAAACTTTCGGCCATAACTGTATACAGCGGGTGAAATAAGTATTAAACACTTCGCCAATTTTCTATGTAAATATATTTCTAAAGGTGCTATCGACATAAATTTCTCATCAGACATGGTTAACAACCCATTCAGTCCACATAGGCCATGAAATAAAAACATAGATGTCACTAAATTTAGTGATGCATAGTAATGCGAAATGAAACAGGGAAAAAGTATTGAACACATGAGGAAAGAAAGATGCAAAAAGCCATCTAAAGTCATGACACCAGCTGAAATCTATCAGCAATTAGAAAGCAATCCTGCCATTTAGTGACAAATAATAGCTGGTTTAACTGAGGGTGGTGTTTCGTTACCAAGATGCCACACAAGAAACCGCTCATGATGGGTTAAAGCCAATGAGCTGTCTCAAAACCTTTCCAACCACTGAAGCTTCCAGTGAGCACTATCAGGGTCATAATCTGGAAGTGAAAGAACAACATTGGATGTGTAAATTGGATGGGTTGTTACCAAAATTCTTGTCAATAGCACTATTAGAAATAAAAAAGAGTTATGCGTTCAATACTTATTTGTTTAAATATTTTAAACTATATGTTAAATTTAACTTTAGTTTGTCAGGTCTCCATAGGAGGGTATAGATGGCAGACACCATTATTAAGCCTACAGCTAAATTAAACCAGGCCGCAGCCAATAATAAAGGGGTAGAAGTCAGAAGAAACCATAAAATTATTCCCCATTAAAAAGTAACTTTTAATTTAGTATCATTGAAAGGTCAAAAACAACAATAACAAACACACTATATGACAATGCAGGGTATGTTATAATAACAAATGCTAGGAGGGAGAAGGGATAAACTACCCCTAAATCGCCCTAATCAAGCTCTCCCTACCTAGCAATGGAGGATATGATGCCCTAGGGTTGTGGCGCCCCCATTCACCGATGGGAGACCCTGAATGACCCTATAAAGCCCTGCACAGGTCAAATTAACACCAAACAGTTACAAAAACACAGCCCATCAAAATAAGATGGAGACATCAGAAACTTATCTGAAAGTGTCAGACGAAAAAAGTCTCGACGCGTTTCCTCCCAAAGATGTCAGGGAATCACCTCAGGTATCACCCTCATACACCATCGTTCTGGTGCTCCAGGAAGGCTCCCGCATTGGCGATTCACCTCCTGGTCTTGTCCCCTGATGAAACGCGTCAGGACTTTTTTCATCTGACACTTTCAGATAAGCTTCGGATGTCTCCATCTTATTTTGATGGGGCTGTGTTTTTGTAACTATTTGGTGTTAGTTTGACCTATGCCGGGTTGTATAGGGTCACTCAGGTTCTCCCGTCAGTGAATGGGGGCGCCACAACCCTAAGGCGTCATACCCTCCATTGCTAGGTAGGGAGAGCTGGATTAGGGTGATTTAGGGGTAGTTTGTCCCTTCTCCCTCCTATCATTTGTTATTATAACCTACCCTGCATTGTCATATTGTGTGTTTGTTATTGTGGTTTTTGACCTTTTAATTATACTAGATTAAAAGTTACTTTTTAATGGGGAATAATTTCATAAGTCTACAGCTACCATGAAAACCCATTGGTAACCTACGATCATCTAGCGAGTAGAGAGGCATGGTTAGAGGCTACATTTTCTATTACCTGTGGTGTCTAACAGGCTAAACTGCCAAGATCAGACTTGTTAAACTTACGGCGGGTGTTAGGTATAAAGTAGATGCAACTTTTCAGACTTCTATTGTACATATACAGAAAAAAAGTAAAATATTGGCAATTAGTTGTTTTTATTTAAACTTCTCCAAAATTAAAATTGCTAATCTAAAAATGTATAAAAATAAAACCAACACTATGTATTATGTAAAAATGTGCACACTTTAGAACAAATGAACTCTAAAAAGGCTCAATTTTCAGTTTCTTGCATACTAAAAAACAGAGCTGTACCTCTTTAGTAACAATGAAAATGCTTTTGAATTGGATAAGTCGATATACCTGAGGAAAATCCCAGGGTGATATAAATTTCTTTCTTTTTATCCAATAAAGATATACAATCAGGCTACTGCCTGCCATCGTTCAGGAACATGTTGACCATAGACATCATTCAGGAACATGTTGACCATAGACATCGTTCAGGACATGTTGACCATAGACATCGTTCAGGAACATGTTGACCATAGACATCGTTCAGGAACATGTTGACCATACACATCGTTCAGGAACATGTTGACCATACACATTGTTCATGAACATGTTGACCATAGACATCGTTCAGGAACATGTTGACCATAGACATCATTCAGGAACATGTTGACCATACACATCGTTCAGGAACATGTTGACCATAGACATCGTTCAGGAACATGTTGACCATAGACATCGTTCAGGAACATGTTGACCATACACATCGTTCAGGAACATGTTGACCATACACATCGTTCTGGAACATGTTGACCATAGACTGTGCCACCATCAGCCATAGACATTACTGAAGTTCTTATTAGGACATCCTACTTTGATTAAATAGTTGAAGTTTGCACAATCAGGCTTTTCATAATGAATTCCCTTTAATGTGAGAGATGGATCTTTCATCTTTGCCGATGCTCTCTGAATGCTGATTTCTATCCGAGCTTGCATTTCCTGGTGTTTAGGTGCTCGGTGGATCTGTCACAGCGGGGATTTGTTAGGTAGTGCAGCTGATTGTACAAGCATCATTCTTATACTGACTATTCCTGTCTTAGAAAATAAATTGCTGCAATCATTTTGGTCAGTATATTAGAAAAGGGCACCTAAATCCAAGCTATACATTTAACTGTCATTCCTGTATGCAAGAAGGAAAATGAAGATTACTTTCCCGATCAATGTTGTTTTAGATGTTGAGATTCAATTTATCACTTCTAATATTATTTATGTCTGTGTACATTGCCCTCGTGTTTGTTAGGAAAGCTCCTATTAGAAAAAACTAATATACTTAGGAATATTTGATTTTTACATCTAATCCTCTTTACCCAGTATGTCAGGGAGAAAACTCTTAGCTAGAATATTTTATGGCATTTTAGGTCAATCTTTCATGTTGACCCTGAGGGACTTGTCATTCTCTAGACCAGATATTAATCTGTCTGAGAAATATTGCATGGCAAATACAGTGGCAAAGTTTGTATAATTTATATAGCTTTAATGCAATTTTTAGTGTCACAGCAGAAGCCTCTGAAAGATCTATCAAAAAGAAAGCAAAGCGAACATGATAGGATGGCAACTAGGGCGCTTCAACTATTTAGGAGTGAGGATAATTTTATATTAATTTTAGCTTTCCTTAAAAACATTTATTGCCTGAAGTGAAATCCCTCCCTAGAGCACACACTCTCTGATGTGCTGCCCAAAAAAGAAACTTTCAATTGAAACCTAACCAGTTGTTTGCTCCTGGCAAATCATTGATCTTTTACACTTCTTTTTAATGCATTAGACATTATGTTTCATAATATGTAAAAATAAGGTTATTCTCATAAATCTCCGTTGATGTGCCATATTGTTCCTTATCTTCGAGTCTCTGCGTACCAAGATACAATGAAAGTATCTTTCCTATTGTTATCAAATCCGTGAACCAGCACAAATTCAGGCAACTGGTAGTGCATGAACAATACATTTTAAAGGATCACTAATCCTAAACTATGAAGAATCGTTTGAAATCATAGCTCCACATGGAAACTTTCCATAAAATAAAAGAACTGGAAATAATGTGTATATGCTTTATAGTATATTACAGCCAAGTCAAAATAGCTTCTCATTCCTCGGAAGAATGTCAGTTCACCCATGAATGCTAAAACCAAATATTACCTATATTTTAACCCCATGCAAAGTTTTAGAAACTGTAAAGTGATTTCTCAGTATACAGCCTGCAAAACTAGCAAAACTATAAATAAATAAATAAAATCTTTATGGTAAGAATATTTTTAATTGCTCCAAAATAAAATAAATAAATCTTTATTTTTATATAGCAATAACATATTCTGCAGCACTTTACAAGCATCAGAAAGACTGTCCCATTGGGGCTCACAATCTATATTCCCTATCAGTATGTTTTTGGAGTGTGGGAGGAAACCGGAGTACCCAGAGGATACCCACGCAAACACAGGGAGAACATACAAACTCCTTGCAGATGGTGTCATTGGTGGGATTCGAACCCAGGACCCCAGTGCTGCAAGACTGCAGTGCTAACCACTGAACCAACGTGCCGCTCCAATGCATCTTAAGTGAAAAGTAAAGCAACTTTGTAAATAATTTAGATGTTATTGTTCTTATCGATTTGTGTCTACAGTTTTTGTGCAGCTTGATGAGTATCCATGACAACGAAACGTTCACATCTCCATATACAGGGGAACCTTGGATAAAAAGTAACTTGCAAAGCTTTTTACAAATTTGTAACTTGGTTTAAGAGCAATGATTTGCATTAAGAGCAAATACTCACCGTCCACACTTCCAGTTCTGTCCTTTCACCGCGCTCTGACCCACTCTGGAGGGAACTTTATGTACATATGTACTGTATACTGTATACAATATAGGATTGTACAGTACAGTACACAGTCCCTGACAGAAGTTCTGTCGCTTATCCATGTTATGTAACTAAAAGCTTACAACCTGACATTAAATACATCCATTGGTTTCATAAATTACTCTTTTGAAAGCTGAAACCCTCCCAAATTTGGTGTAGGTTATGAAAATAAAGTTGCTGCAAAGCTGAAATATTGATCATTTAATGAACACAGAAAGGTCAGATTTTGGCAAGACAAAAGTTTTGTCGCCCTCAGAAAGTAATGTGAAATTCAAACAAATAATTAACTTCTAATACAAAGATATGTTGCATAACATTGGTGAATGAAGTTGTGGTGCTATTAGAGCCATATTTAATATTTTGTGTGACTTCCATGAGCTTGAAGGACAGCATCCATGCGGTTCAACAATGATTCATATCATTTATTGATTAAGTCATAAGAAATAGCAAAGAATTCATGCCTCCCAGAGTTCATCTAGAGTCTTTGGTTTTGTCTTCCAAGCTTCCTCTTTCATCCTACCCCAAACATGCTCAATGATGTTCATGTCTGGTGACAGGGCTGGCCAGTCCTTGAGCACCTTGATTTTTTTTGCCAGGATAAACTTTGTTTTAGAGATGGATGTATGAGATGGGGCACCATCCTGCTGCAGAAGTTGACCCCTTTTATGATTGGGAATGTAAGAGGTAGCTAATACTTCTTGATATTTTAGGCTATTGATATTGCCTTCAATCTTGCAAATGTTTTGCACACCCCCATACTGAATGTAACCCCAGACCATGATCTTTCCACCACCAAACTTAACTGTTTTCTTGATCCATACAGGATCCAGTAGGTCTCCTGCAGTATTTGCAGCGGCTGTGGTGTAATTCAACTGAAGATTCATCAGAGAAATCTATCTTCTCCCACTTTTCCAGCATCCATCTGTTTAGCAGGCTGTGGGACTTGGCAAATGCCACACGTTTTTTTTAATTGCCTTTTGTTTAGTGCTGGCTTCTGGGAACTGATTCGACGATGGAGGCCATTTTGAGATAGAATCCTACAAACTGTTCTAGTTGACACAGGGACTTGAGGTGACCAGGCCTTTTGGAGCTCTGCTGCAGTGGAAAAGAGGCTGGCTTTGGATTTTCTAACCAACAAACGTTCCTCCTGAGCAGTTGTCTTGCAGGGTCTGCCGGACCTGGGCTTGAAAAAACATCTCCAGTCTCTTCAAATCTTTTTTTCATTTTTTGCACTTGACGCTGAGACACATTAAAAGTGCCAGCCACCTCTGCAGTGGATATTTTCTTCAACCTCTTGATAATCAATGCTTTGGTCGCAGGGTGGATTTTTGGCATTTTGTCAGAGGTCAAGTTGCACTTCAACTGAAGGTCAGGGGTGCTGGGTTTCTTTTTATACACACCCACAAATTAACCGATCATTTAGTGAACACAGGTGAGGATGTAAACTAGGATTGGGGGCATTATATGACAAGGCAACAAAACTTTTGTCTTGCTAAAATCTGACCTTTCTGTGTTCATTAAATGATCATTATTTCAGCCTTACAGCAACTTTATTTTTATAAAAAATAGCAACAAAAAGAGGAAAATATCCTCCAAAAATTAAGTATTACTTACAGCAAGATGGACTGCAATGTGTACATCGCCCAGGCCAAAAACTAGTACTCTACCAGGATACAGCTAAACCCCCACTAAAGTAGACGCATCACAGGTACAGGAGGAGCAAATCACACATACACCTCCATGGAATGGAGGGGGGCGATTGCTAGATGATAAAACTGCACTCTAGTGGCTTGCATAGAACGCTGTTCACACATGCAGAAAACCCGCAGCCTATTAGGTGGCACCCATACTATCTGTGTATCATGCACGGACAGACACTCTACAATGCAAGGCCCAACAGAAAGAGGTCTGGCTGTATCCTGTACAAAAAAATATGAGGTTTTTGTTGGTATTTATGGCCATAAAACGTAAGCCTACAACCCTCATCACGGGACCTCATGCTTGTAGGTCCCTACACTAAATATGAAAAATAGCAACAAAAACAGGAAAATATCCTCCAAAAATTAAGTAATACCTACAGCAAGATGGGCTGCAGTGTGTACATCGCCCAGGCCAAAAACTAGTGCATGATACCCAGGTGGGGTACGGCTTGGCAGCCCACCTGATCTAATAGTATGAGCGTCACCTAATAGGCTGCGGGTTTGTGACTGTGTTATCTGCATGTGTGAACAGCGCTCTATGCAAGCCACTAGTGTGCAGTTTTATCATCTAGCAATCGCCCCTTAGAAGGGGCAAAACGTCCCTTAGAAGACCAGGAGCCACTTCAAGAACTTTAGCTGGATCAATGGTGTACTGTGCTTCCTCTGCAGAGTGAGACATGTCAGAGTATTGAGACAAAGCATCAGCTTTAATGCTCTTCTCTGCAGGACGAAAGTGTAACTCAAAGTCGAATGGGGCAAGGAAGAGTACCCACCTGGTTTGAAGAGAATTTAACTGTTGGGTAGACTGAAGAAAGGTCAGATTCTTATGATTGGTATAAATTATTACAGGCAAACTGGCACCTTCGAGAAGATGTCGCCATCCTTCAAGCAGCATTTTAACAGCCAGCATTTCATGATCAGGATTTTGTCCACATACTGTATATGACCAAGGAAACAGAGAGGAAGTCTTCAAAGATGTCATTAATGAACTCTTATTGAATGTTCTCAGTGAGAGGAACAAAAATTATAATCTTGTGATACCTTTTAATGGCTAACTAAATTAAAATAAAGTGATGTTACAAAGCAAGCTTTCGAGACATCTCAGGCCCCTTCATCAGGCATGGTATTACCGTTTCAGGTTTGGTATACCGTAAAACGGTACCAAAACCTTTTCACTTGTAAGTAATGAACTCTTAAAACACATTGGGTGAATTGCACAAACCAAAGAGAATGATGCCATGCTCTTAGTAACCATCATGGGTATTAAAGTCTGTTTTCCATTCATACCCTTTACGGATCTGGATCAAGTTATAAGCCCCTCTTAGATCCAGCTTTGAAAAGACTTTCTGTCAAAAGTTCAGAAATCAAAGGCAGAAGGTATTTATTTTTAATGGTGATCTTGTTAAGCCCCCAATAGTCTATTCAAGGACATAAGAAACCATAGTTATTTAATGTGAGGAAGAAACCGATACAGGCAGAAGAAGAGCACTTGCGGATGAATCCCTTGGCCAAGTTTTCCAGTAGTTAGTTTGACATGGCATGAATCTCTGAGAAGGATAAAGGGTACACCCGAACATGGGGTGTAGAGGTGTCAAGCTGAAAGTTGATGTGACAATCATAAGGTATACTGGGAGGTCTTAAATGTTATTCACAAAAAATCTGCAAAGGAATGATAATAGGACAGCAGAGAAGAGAGATCTTCAGACACAGAGGGCTGAGTTATATGAGAGACCTCGGCAAAGCAGCTGGTAGCACAAATGAGGTCCCACTGATGTACCTCTCTGGAGAACCAATCTAAGGGGTACTTTGCATGCTGCAACATCGCTAGCCAATGCTTGTGATGCCGAGCGCGATAGTCCTCGCCACCGTCGCACATGCGATATCTTGTGATAGCTGCCGTAGCGAACATTATCGCTACAGCAGCTTCACACGCACTTATCTGCCCTGCGACGTCGCTCTGGCTGTCAAACCGCCTCCTTTTCTAAGGGGGCGGGTCATGCGGCGTCACAGCAATGTCACACGGCAGGCGGCCAATGGAAGCGGAGTGGCAGAGATGAGCGGGACGTAAACATCCCGCCCACCTCCTTCTTTCCGCATAGCTGGTGGAGGCAAGTAAGGAGATGTTCCTCGCTCCTGCGGTTTCACACACAGCGATGTGTGCTGCCACAGCAACGAGGAACAACATCGTATCTCCTATTGGTGCGACATTATGAAAATGTCTGACGCTACACAGATCACCGATTTACGACGCTTTTGCGATCGTTTATCGGCGCATCTAGGCTTTACACGTTGCGACGTCGTTACCGGCGCCGGATGTGCATCACTTTCGATTTGACCCCGACGATATCGCAGTAGCGATGTTGCAACGTGCAAAGTACCCCTTAGACTGGTACGTGTAGACACAACCAGGGATAAAACAAAAGAACTTAATCAAAGATTTGGATAACACATAGAAGGAAATCTTCTGAAAATGCAAAGCTTCAATTTGCAGCATGACCGACAACATGATGTGGACTCAGACGAGAGTGGTCCATCAATAGAGGAAATATTCATGGTTGATCTAGCTGCTGCATAGCAAGGTGGAGTTTATGAACCAGGTTTTGATGGATACAGTTACCATGGAATCTGGAGACTAAATGATCTACAAAAAGAGACCTCTCACCGAAGACCAGGCTGACTTCAGTTGACAGCTTTGGAAAGCAATATTTCTCCCCTAGGGTCATCTCGACTAACCATAAGTAATAGAGTTTCCCAGCCTCAATGAGCACTGATAAACAAAAATTTCCTTTGCCTGCACAACACATACACTCATTTTCACTAATCCTATGGTGACACTTTTTCACAGAAGTTTGGAACGCTCAATCTGCAGTGGCTGAGTAACAGGAGATATGGCTCTGTCATCAGGATATATTGAAAGATTAATGCAAGCCTGGGTGATCCTCTGCCACAAAGAGATACCTGGGCCTGTTTAAGAGCTTGCTCATGAATATGGAGATCTATCGTCATAGCCAGGTGTATAAGGGTATCCAGGGCAGAAGGAATGTCTCTGTCAGCCATTTTACCCTTTATACAACTGGATAGCCCCTGCTAGAAGGTTGCGACCAGGGCTACTTCACTCAGGTCAACTCTGCAGCCAGGGTATGAAAATATAATGCAGGCTGAGTCACAGTATCAAAGTCTTGTTTCAAAGTAAAAAGTGATGGTGTGGCTGAGGAGGTGCGATCAGGAGCCTCAAACACCACTTTCAAGATCTCTAGAAATATTCTAATATTGCGGGTCTCCAGACCTTTGCATTCTCAATAGGATTCACCAAGGCAAGGGCTTTTCTGGACAGCAGAAAGACAAGGAACACCCCCTTGGCTTGGTCCAAAGAAAATAGTTGAGCATGGAAGGTGAAGTGAATCTGGCACTGATTGATAAAACCACGACCCTCCTTAGGATTTCCATCAAAACAAGATGAGATGGGAAGCTGCATCTCCAGAAACTCAGACTCTTGGCAGCTCCACTGCAGAAGATATCACTTCTGGAGAAGCATGCCCTGTGCTGCCTGGAAGATAAGCCTGCCTCCAGTCTTCATTATACAGAATTCCTCCTCCCCTTCTCTTCCCTGGTGTCCCTATGACGTCAGGTATGCGGCTGGAAATCTCATGTCTGCCATTATGGCTTCCATCCCTCTCTGCACTATTCTGCCTCTCTGTGGGCAAAGGCTTCAATTTTGCTGTGCTCAGGTGCTGGAGCATCACTGCTGCTTTACAGTCCATGGGAGAAACAGCAGACAGACTGTGCAGGTGCCGAATTTCTGAACATGCACATGCCTTCATAGGGACTCTGAAGAGAAGGGGAGGAAGAAGCCTGTATAATGAAGACCGGAGGCAGGCTTATATTCCGGGCAGCACAAGCATGCCCCATAGCCTGGAGGATAGAAGATATAAATGAGGATTTTTGACAAATGACCCATCATCCAGGGAGCATACATGCATGGCTAATTTCACCTTTATGCCACCTGTATGACCATATTAATAACTAAAAAAGCAAAATAGTGACAGATGCCATTTGCACTAACCCCTGACCAACATGCCACTCATAGCAAAGAATTGTGTGGGTGTTTTAAGACTTTCTTAAGTAAAATTCCCTATCAATATGTGAAGTCAAAGGCTTAGTCAGATAGAATCTTATTGTAAGAAATATTTTAGTCATAATAGCATGTATTATTTGATTGTACTTACTTTTGCAAGGCACTAGTTTCTAGCCGTTCCGTTTCCTTTTTGCATCGTTCTCTATGTTTCTTAACACGAGTTTCCCAAAGTCCTCTTATCTGGGAGAAGTCAACAACAATGACTTCAAACGTCATGGCCTTACATCCAATATAGTTTTAAAAACGCTGTAGGGTCAGAACAACAAAATAATACAATTGTTATATTACAAAACAATGTTTTCCCCATATAACAACATTGTATCCAGCTGCATCAAGAGCAGTTTTGTTCAATCAACAGTGTAGAGAACTAGAGTCAACTGGAGGTGAGTAAATTTATTTAAGTAGAATTGAATTCTAGTTAAATTTTACAAAATTCTTATTCTCCAGAATGCATTTGTTTTTATTTGTTCCACACAGTTGAAGGTTAAAAAATAAAAAAAAATATTATCTATTTGCTCACCTCCCTACTACTCCTGCTGCTCACTCTCATCGATACGGTTGTTCATGACTCTTCTTAACATTGTATAGCACTGATACCCCGGGCTCTCTAGGTTTAAGGTACCGTCACACTAAGCGACGCTCCAGCGATCCCACCAGCAACCTGACCTGGCAGGGATCACTGGAGCGTCACTACACGGGTTGCTGGTGAGCTGTCAAACAGGCAGATCTCACCAGCAACCAGTGACCAGCCCCCAGTCAGCAGCGACGCGTGGAAGCAATGCTGCGCTTGGTAACTAAGGTAAATATTGGGTAACCAACCCGATATTTACCTTGGTTACCAGCGCACACCACTTAGCGCTGGCTCCCTGCACTCCTAGCCAGAGTACACATCGGGTTAATTACCCGATGTGTAGGCTGGGTATGTGTGCACGGAGCAGGGAGCCGGCACTGACAGCTGAGAGCGGCGGACGCTAGTAACGAAGGTAAATATCGGGTAACCAAGGAAAGGACTTGTTGGTTACCCGATGTTTACCATGGTTACCAGCGTCCGCAGAAGCCGGCTCCCTGCTCCCTGCACATTCAGTTGTTGCTCTCTCGCTATCACACACAGCGATGTGTGCTTCACAGCGGGAGCGCAACAACTAAAAAATGGTCCTGGACATTCAGCAACAACCGGCGACCTCACAGCAGGGGCCAGGTTGTTGCTGGATGTCACACACAGCGACATCACTAGCAACATCGCTGTTGCGTCACAAAAGTCGTGCCTCAGCAGCGATGTTGCTAGCGATGTTGCTTAGTGAGACGTGGCCTTAAGACTTCCAACTACAAATAGTCCTAGGAAATTATAGCACATGTACACTCATCTACTCGCATCGTAACGTTACAAAAAATAAAAAAGTGCTCATTGAAAGAACACAGTGCATGTTGTGACATCAAGACATGTGCCACGAACTTAGGACATATATATATATATATCCAGCCTGAGACTTTTGGCCACGACTATCCCTGGAATTTTCCTGTGCATGTCCTGGACCTGGCCATGGTGAGAAGTTCTTGCATAGTATGAAGATGTCCGGGCACTGAGAAGTGATGAGAAGAGGTGATAACGATGGAACAGTACCGAGCAAGCAATGGAGATGATTGATGAAGTATTATTATTTCATTTTTTTTTTTAAATCTTACATTTATTATGCTCTGAGTTATCTCTAGAATCCAAGGCACAGTGGGATACATTCAATTTGCAGATAATAAATTTGATGTAGTTCAAACTTCCTGGTAAAAATCTGCGCAAATTCAATCTTGACAGATCTGCTCACCCGTGTGTCTACAGTTGCAATGTCTTTCAATCTAAAGTAGTGCAATAAACATTTTTTCTATCCGTGCACCCCCACCTATTGTCTGTCACTCTCTGCACTTGTTTTATATTTGGTGTGCGTTCTTCCATGTAGTTCAACCTACTTTTCATTTTTTTCAGCCTCTGTTTTGATTCCCAGATTTTACTCTCTAATTGTTATGACATGTTCTTCTATTAATACAATAATGCATCAGCGTACCATCCCTTCCTACTGTGATAAGTGTGATAATATTTCTCTCCAAATTACCCCAACTTAATCAATATATTAATTATTCAGTCATGGCCGAAAGTGTAGGCACCCTCAAAATTGTTCCAGAAAAAGAAAAGTATTTCTCCCAGAAAATTATTGCAATTGCACATGTTTTGTAATACACACTTGTTTCCTTTGTGTGTATTAGAACAACACAAAAACAAACTGAGAAAAAAAAATTCAAATTGGACATAATATCATACAAAACCCCCAAATCTACAGGACAATATTTCTTATACAATATATGCTTGTTCAAACTCACCTGTGGCAAGTAACAGATGTGGGAAATATGAATATAATTCCTGAAACTAGATAAACAGAGGTGAGGTTGACTCAATCTTTGCAATGTGTGTCTGTGTGTGCCAAACTGAGCATGGAGAACAGAAAAAAAAGAAAAGAACTGCCTGGTAGAGTTGAGCGCGGTTCGCGGTTCGAGGTTCTCCAGTTCGCGGCTCGAGTGATTTTGGGGGCTGTTCTAGATCGAACTAGAACTCGAGCTTTTTGCTAAAAGCTCAATAGTTCTAGATACGTTCGAGAACGGTTCTAGCAGCAAAAAGCAGGGCTTTTTACAGCTACAGTGTGCAGGAGCCATAGCTGGCAGCCTGCCAGAAGCTGGTAACCAAGATAAACATCGGGTATCCAAGCAAAGCGCTTTGGTTAGTAACCCGATGTTTATCCTAGTTACGTGCAGGAAGCCCACACTTCCCCGCTCAGCTCGCTCCACCCCCTCCTGCCCGCGGCATGTACACACGTACACACACACACACACACACACACACTCTGCACACACACTCTGCACACACAATCTTCACACATGGTCCCGCTCGGCTTACCTGCGGTGATGAAGTCCCGCCATCCCGACCTCAGCGCTGTCACTGTCCTCCATGGCCGCCGCTTGTCACATCACCTTCTCTCGCTTCCGACCCGAGACTGACTAGCGGTGACGTCACGGGCCTCTCGCGATACTTGGTGTGAAGGCGTCGGTCATTGAACTCAGTGACAGGTGCTGTTGGCAGTGCTGGAGATCAGCGCAGGTAATGTACCTCGCTGACAGCAGCACTTGTCATGCCCTGCAGTGACCTGGGCTGACCTATTGATGTTAGCTCAGGTCACTGCATTGCTCTCCCAGCCAATGGGGAACATTCTGCTCTTCATTGACTGGGACAGTGTGGATCGTCATGGCAACCCCTTGGATTACACCAGACCTGGATTTGTTTTTCTTTCTAATAAATTGGTTAAAGAGGGAATGTTTTGGGGAGTGTTTTTTCAAATAAAAATGTGTTTGTCGTCTATTTTTTTGTATTACTGACTGGGTTGGTGATGTCGGGTATCTGATAGACGCCTGACCTCACCAACCCCAGGGCTTGATCCAGGTGACATTACACATCTGGTATTAACCCCATATATTACCCCGTTTGCCACCGCACCAGGGCGCGGGATGAGCTGGGGCGAAGCACCAGGATTGGCGCATCTAATGGATGCGCCACTTCTGGGGCGGCTGCGGCCTGCTATTTTTAGGCTGGGGAGAGTCCAATAACCATGGACCTCCCTAGTCTGAGAATATCAGACCCCAGCTGTCTGCTTTACCTTGGCTGGTGATCCAATTTTGGGGGGACCCCTACGTGTTTTTTTTTTTAATTATTTATTTAATTTAAAATAACAGCGTGGGGTGCCCTCAGTTTTGGATTACCAGCCAAGGTGAGGTTGCCAGCTGTGGTCTGCAGGCTGCAGCCGTCTGCTTTACCCTAGCTGGCTACAAAACTAGGGGGAACCCTACGTCATTTTTTTTTTTCATTTTTGTGGCTAAATACAAAGCTAAGCACCCCTTAGTGCCATATGAAAGGCACCAAAGGGTGCAAAATTACAAAATGCAGGAGAGTGGGACATTATGTGTCTTTCTGCCATTATAATGACAGAAAAGACTGATATGAAGTGCACAAGCACAAGAAAATCACCAGAGTGCTCTACGCTGTAAAAAGCCGTAGAAAATGGCACTGGAGTGAACATGTGACCGCCTCATGTAGGATGAAGCTATGGATCCTGGGTAAATTTATGCATTTACCCTCCTTCAGTTTTTTTGCAGTACACAAAAAAAACGGAAGGCACACAGATGACAAACAGATGACATACGGACCGTCTACGGAACGGAAATGGATGCCACACGGATGCACCCGTGAAAAAAAACGGACTGTTTTTTGCAGACCGCAAAAATGGATCGGTCGTGTTAATGTAGCCTTATTCTGATCTGCCGTTTATAAACAGCAGGCAGAAATAAGTGAATAACGCCCCCCGACGTCAGAAAATCTCCGGGGTTTCAGGGCTAGCTGAGACCCTGGAGATCATGATTCAGGACGGTTTTTCCGGTCCCCGCTCACGTGATCACAGGTATACACCGTACACCGATGATCACGTTACAGTAAATGACAGCGCCGGTAAAAAATTATTTATCTCCCATCTGGCATGAACAAACACTTCTTCTCCACTTCTTCTCCACTTCTCCACTTCTTCTCCACTTCTTCTCCACTTCTCCACTTCTTCTCCACTTTTTCTCCACTTTTTCTCCACCTTTTCTCCACTTTTTCTCCATTTTTTCTCCACTTTTTCTACATTTTTTCTCCACTTTTTCTCCACTTTTTCTCCACTTTTTCTCCACTTTTTCTCCACCTTTTCTCCACTTTTTCTACATTTTTTCTCCACTTTTTCTCCACTTTTTCTACATTTTTTTTCCACTTGTTGTCCATTTTTTCTCCACTTTTTCTCCATTTTTTCTCCACTTCTTCTCCACTTCTTCTCCACTTTTTCTCCACCTTTTCTCCACTTTTTCTCCATTTTCTCTCCATTTTTTCTACATTTTTTTCTCCACTTTTTCTCCAATTTTTCTCCATTTTTCTCCACTTTTTCTCCATATTTCTCCACTTTTTCTCCATTTTTCTCCACTTTTTCTCCATTTTTTCTCCACTTTTTCTCCACTTTTTCTCCGTTCTTTTTCTATGGTCGGTCTACCCATTAGCTCTGCCATGCATAGTGTAGCTCTACACCTACTGCACATGTTACTTTATGATTTTACATCTCTTTCGTACCAGAGCTGTCTAAGCCTACTCTGACCCCATATTTGTCATTACTATATTGTCCTTGTACTGTATTATGACATTTGTATCATGTGTTTCATTTCTTGCAGTGTTGCAATTTTTTTTGCTGCATCCCAATTGTACCTCTACATTGTTCGACTTTATGTTATTGTTCTCTCACTCTTATGTGATACTGATTATTGTCATTTTTCATGATTACATGCAGATAAGTCCAATCTGACGAAGGCTCAGGCCGAAACGTCATTTGTAACTTGTTTTGGACAAAAACATATATGCTTATGAAAATTTTTTTTTTCTTAATACGGACCAATAAAGAGTGATTTTGCATTACTATCCGTTGTGACTTACTGACTTAGTCTGGGAGATTTAGAGTGCCGAGGTTACTCACTAATTATATCTATTATTACCTCTGAGCACCTATATACCAGTGAGCAGAGCGTCCTCTACAGTAGTTCTCCTGATTAGGCATGCCCTTACCTCATGAGCAGGGCATTGCAGCTTTGGTAGCAACCATTACGACATGGACTCTGCTGCTGTGGACCCGGGGAGAGTGAGTGCAGATTCATTGCACCCACACTCCTCACATGAAGGGTCCGCACTCCTAGAAAATGGGGGATATGTTCCCTGAGTGTCTCCCCCCATATTCTAGACGGTCCAGAGTCGTCGTGGGACCCCTTTATTTTTTTTCTTACAATAAATTGGTGAAAGAGGAAATGTTTTGGGGACTGTTTTTTCAAATAAATTTCTTTTGTCGATTTTTTTTTTTTTGTTAGTACTGACAGTTTATGATGTTGGGTATCTAATAGACGCCATGACATCACAAACTGCTGGGCTTGATCTCAGGTGACTTTACAGCTAGTATCAACCCGATTTATTACCCCGTTTGCCACTGCACCAGGGCACGGGATGAGCTGGGGTGAAGCGCCAGGATTGGCGCATCTAGTGGATGCGCCACGTCTGGGGTGCCTGCGGCCTGCTATTTTTAGGCTGTGAAGGCCCAATAACTATGGACCTTCCCACCCTGAGATTACCAGACCACAGCTGTCCGCTTTACCTTGGCTGGTGATCCAATTTGGGGGGACCCTACTTTTATTGTGTAATTATTAATATTTATAAAATAATTATAAAAAAGAGCCTGAGGGAACCTCCACATTGGATCCCCAACCACGATAAAGCTGCCAGCTGTGGTTTTCAGGCTATAGCCGTCTGCTTTACCCTAGCTGGCTATCAAAAATGAGGGGACCCAACGTCATTTTTTTTTTTAACTATTTTTTAAATAGAAAAAATTAATGGGCTTCCCTGTATTTTGATTGCCAACCAAGGTAACGGCAGGCAGATGGGGGTGGCAACCCATAGCTGTCTGCTTTATCTGCGCTGAGAATCAAAAATACCGCGGAGCGCTACGTCATTTTTTTAAAGATTTATTTTTACAGCACTGTGATGTCCAGCAATCAAAATACAGGGAAGCCCATTTTGTTTTTAGTTATTTAAATAAATAATTAAAAAAAATATATATGGGCTCCTGCTGCATTTTTTGTATTGCTAGCTAAGGGTAATCCAAGCAGCTACTGGCTGCTAACCCCCACTGCTTGGTGTTACCTTCACTGGCAATGGAAAATCCAGGGAAGCATTTTTTATTTTTTTTGCCAAAAAACTACAAAAAAAGGACGTGAGCTTCGCCATATTTTTGTATGCTAGCCAGGTATAGCAGGCAGGTGCTGGAAGAGTTGGATACAGCGCCAGAAGATGGCGCTTCTATGAAAATGCCATTTTCTGAGGCGGCTGCAGACTGCAATTCGCAGCAGTGGGGCCCAGAAAGCTCAGGCCAACCTGTGCTGCGGATTTCAATCCCCAGCTGCCTAGTTGTACCTGGCTGGACCTAAAAATGGGGCGAAGCCTACGTCATTTGTTTTCTAATTATTTCATGAAATTCATGAAATAATAAAAAAAGGGCTTCCCTTTATTTTTGGTTCCCAGCCGGGTACAAATAGGCAACTGAGGGTTGGGGGCAGCCGTACCTGCTTGCTGTACCTGGCTAGCATACAAAAATATGGCGAAGCCCACATAATTTTTTCAGGGGGCAAAAAACTTCTGCATACAGTACTGGATGGAGTATGCTGAGCCTTGTAGTTCTGCAGCTGCTGTCTGTCTGTATGGAGAAGAGCAGACAGCAGCTGCAGAACTACAAGGCTCAGCATACTCCATCCAGGACTGTATGCAGAAGTTTTTTGCCCACCAAAAAAATGACGTGGGCTTCGCCATATTTTTGTATGCTAGCCAGGTACAGCAGGCAGCCACGGGCTGCCTCCAACCCCCAGTTGCTTATTTGTACCCGGCTGGGAACCAAAAATATAGGGAAGCCCGTTTTTTTTAATTATTTCACTTATTTTATGAAATAATTAAAAAACAAATGACGTGGGCTTCGCCCCATTTTTGTGTCCAGCCAGGTACAACTAGGCAGCTGGGGATTGGAATCCGCAGCACAGGTTAGCCCGAGGTTTCTGGGCGCCTCTGCTGTGAATTTCAGTCCGCAGCCGTCCCAGAAAATGGCGCTCTCATAGAAGCGCCATCATCTGGCGCTGTATCCAACTCTTCCAACAGCCCTGCAGCCGGGTGGCTTGTTGGGTAATCATGAGTTAATACTGGCTTTGTTTTACTAGCCAGTATTAAGCCAGAGATTCTTAATGTCAGGCACGTTTGACCCGGCCATTAAGAATCTCCAATAAAGGGTTAAAAAAAAGACACCACACAGAGAAAAAATACTTTAATAGAAATAAATACACAGACACATTAGAGACTCCATCTTTATTACCCCTGTCAGCCCTCCACGATCCTGCTCTTCTGTCTTTCTCGTTCAACAAATGCAGCTCTGCTACATCACTGCTGCATGGGGGAAGACGCTGCTTCCCGTGGAGCATTCATTCCGTGAAAGCTGCACGGGAAGCAGCGTGCAGCCTTCACTCCGTGAGTGATCAGTGCTGCTAGCGGTAACAGCGGTAACGCTGACAGACGCGTTACCATAGCAACGGTGCTCCCGGAGCCGCGGTTAGCCGTGACGTCACCGCTAACTGCGTTGCTATTTCAACGGTGATGTGTCAGCTGGTCCCTAACTGAACGGGGAGTCGACCGTGTGCTAGAGCATGTCGCCGGTACACGACGATACACACATGTGCACCGTGTACCGGAGAGATGCACTTGCAGGTCCTACATGACGCATCATAGTCATGTGACCAGTCTGTAGCCAATGAGATATCAGCCACGTGACTGGTCACATGGCTATTTTGACGTCACGATAGGTCCTGCATCTCTGCTGGCAGTGCCGGTCACCGGGAGGATTCAGCGATCATCGGATGGAATAGTGGCAGGAGACAGAGTGCAGGAGGGATAGCGGGGACCGGTAAGTGTTATGGCAATGTTTATTAACTGTATGTGTACATTTATAATGCATTTTTATGTGTTTGTGATTGCCTCCCATTATAGCCTATTGGTTCGAGTTCGGTTCGTCGAACGTTCGACGAACCGAACTCGAATGGGAGCTCCGTTTGGCGAACCGACCTCGAGCCGAACCGTGACCGGTTCGCTCATCTCTACTGCCTGGGGACTTGAGAAGCAACATTGTTGAAAATAATAAAAATATCAAGGTTACAAGTCTATCTCCAGAGGTGTTCCTTTGTCCATGGTGCACAACATAATTAAGAAATTTACATCTTGCAATAGTTTTCTGGGAAAAATATTTAATTTTATGGAACATTTTCAAGGGTCATGACTTTGCAAATATAGTTATGGAGGCAGAACTGTGGTCTTTTACATTACAATTATGTCCCCGAGTTGTGCAATTATCATCATTGTCTTTGATATAAGCTTCTATTTCTCTCAAACGAGATCTTCAATGGAATTTTCCATGCAATTTCATCTCACTAGCAGTTTTGGAGCATGAGATGGTGAACCCCCCTCAAAAACATAACAACAAGCAGTTTGGGAGTCACCATATATATGATCACATAAACTAACTGAAGTTAACTCCTTTATGACCAAGGATGTAGTAGTATGTCCTTGGTCGCCTCCCTCCATTTACCGCAAGCTCCAGTGGCAAGCCCCCAGTAATCCCCACACATGTCTGCTGATCTGATCAGCAGAGATGTGTAGCTATCAGGCGCAGGTGGGTTGGAAATCCACAAGTGCCTGTTAACCCCTTAGATTACCATGTCAAATACTGACAGCATGATTCCAAAACCAGGAAAGGATCCGGTTGATTGCGCAAGTTACCAGCCAATATCGCCGCTTAACGCAGACTTAAAAATATTTGTGAGAATATTGGCCACTAGATTATCGGTATTACTCCCCCAGCTAATACATGGAGATCAGGTGGGTTTTGTGTTAGATAGACAAGCAGGCCACATTAGTAGGCGGACAATTAACCTTATCGATGCACTGAATAATCAGAAAGAAGAAGGCTTAAGGCCCTGTCACACACAGAAATAAATCTTTGGCAGATCTGTGGTTTACAGTGAAATTATGGACATATTGTTCCGCTTGCACACAGCCACACACCTGGCACTGATTGTCCACAATTTCACTGCAACCACAGATCTGCTGCAGATTTATCTCTCTGTGTGACAGGGCCTTTACTCTTAAGCCTAGATGCAGAAAAGGCATTTGATAGGTTGGGGTGGTCTTCTCTGTTTACTAGTCTTAAAAGATTCGGTATCAAGAGGCCTTTCCTGAAAGCTATTTGTGCATTAGTAAAACTCCCTCATGCTACGTCCTCGGCCTTTCCCATATATAATGGTTCCAGGCAAGGGTGTTCTCTGTCCCCCCTTTTGTTTGTTTTATGTATAGAGCCACTAGCTGCACAAATTAGGGACAGCCCAGACATGCAAGGGATTGGAGTGAGGGGAAGGGAGTACAAGTTGTCACTTTTTGCGGATGACGTCCTTTTGACGTTGCGAAACCCACTGATATCCCTGCCCAATCGTCATGCTATTCTAGCTGAATATGGAAGTCTTTCAGGTTATGAAGTTAATGCTACAAAAACAGAAGCCTTACCACTAAACTTAAAGCCATCCACTCTCTCAATTTTACAGTCGACATATGTATATGCCTGGAAGAAAGACCACCTAAAATACCTGGGGATACATTTAACAGACTCCTAGAAAACACTATATACACATAATTTCCCTTCTTTCTTCGAAGAGCTTAAAAAGAAATTAGCCAAATGGGACAAACTTCCCTTATCTTTCTTTGGGAGGATGGCCTCTGTCAAGATGACGGTCTTGCCAAGGTTTTTATACCTTCTGGAGACACTTCCCGTACCGATTCCTCGGTTGATGATCCCGAGATTCCAGAGATGGCTAAATTAATTTATATGGGTGTACAAACGTTATCGCATTGCACAGTCGGTATTATTGGCCCCTAAAGGGATGGGTGACATGACTTTTGCGGATATGTGAAAATATTATATAGCTACACATTTGAGACGTGTTCCTGCCTGGCTAAACTTGTCATGGGTGGATAGGTGGATGGAGGTGGAGCGGACCTGGTTGACTCCTGTCCATCCACCGGCTTTGTTATGGAGGAGCCCTCCAGATACCCCTGATGCACTCTTATTGGGACCTATGGTCTTTACCAGATGCATCTGGCAGATGACCAGGAAATCTTTTCTGCTCGTCTCGGCCGGTTCTCCATTGAGGCCATTTTTGTATACCCCAGCTTGGAAAGATAGTACTGATGATTAGGTGGTGGGTCCATGGGCCAGTGCACACCTCTTTCGCTACATAGATATGATAGACCCCTTCAAACACACTATATTGCCCTTCTCAATATTAAAAGACAGATTTGGAATCCCTGGGGAGGCTTTCTACACCTACGCGCGAATTTGTCATCTGGCCGTGTCAACGATTAAATCCACCACTTTCTCAAAGCTCACCCCATTTGAGAGTAAATGTAAGAGGGGGCCCTCAACAAAGGGGCTAATCTCACGTTTATATTATATACTGACCTCTCAAGTAGAGAAACAACTCTCATACATGTCAAAATGAGAGGCTTATCTGGGGAGGGAGACCGATGTGGAAGGTTATATGGGATCAAACGGCAAAGACGTCTATATGCACCACACGAAAAGAAAATCAATATAAGATTTTAATGCATTGGTATCATACTCCGCAGGTGCTTAATAAACTGTTCCCTGGCACATCAGACCAGTGCTGGAGGTGTGCAAGAGATAAAGGGTCTCTTACTCATATCTTTTGGGATTGTGAGGTTTTAGCTTCCTTCTGCAGAGGGGTAGAGAAAATGATTCTTGAAATTTTGGGGTTTGAGGTAGCTCCAGACCCTTTCAGCTACCTTTTTAGTGTCCCGCCCTTAGGGGCTTCAAAAAACTCAGCCAGGTTGCTCCTTCACATATGGAATTCGGCGAAGTGCTTAAAAGCTTCGTTCTGGAAAAAGACTACCCCCCCCTCCATTCAGGATCTAGAATTACGGATAAAATAAACAAAGCGTATGGAGTGCCTCACAGCTTGCATAAACAATCAGTTGGAAAAGTTTCAGCAGATATGGTCGCCATGGGATCTTTACTTGGATGGTTGCAGCTAGTTAGATTAAAAGATGAACGTCTTCTGGAGATATGTATAAATGCCTTATATAACTCATGTGTCTAGTGTCTCCTCCCGTCTTTTCTATTCCCTCCTTTTATATTGTCTTCCCCGAATTTGAGAATATTATTTGTCTATGTCTATGCAAATTATTTTCATGTTTACCGGAAAATCTTGTTGCCAAATAAACAGTTTTAAAAAAAAAAATACTGACAGCATGATTTAATTTGCCATGATAGGGATTGGGATCACAGGGCGCCAATGTGTTCCCATGGCTAGAGGTCAGCAAATGACCTCTGACGCTACCATGACTCACTTCCTGTGAGAGCTGACAGAGCACCGACACGCACAGGAGGTGAGCATTTCAGCTGATCAGAGTGATGCTGCTCTGATCAGGAGAAATACACAGGTGATTGGACTGTGCAGTGATAAAGTCCCCTAAGGGGATTAGTAAAATAAATAAAAAAATATAAAATGTAAAATAAATAATAAATTAAAAAAATTAAAAAAATACACATATTTGTTTTTGCTGTTTTCAGAAATGTCTGATTTATCAAATTATAAGATTATTTAATCTGATTGGTACATGTCAAGAATAAAATTCCAAAAGCCAAAATTAAATTTTTTGGTTGCCACGACAATCAAAATATCGCATCTAAACAAACATTGTAATTTTAAAACGACAGCTCAAGATGCAAAAACAAGCTGTCACTGAGCCTCAGATCCCAAAAAATGAGAATACTTCAGGTCTCAGAAGATGGTGACAACAGTGCTACTCTATTTTTGGACAAACTTCAGAATTTTTTTCCCCTTTTAGTTAAAAGTAAAAGTATACATGTTTGGTATCTACGAACTTCTACCGCACATGTGGAATTTGTTTCCAGTTTTCCAGTACACTATTTGATTAAACTAATGGTTTCATTCAAAATTACAACTCATTTTGCAAAAAACAAGCATTACCTTACATGGCAATATTGGAATATATGGAAAACTAAAAAAAGTTATGGCTCTCGGAAAAAGGGGAGTAAAAAAACAAAAGGAAAAATGAAAAATTGCCTGGGGTAAAGGGGTTAACTATAGCATGATTTTTTTTTAGATGAAATTAACAACTAAATAAGGTATACTAACTAAACTAGTGACTTAATGACTTAATGAGTTTAGATGTACATTTCTTAAGTGCTATTATAGGGTAGTTTATAGGCCACAGAGAATCCTGGATATTAGCTGCCCTTTAACATCTTATAACCCTTGGCCCAAAATAGAAAAATCTTACAACATCGGTACCCCTCCCCCCTCCAAAAAAAAGGCTAGTAGTAGGCACAGACAAATTGGAAAGTTTATGTGCTAAGTGCGTATATTTTATATAGCCATAATGCAGTTTAAAATTCATATATTCAAAGTTTGCATATATTTTGGCACACAAATAGAATGCAGCATAGTATTTTTCTAATATGTATATATTACAAATGTGTGAGTAGTGGTCTAGTTCAGTCCAGTAAACCAGTGGGAAGTGTCCTGGTCTTGCAGTCATATTATAGGTAAGAAAATGCATTTGTATCACTGCCATATGAAGATAAGTTATAATTGAACAGATAAGTTATGAGTATGGCCTGAATCTCTACACATATTAGCACATTCTCGCATTCTGTACAGCAGTACAATACAATTTCTAAAATATCATCCAAACTAAACGTTTATATTTTATAAAGTTAAAATAGGCTAAATCTCCTATTTCCTCATATCTATATATATAATTGCCTTATTCTGTCTGTCTGTCTGTCATGCTCCAAAATTGTGTCACGGTGACATTGTGTCACGGTGACATGTCCTTACGGTGACACAAAGCTGATTGGACGCTGGGTTCGCCATGGCCCCGCCCCCCCACACGGATTGGCCTCTCGCCCCGGCTGCGCCCCCACACGGATTGGCCAGCCGCTCGCCCAGGCTCTGCCCCCCCCCCACAGATTGGCCTCTCGCCCCGGCACCCTGCAGGCATTGGCAACTCGCCCACGCCACGCCCCGCCCCCTCACGCAACAGACGTTAGCTCTCGCCCCCCCCCGCATTGCCCGAACTGACAAGGTCACGGAGCCACGAATCCCAGGTGAGTACTGTACTCCCCCCCCTTTCCCCCCTCCCCAACGGGAGCTCACATCAGCGTACGCCGCCGCCGTATGCTGGTGTGGGCTCCCGTGCGAGCGGGGGACGTGATGCGCTGGTAACCATGCTTGCATAGTTACCAGCAAATCAAGGTCCTGCAGCGCCGGGAGTTCCACACGCACAAACATAACAGCACACACACACGCATACACACACACATCAGATCGCACTCACTCTCACAAACACCTCACACACACCTCACACACACCTCACACACACATCGCATCCACACACTCACAGCATCCGGCGATATCGCTTGCTTCTCGGCCTCGATACTGTGCTGTGAGCTTCCAGGACCTGCCAGAGGATCACATGGCCAGAAGCATGTGGTATCTCCGGATGTTGTGACTGTGAGCGCGTATGTGTGATATCGTCAGTGTCTGTGTGTGTGAGTGTATGCGATCGGGTGTGTGTGAGTGTATGCGATCAGTCGGGTGTGTGTGAGTGTATGCGATCGGGTGTGTGTGAGTGTATGCGATCGGGTGTGTGTGAGTGTATGCGATCGGGTGTGTGTGAGTGGATGCGATCGGGTGTGTGTGAGTGGATGCGATCGGGTGTGTGTGAGTGGATGCGATCGGGTGTGTGTGAGTGGATGCGATCGGGTGTGTGTGAGTGGATGCGAACGGGTGTGTGAGTGTCGGCAGAGGAGCACGGCGTGCTGGAGGAGGCTGGGAGCAGAGAGGCTGATCATGGGGAAGGCTGGGAGGGGAAGGCTGATGCTGGGGGAGGCTGGGAGGAAGGAGGCTGGGAGGAGAGAGGCTGATCCTGGGGAAGGCTGGGAAGGGGAGGCTGATGCTGAGGGAGGCTGGAAGGAGAGAGGCTGATGCTGGGGGAGGCTGAAAGGAGAGAGGCTGAGGCTGGGAGGAGAGAGGCTGATGCTGGGGAAGGCTGATGCTGAGGGAGACTTGGAGGGGAAAGCTGATGCTGGGGAAGGCTGGGAGGACGGAGGCTGGGAGAAGAGAGGCTGATCCTGGGGAAGGCTGGGAGAGGGAGGCTGATGCTGTAGGAGGCTGGAAGGAGAGAGGCTGATGCTTGGGGAGGCTGGAAGAAGAGAGGCTGATGCTGCGGGAGGGTGATGCTGGGGGAGGCTGGGAGGAGAGAGGCTGATGCTGGGGAAGGCTGGGAGGAGAGAGGCTGATGCTGGGGACAGAGAGAAGAGGCTGATGCTGGGAGGAGAGAGGCTGATGCTGGGATGAGAGAGGCTGATGCTGGGAGGAGAGAGGCTGATGCTGGGGGAGGCTGGGACAAGGGAGGCTGATGCTGGTGGAGGCTGATGCTTGGGGAGGCTGATGCTGGGGGAGGCTGGAAGGAGAGAGGCTGATGCTGGTGGAGGCTGATGCTTGGGGAGGGTGATGCTGGGGGAGACTGGGAGGGGAAGGCTGATGCTGAGGGAGGCTGGGAGGGGGAGGCTGGGAGGAAGGAGGCTGGGAGGAGAGAGGCTAATCCTGGGGAAGGCTGGGAACGGGAGGCTGATGCTGAGGGAGGCTGGAAGGAGAGAGGCTGATGCTGGGGGAGGCTGGAAGGAGAGAGGCTGATGCTGGTGGAGGCTGATGCTTGGGGAGGCTGATGCTGGGGGAGACTGGGAGCGGAAGGCTGATGCTGAGGGAGGCTGGGAGGGGGAGGCTGGCAGGAAGGAGGCTGGGAGGAGAGAGGCTGATCCTGGGGAAGGCTGGGAAAGGGAGGCTGATGCTGAGGGAGGCTGGAAGGAGAGAGGCTGATTCTGGGGGAGGCTGGAAGGAGAGAGGCTGAGGCTGGGAGGAGAGAGGCTGATGCTGGGGAAGGCTGATGCTGAGGGAGGCTGGGAGGGGAAAGCTGATGCTGGGGAAGGCTGGAAGGACGGAGGCTGGGAGGAGAGAGGCTGATCCTGGGGAAGGCTGGGAGAGGGAGGCTGATGCTGGAGGAGGCTGGAAGGAGAGAGGCTGATGCTGGCGGAGGCTGATGCTGGGGGAGGCTGGAAGGAGAGAGTCTGATGCTGGTGGAGGCTGATGCTTGGGGAGGCTGGGAGAGGGAGGCTGATGCTGAGGGAGGCTGGGAGGAGGGAGGCTGGGAGAGTTGGCTGAGAGAAGAGAGGCTGATGCTGGGGGAGGCTGATGCTGGGGGAGGCTGGGAGAGGGAGGCTGATGCTGGGGGAGGGTGGGAGGAGGGAGGCTGGGAGGAGAGAGGCTGATGCTGGGGAAGGCTGGGAGGAGAGAGGCTGATGCTGGGGACAGAGAGGAGAGGCTGATGCTGGGAGGAGAGAGGCTGATGCTAGGATGAGAGAGGCTGATGCTGGGAAGAGAGAGGCTGATGCTGGGAGGAGAGAGGCTGATGCTGGGGGCAGAGAAGCTGATGCTGGGGGCAGAGAGGCTGATGCTGGTGCAGCATGGGGGATGGAGCACGATGGGGGGGTGCGCAGCATCGGGGATGGAGCATGATGGGGGGGTGCGCAGCATCGGGGATGGAGCACGATGGGGAGTTCACAGCATGGGGGATGAAGCACGTTTGGGAGTGCGCAGCATGGCGGCTGGAGCACGTTTGGGAGTGCGCAGAATGGGAGATGGAGCACGATGGGGGGTGCGCAGCATAGGGGATGGAGCACGATGGGGAGTGCGCTGCATGGGGGATGGAGCACGATGGGGAGTGCGGAGTATGGCGGATGGAGCACGTTTGGGAGTGCGCAGCATGGCGGATGGAGCACGTTTGGGAGTGCGCAGCATGGCGGATGGAGCACGTTTGGGAGTGCGCAGCATGGGAGATGGAGCACGATGGGGGGTGCGCAGCATAGGGGATGGAGCACGATGGGGAGTGCGCTGCATGGGGGATGGAGCACGATGGGGAGTGTGCTGCATGGGGGATGGAGCACGTTTGGGAGTGCGCACCTCCCCCCAACACACACACACACACACACACGCGCGCGCGCGCACTGCACAACACACCACACACCACACACCACACACACACACACACTGGGAACCACAAACAACTGCCCTACACAGACACCCACACACACAGACAACGCTGCACACAAATATACGCACATACCGCACAACACACACATTGCACAAAACATACCTCCCCTCAAAACACACCACACACACACAAACCGCGCAACACACACACAACGCTACAGACACACAGCGCTCCACAAACAACGCAACACACGCAACACACATACAACACCGCTCTCACCCCCCGCCACACCCAGACAACACCCAGAACATGTATAGCGCCTACACAAACACTTGGTAACTACACACAACAACATCTATATATATATATATATATATATATATATAACAAAAATCATACATGAACTACACAATACGTAAATTCTAGAATACCCGATGCGTAGAATCGGGCCACCTTCTAGTACAGTATATAATAGCTTGCTGCTTATTTTTTAGACTCCTCAACATTGAAATTGCAACACTAAAAAAGAAAAGTTGTGGAATTGTGGAAATCACAAGATTCATAGAAATGTTAAAGATTCAAAGGAGAAAAAAATGGAAATAACATTTTCAAAATATTTTGATTTGTTCAGTGTTGCATATGAGCGCAACACACAGAAATACACACACATGCCTTGTCTGCTATCAGTGACATTAATTAAGGAATGTTCTGCTATGTTGAATGCATTTGTGCAGGCATATCATCAAGATCCAGAACTGGAAATATCTTTTTCAATAACTGACCAATGATATCCAGATGTGTGCAATAGCAGAAATGTCTGGAGATGCTACAGGCCATGGAAGCACATTCAGGACATGCAGACTGCTCATATTAGCACAAGGAACATGCAGCCTGACATTGAAAAATGGTTTTGAAAAAATGATACTACCACGTGTTCCATGACCAAAAATGATTGTAACACCAAGCTTTTAGTGTACCTGGAATTTGTAGATTTTGGCACCTCACACCATAATCAGGAAGTGGGACTTATAAAAATAGGTCAGACACCAGCGCTAAAGTAGTAGTGGAGCTGCTGGTGATCAGGTGGTCCTGTGTGCTGACCACCTAAAAGTGAAAAGGAAAGAGCTAAATGGCAATTTGATCACCACACATCCAACAAGGCTTCATGAATCAAAACAGTATCAAACACTACACGAATGCACAAACGCTTCATGCAGATGCATATAAAGTTATGTGGACCCTTAATATTAAATGAGCTAAGTGAAAATGCATCAAAATAAATAAATATATATTTTTTAAGCATATATTGACATGGAGAATTAAATAAGTAAATAAAAATGTGCTTATTAAACTGCACATTAAACAAAACCATTCACTGCTCCTGGAACAGTACTGACCAAAACTGTCATGAGTACAGAAATAAAAATACCTTTTTAGTGCCGTATATAAAACAATGCCAATTCAATAGTGCTGAAACAGTAATGCACATACAGTATATGCCAGTACCACATTAAGACCTCAATAGTAAATGTAACTTACTCGTTCAAGAATGAAAGGAGTTAGGCTGCGACCGCACTTTGCGTTTCCACCTGCGTTTCAGATGCTTTTTAGGTGCGTTTTGAGAAGCACCTTTTCATGCCAAAAGGCATGCGTTTTGATTTCACAGCAAAGTCTATGGCAAATGGTGATTTTCAGACCGCACTTTGCGTTTCTAAACGCTGCGTTTAATTTGCATATTTTGTGGCAAAAACCATGCGTTCGAAGAAGCAGCATGTCAATTGTTTTTGCCATTTTGGGTGCGTTTTGCTAACATTGAAGTCTATGAGAAATGGCAAAAACCAAGATTCCTTCAAATTCCAGCCTTTTACCTGCTTTTTCAGTGCAGAAAACATGCGTTTGACTTCACAAAACGCATGCATTTTGCACATTAACTTAATGAATTCATATGTCCCTTTACACACACGCATAATCCGACAATTAAAATAAAGAAAATATGAAATTTAGTGCTTTTTATCTAAGAAATATGATATTACCGCTATAATTCCATTATATATTTCTATTTTCATATTAATTTCTAAACTTATGTATTTATTCTTTTTTTTCTCTTTTTTTAATATATTTGAATGTTTAACCTTTATTTAGCAGTGTCTTGATTTCCAAAACGCATCTGTCATAACGCAGGTGGAAAAGCAGGTAAAAAGCGCTGAAAACGCATCAAAAACGCGGTAAATACGCATGCCTTTTCAGTGCTAAATTTCTGAAAAAGGCAACTTTTGTCAAATCAATTAAGCACAAAACGTGCGTTTAAAACTGCAAGTAGGAGAACGCAAAGTGCTTTCGCAGCCTTACTGCGGTGGTGCTGGCAGCTAGTCTGATAGGACCATCGTAAATCTATGGCTCTCCTGGAAGGGCTGAGTGCTGCTCAAACTCACCTGGTAAAAAATCATGCAGGGCGGGTGGCAGTATTTCATGCGATACAGAACGGATCACCCCGGCCGGTGGTGATTCGGCTGTATGTAGGTCGCGTGCGTGTGAGTGTGTGATGTCACAGGTTCAATAGGTGAGCACTACGGGCTCCCTGTGGGTCCATACACCAACACATTTCAAAGGACTATGCATCCTTCTTCATCAGTTTGTGCATTCGTGTAGTGTTTGATACTATTTTTATTCATGAAGCCTTACTGCATGCACAGGGAGTGGGACTTGATTCAAGCTCCCAGGTCAAGGCCTCTTCATAGCATTGACTATGTGGTCTCCATGACACTCTCTGTCTAGCACTGCATCAATAACAAAACTATGATAAACTTCCATAAAAGCCTTCATTGCCATCTTGTCCCATAGCATGATAGCCTTTGAGAGCAGTGGTGTGAGGTCAATTTCACATTGGTGGATATCTGACTTGTAGCTGGACTTGTTATGTAAATGCATTCCAATGATTTGTGTAGATACTTTTTGAAGCCTAAAGGCCCCGTCACACACACAGATAAATCTTTGGCAGATCTGTGGTTGCAGTGAAAAAATGGACATATTGTTCCATTTGTACACAGCCACAAACCTGGCACTGATTGTCCACAATTTCACTGCAACCACTGATCTGCCAAAGATTTATCTGTGTGTGTAAAGTGGCCTTTAGGCTTACTATGTGATGTCCAAATTCACTTGCACCACAAAATGAATCACTACACATCATTTTTCTAATCTGATGATTCCTCCATGCAGAGGTTTGCCATTGTGTACCAATTTCTATCATTCCAGTTCGTCTTTGTTTTCACAACCCCTGTGATACGCAACGTTGAACAGTGCTGTTAACACTGTCTACAACGTAGCAATCTGCTGAAATGATAAAGCAAGGATTATAGTTCAGGGATTCTGTCCCTCTCAGTTTGTGAAAGTGGTGATAAATGACACATGATCAAACAGGAGGCATCAGACAATTGTCTCTCAAGACTAGGTTTCATGATTCTTGAAAATAAGATAATTTGAAGACCTTAGTGACACTTATAACTTCCTCAGTTTGCACAACATTAGGGCTTGCCATTATTGGTGTTGCGATTTCAATGTTGAGGAATGTATGTATAATACTGAAGGCTCTTACACATAAATAAATCTGGGTAATGTTTGTGAGATATTAGATAAATAACAGTAGACGAGATTTAAGAAGCAAAATTTGCACCAAAACCTGCTTTACAATTTGGGCTGTGTACAACATTTATTAAGTGTTTAGATTCTTTATTTTTTCTTACACAACAAAGGTGTATATCACAGCAGGGGAAAGGTAGCTGCTTGTAGAAAAAGGATTTGTGGTAAAAAAAAAAAATAAAATGCAACACTATGTGCTAAAAGGTAAAAAAAAAAATGGTTGCCAGAATGTAAGCCAGGCAATAGATTATGTAAGTGTAAAACCTGCAGTGGGAGCTATGTGTACAGAAACTGCTGCAGCTAGGAGCAGACAGTGTTTCACAGTGATAGACACTCCTTGGACTAAAGGGGGCTTTACACGGTAGCGATATCGCTAGCAATTTCTAGCGATAGCGACCGTGTAAGTACCCGCCCCCGTCGCGCATGCGATTGTTTGTGATCGCTGCCGTAGCGAACATTATCGCTACGCAGCATCACACATACTTACCTGGTCGGCGGCGTCGCTGTGACTGCCGAACAATCCCTCCTTCAAGGGGGAGGGACGTTCGGCATCACAGCGACGTCACCGCAACGTCACTAAGCGGCCGGCCAATCGAAGCAGAGGGGCGGAGATGAGCAGGACGTAAAATCCCACCCACCTCCTTCCTTCCTCATTGGGGCCGGCGGCAGGTAAGGAGACGTTCCTCGCTCATGCGGTGTCACACATAGCGATGTGTGCTGCCGCATGAGCGATGAACCACAACGCTAAACAACCCTTACCGATTTTTGACTTTGGGACGACCTCTCCATGGTGAACGATTTTCACCATTTTTGAGGTCGCCTAAGGTCGCTGGTAAGTATTACACGCTGCGATATCGTTAATGACGCCAGATATGCGTCACTAACAACTTGACCCCGGCGACCAAACATTAACGATATCGTAGCGTGTAAAGCCCCCTTAATACTCCGGACTAGAAACCCTGACTTCTCTCTGCAACTTGGAAGAGGAGGAGGGGCAGAGGAGAGGACAGATTGGCTGAGCAATCTGGAGAGATGGGTGAAGCTAGTTGGAGATAGAGAGATGTGTACTATCTTCCATTAAAGACTATTAAGAGTCTGATTTTGGGAGTGGAGGACAGAGGTAGAGAATAAGTGCTTATAGACCAGTCACTCAGTATGTGAGGAGAGAAGATACTCCTTCAAATGAACCACATCTGCAAACCAGCCAGGTTACTATCATTGCTTGGCTTATCTAAGATAAATAGAATACAATCCATCTTCTGAGTCCCAGGCATCTGGACTTTGCATCCTCAAAATGGATTCCTGTGTGACCTCAGACCTGCTACATCAAGGAGTGAGTAGCTTCTGCTCGGCTGGAACTTGTAGTTCCATTGTTAAGGAGTTTATAAGAGAATTTGTTGTTGAGTAGATTTTACTGTGGTCCTATTGCTAAGAAGTTAGGGAGAGAACTGTGACAGGAGGGATTTTGCTTTTGTTGTGACATTAAAGTGCACCAATAGTTCCTGTATGTGTGTACCGCCCTGAGAGGGGCTCGGCCGCTTCGCCGCTTCGGGCCGAGCCGCTTGGAGTTCGGGCTTGGGTTGTCGGTGGCTCGAGTGCCTTCGGACCGGGGGCCACGTTGCTCTGTTAGCCGGGCTGGCGGTGTCGGGTGAAGGGGGGGTTGCGCAGCCGGGAAGGCCGCGAGGTTGCTGGGTGAGTCGTGACGCCACCCACGGTTCGCGGTGAGATGATGCACCACCGCTGTGGATGATGGTGGGGCTCCTGGGGGACGGTGTTGTGGCGCAGCCTTGGTGTTAGCCCCTCCGTGGGCAGGGGCGATGTGTCCCGGGGCCTGGTGGTGAGAGAATGGGCGTTGCTGGAGGGGTCGCGGTGCAAGGGGGCCGCGCTGCGTTGCCGTCCCCGGGTGGTACTGATGTACTCACAATTAACCACACACGGAGTCAGTAGTAAACCAAAGTTCGGTGATGGTCGGGTCCCGCAGCCGCTTGCCGGTGTCCCTTGTGGGGTTGGGGGTGGCCCCTTTTCCCTTGCACCTGTGTTGTGTGTTCGGCTCCCCTGCCTGAGCAGTGGTAGCCCGCTCTTCGGCGTTTTGGCTGCCGGAGGAGCCCTCTGTTGCCCGCAGACGCTGGCCCGTCGGGTGTTTGGCCCTTGGTGGTGGCACTCACCCGGTAACGGTGGGCTTTTGCTTTCTGTCGGGACTTGGGTGTGGGTGAACCTGTGAGGTCCAACCAGCAATTAGTCAATTTACCTAAACTCGGTGGCTTCTGAGCTAGGTCGGGGTCTGAGTACCTGGTCTATGGTGCTCCGGTAAAACGTTTGACTCCCCGGTTCAGGTCCAGCGGGCTCCAACCCTAAGCCGGTCCCTACGGTTCTGCCGGTTGTGTACCGGGACGACTGCAGACGGCCACCACCGTCTGCCTGCCTGACGTGTTATCTCCGCTTCTCCACTTCCTGCCACTTTCACTGTCTCTCCTCAACTCCTTACTGAACTTCCTGCCCCAGGACAGTAGTCTCCTCGGTGGGCGTGCCTTTCCGCCTGGCTCCGCCCACCTGGTGTGCTCTACCTGCCCTGAGGGAGGCATCAGGTCTCCCTTTCGGGTGACGGTCGAGTCCTCACAGGGGATGGATGTGTGTGTGTAAGGTGGTGTTGGTGTTACCTGTGACCCCTGGGGTCCAGGGCGTCACATGTGCACCAACCTACACGACAACTGGGCCCCATTGTTGGACTGCTGCAGCAATTTCTGGGATTAAGAGTTATTAATTAGGAGTGTGTTTGCTGTCTCTTAAAGTGAAAATGCTGTACTTAACTAAGGGCCAGCAGCAGAAGTAGAATTGGATAATATCTGTGTGATTGCTGCACTGTTATACCCCCACAGGACTTGCCCTGTGCATCACAACACCTAGGCCAACTGCAAAGCACATCTTTTACCTTTAAGAGTGTCACATATCTACTGTGTATATGTAATATCATTTGTTTGACATTTCACGCTATGCCATTTCACACATTTTAGCCCTGTACAATAAACTTGTTGGGTTGTTGTAATATCATGTCATGTGAGTGTGTATGGAGCATGGACAAGGATTTCCCAAGTTGACCCCTGGCAGAAGACCCAAATGCATTGCTGTATAGCTCCCAGCAAGACTCATGAGGAGGTACTGCGCTATACTCAGGTGAAAACACATGGACATGTTGCCTATGGAGACAGTTTAAAGGGGTGTTACATAAGCTTGTTCTAAGAACACACCAAATATTTCAAACAGCATTGCCCATTTGAACAGGCAAAAAGGAAACCACTTGGCACTATCATCTTCCTCCCATAGATGCCTGTGATATGCACTGGTATAATCCAGTGTAGTCCAGGCACATAGCTAGCTCATGTGATAATCAGTGGTGATCTGTCATTCGAAAAGTTATTGAAGCTGTCGAAGTGTCAAGAGACATGAAATGGCTGTCGCCTACTGGTGCTTGCCTTTACTCACCCCACTTGATTTTTATTGCTTGTTATGAAATCATAAAAATGTTTTTTTCATGATGTGGTGAGTACCGTCATCTTCACTTCTACTACTCAAAGCATTATAGACTTTCTAGTCTAAAATAAGGTCGACAAATTAGACAGGCTTAGTCAATTTGCCCTAGTGTGTTAAAGATATACTGTACATACGGTTGAAACCAGACGTTTACATACACTATCACAGTATCATGTTGTAGGGTTATTTTGCTGCAGGAGGGACTGATGAACTACACAAAATAAGTGGCATCATGAGGAAAGAAGATTATGTGGCAATAATGAAGCAACATCTCAAGACATCAGCAAGGAACTTAAAGCTTGGGTGGAAATGGATCTTACAAATGGACAATGCCCCAAAGCATACTGCCAAACTGGTTAGAAAGTGCCTTAAAACCGGCATCACACGGTACGATCTATACTGTGATCGCACGAGCGATTGTACCTGCCCCCGCTGTTTGTGCGTCACGGGAAATTAGTTGCCCGTGGAGCACCAGTCGTTAACCCCCTTTCACACACACTTACCTCCCGGATGACCTCGCTGTGGTTGGCGAACATCCTCTTCCTGAAGGGGGAGGGACCTTTGGCGTCACAGCAACCTCACACAGCCGCCGGCCAATAGTAGCGGAGGGGCGGAGATGAGCGGGACGTAACATCCCGCCCACCTCCTTCCTTCCGCATTGCCAGCGGGACGCAGGTAAGATGTGTTCATCATTCCCGGGGTGTCACACGGAGCGACGTGTGCTGCCTCGGGAACGATGAACAACTGGAGCACAGAAGGAGGACTGACATATTGAAAATAAACGATGTGTCAATGAGCAACGATAAGGTGAGTATTTTTGCTCATTCACAGTCGTTCGGAGGTGTCACACGGTACGACATCTCTAACAATACCGGATGTGCGTCACGAATTCCGTGACCCCGACAACATATCGCACGATATATCGTACCCTGTGACGTCGGCATAAGGCTAACAAAGTCAATGTTTTGGAGTGGCCATCACAAAACCCTTTGTCACAGGTGTTTTTAATTAGCAGGAGACTGCAAGAGGGGTCTTCCTTTTCTTTGCTCTCAGTTCATATACTGGGAGCTGGTGGAAGGTGCGCTATTCAGCTCCTTTCCCAAAGTGTTTGTACTGTGTGGTAGCCATTTTTACAGTAATTTTGTGTCAGTAGGGCAGTAGGGCCTGGAGTCATGGGGGCTCAGCTTTGCAGCATAGGTGCTTTGAGGCTCCAGGTCACCTCCCCTGCTTATGCATTGTCACTGTGATGGTGGTTGGCGCATGATGCCGCACCTTTAAGGCATTTGAGTAGGGACCCACTTAGAGGTTCGCCGTGACATGGCAGTGGGCTTCATGCAATCTGATTAGAATGTTAAACCAAGAACCTCATGTTCAGGTATTTAAATTTTGCCTCGCGGCTTTGGATCAACTTATGAATTTTGGATGTGTGGCCATTTCTTTTTCTACTACTATGTTGGAATATATTACTGTAACAAAAATGTGCTTGTTTTAATTAAAGTATTTATCAGATGCCTTAAATTAAAGAGTTTTATGCTGGTAACATATTTCCTCTAACCAACGTAAGACGAGCAAACCCAGGCAAATATTTGTTTTCTTTACATTGAATACATTTGGAATCCTCTGCAAGCCACCTTTCATTTTTCATTGTATATTTTTGGCATATTCTTAGTCAGCAATTGTAAAGGAATTGTTAAATGGATATTACGAATGCATGTATGCAGACAAGAAGAATATTTAACCCACGCCTGTTTATCTCATTGATATTTTCACCTTTTTAGCAGCATTGTCTACAGTAAACAATACATCTTTGTCTTTATTTGTAACTTTGATGTATGGCGTTGACAAAAAAATATGGTAAGAGCATAATTTTTATGATGTTTGTGTTACGGAGATTAAGAGGAAGTGACAATTATATATTCACTTTTATAATTATGCAATCAAGTATAAAATTGAGGCTTTACAATGAGAATAAAAGGGCTGACAAAGTCTCTCGGCCCTGTACATTAATAACATAGTACTGTAATAGAGGGTCCCCTTCAATTAGGGATGACCAGACACGTGGAAGTCCGGATTCACCAGGTTTGGCCGGACTTTAGTTAAAAATTCAATAGACAAAAACAAGAAATGTGGTCAGCTTACCAACTGCCTATGGTGGAAAGATTGGATCCTAATTAAGCACAGAGACACCCGAATTGGGCCCAGACATTTAGGTACTCCAAAGAGAAAAACTCCAGCAATGGGAAAAAGGTCTCCTGTTGTTACGGTTGCTGCGAGCACTGGAGACTATGTCCAGATTTCTTGCTACTGCACATGTGCGAGCGCTGGAGACTAAGTCCAGATTTCTTGCTACTGCACATGTGCGAGCGCTGGAGACTAAGTCCAGATTTCTTGCTACTGCACATGTGCGAGCGCTGGAGACTAAGTCCTATCTTGGAGCCATTGCACATGTGCGGGTGACATCATCGCTAACGCGAGGTCACATGTCTCTGAAACCTTCGCTCAGTCCTCTTGGTTCATGCATAAGAGTAGACGCTCTGTGCGCGTTCCTCTAGGCATTCCTCTGTCTATGCTAGGTGAGCGCTACCGGCAGGGTAGCGTTCTTATACCTTACAGCTTCGGCTGCTGTCCGTATCCTTACCTCTTAGGGGAGCGGACATAGGCAGGTGCCTGAGGCACATAGTCTGGCTGGGCCTTGTGATTCGACTCGTAGGTGGACGTTGCCGCTAGGGTAACGTTCCTTATACTGCGTCTGGCAGATGTTCGTATCCTCGCACACTAGGGGAGCGAACAGAGGTAGGAGCTTTGTGCGGCTTACGCTGCTGTTTGTCTCTTTTGCACCACTAGAAGAGCGGACCTAGGCAGGTGCCATATCTAGTGGTTCGTGTCCTCGCACACTAGTGGAGCGAACGCAGGTAGGAGCTTTGTGCGGCTTACGCTGCTGTTCGTCTCTTTTGCACCACTAGAAGAGCGGACCTAGGTAGGTGCCATTTCGCACACATTGCCTTTGTCTCTGTGATTATTAACAGAGATCATTCCACACACCCTCCAAGTAAGGGAGGAATTGCTTTACTTACTTATTATATCCTTCTGTGAGTTAACAGAGGTATTGCACTCTGCCATAGTCTGCAGCAGAGTCTTTGCACGGTGGACCCTGACTGTCTGATACTCCTTTAGGTTATTATCAGACAGCCCCCCGTAACATTAGGACTGAGCCAAGGGTCTGGCAGTTATGGCAGAATATCAGCAGTTACACCGTTACATACAAGTACTTGAGTCACGGCTCAAGAGTATAGAGGATAAACCTCAGACCATGGTGACAGCTGCACATGATCCTCGACTTGCTCTGCCAAACAGATATTCTGGCGATGCCAGATCATGACGTGGTTTCATTAGTCAGTGTCAGATACACCTAGAGGTCAACTCTTCTCGCTTCTCTACGGAGAGGTCCAGAGTAAGCTTTATCATCTCCTTACTTCAGGACAAAGCCTTAGAATGGGCGACTCCCCTATGGGAGCGCTCTGATGTGGTTACTCTGAGACATCAAGACTTTCTTGATGCTCTTAAGGCGGTATTCATGGGTCCGCAGGTTACCCATGATGCGGCCTTGAGACTGTTAGATCTATCTCAGGGTTCGTTATCCACTAGTTCTTATGCCATTGCTTTTAGAACTCTGGTGGCAGAACTAGATTGGCCAGAGAAGGTGTTGATTCCTATCTTCTGGAGAGGGTTGGCAGGCTATGTCAAGGATGCTCTTGCTACTCATGAGGTCCCTGCTTCTCTGGAGGACTTGATCACAGTAGCAACGAGGATCGATGTACGCCATAAGGAACGTAGACTCGAGGTCTCTTCCTCATGCTTTAAGCATCGGGCTATTCCAGTTGTTGAGGGTCCACTACCATCTTCCTCAGCATCTGAAACATCTCCCACTCCTATGGAGTTAGGTCATACGTCCTCCAGACTACGCAAGTCTGGTCCTCCTATATGTTACGTATGTCGTCAGGCTGGGCACTATGCCAACAAGTGTCCCAGTCGTCAGGGAAACTCCCTGGCCTAGTAACCATTAGAGGGGGGTTACTAGAGACGTCTTCTGCACCCTCTAAGTGTTGTATCCCAGGTCAGCTCTCGTTATCTGAGAATACATGGCCTATTATGGCTTTTGTGGATTCCGGAGCTGACGGGACTTTTGTGTCCTCAGGATTTGTAAAGGGACACAATATTCCCTCTATCATGTTAGAGGCGCCTATTCCTGTCCGTGTTGTTAATGGAACTATGTTGTCTGACTCCATTACATTGAGGACAGTTCCCTTGCGCCTTTCCCTGTCTCAGGGTCACATAGAGGAGATTTCTTTTCTTGTTTTGCCTGAGGGTATAGACGACGTTCTTCTGGGTCTTCCATGGCTTCGGACTCATGCTCCTCACATTGACTGGGAGTCTGACAGCATTATTAGTTGGGGTTCGAAATGTCAGTCCCGATGTCTTCCCTTACCACCTAAGGTCATTGCGGTTGCATCTACTGATCTCTCTCCCATACCTACACCCTATCTGGATTTCGCTGACGTGTTCTCCAAACAGGGTGCTGAGGTTCTTCCACCCCATAGGCCGTATGACTGTGCCATAGACCTTATCCCAGGTTCGGTTCCACCTAAAGGCAGGGTTTACCCCCTGTCGATACCTGAGTCGGAGGCCATGTCGACCTATATAAGAGAGAGTTTAGAGAAGGGGTTCATTCGTAAGTCTGTCTCTCCCGCGGGAGCTGGGTTTTTCTTTGTTCGGAAGAAAGAGGGTGATTTGCGTCCCTGCATAGATTACAGGGGTCTCAACGCAATCACAATAAAGAACAAATACCCATTACCTTTAATTTTGGAGCTCTTTGACAGACTGAGAGGAGCTCAAGTTTTTACGAAGTTGGATCTGCGGGGTGCGTATAACTTGGTACGAATTCGAAAGGGTGACGAATGGAAGACCGCTTTTAACACCCGAGACGGTCACTATGAATACCTCATCATGCCTTTTGGGTTATGTAATGCACCCGCAGTATTTCAGGACTTCGTAAACGATGTGTTCAGGGATTTACTGTTATCCTCAGTAGTGGTGTATCTGGATGACATCCTGATTTTTTCTCCTGATCTGGAGACTCATCGTCAGGATGTCGTTCGTGTCCTTTCCCATTTAAGGGAGCACTCATTGTTTGCTAAACTCGAGAAATGTGTATTCGAGCAGTCCTCATTGCCTTTTTTGGGTTACATTATCTCACAAGAGGGCCTGGCTATGGATCCTGCGAAGCTCTCTGCTGTCCTGCAATGGTCCGAACCTCATTCCTTGAAGGTGGTGCAACGCTTCTTAGGATTCATAAATTATTACAGGCAGTTCATACCCCATTTTTCTACTTTGGTGGCCCCTTTGGTGGCCTTGACTAAGAAAGGTGCTAATCCCAAAGCCTGGTCTACTGAGACATCTCAGGCTTTTGAGGCAGTAAAAAGACACTTTTCAACTGCTCCCGTTCTTCAAAGACCCGATGAGAGTAAGCCCTTCCTCTTAGAGGTTGATGCCTCTTCAGTGGGTGCTGGTGAGGTCTTGTATCAAAAGAACGGTGCAGGTAGAAAAAGGCCGTGTTTCTTCTTTGCTAAAACCTTTTCACCGGCAGAGAGAAACTATACCATTGGGGATAGGGAACTGCTCGCCTTGAGATTAGCCTTGGAGGAGTGGCGTCACTTGCTGGAAGGAGCGAAACATCCTTTCCAGGTCTATACAGACCATAAGAATCTGACGTACTTACAAACCGCTCAGCGTCTGAATCCTCGCCAAGCCCGCTGGTCCTTGTTTTTCTCCCGCTTTCACTTCTCCATCAACTATCTGTCTGGGAGTAAGAATAACAAGGCAGACGCCCTGTCTCGCTCTATGCTTTCTACCCAGGAAGAGATTGACGAACCTCGTCTTATCCTTCCCTCCAGGGTTTTTCATACGCTCTCCCCTGTGACGTTAGACCAAATCCCACCGGGCAAGACCTTTGTTCCGCCTGATCGACAGAATGATATACTGTCATGGGCCCACACCTCAAAGGTGGGTGGGCATTTTGGTATTAGGCGGACACGAGAGTTACTGGAGAGGTGGTATTGGTGGCCACACTTAGCCAGCCACGTCAAGAGATATGTCGGTTCCTGCTACTCGTGTGCTCGCAACCGTCCATTACGGCAGAGACCGGCTGGGCTCTTGCATCCTTTACCAGTGCCAGATAGACCATGGGAGGTGGTAGGCATGGACTTTGTGGGTGATCTTCCATGTTCACAGGGACATAGATTTGTGTGGGTCATTACGGACCATTTCTCCCGGATGGTTCATCTCGTACCGTTATCGAGAATCCCATCTTCCAGGGTACTAGCCAAACTATTCCTCAAGCATGTCTTTAGGCTTCACGGGATGCCAGATCATATCATTTGTGATAGAGGCCCGCAATTTGCTTCCCGTTTCTGGCGAGATCTTTGTAGCCTTCTGCAAATTGAGTTGAATCTCTCTTCGGCATACCATCCGGAGACCAATGGTTTGGTTGAGCGTACCAATCAATCTATGATTATATACCTTCGACACTTTGTTGCTGAGAACCACGATAACTGGTCCTCCCTCCTACCCTGGGCAGAATTTGCCCTTAACAATTCGCTGGCTGAGGCCACTGGGCAGACACCGTTCGTACTCAATAATGGGCAACACCCTAGGGTACCGGTACCGTTTCCCGCTGCGGCACCTCCTCCTCTTGTGGCCGACTGGGCAACTAATGGCAGAGAGGTTTGGGATCGGACTCAAGAGTCGATCAAAGCAGCTAAGGACCGTATGAAGACGGTGTCCGATCGGTTTCGTCGCCCGGCTCCTGTCTTTTCTCCAGGGGACTTTGTGTGGCTCTCTGCAAAACACGTGAGACTTAGAGTGAGCTCTGTCAAATTTGCTCCTCGCTTCCTGGGTCCTTATGAGGTTCTTCGACAGGTAAATCCTGTAGTCTACCAATTGAAGTTACCCGTCCATCTTAGGATTCATGACAAATTCCATGTCTCACTGCTAAAGCCGGCTATTGTACCTCACGCTCGTGAAGTGCACTCTCCTGCCTCTGTTTCCTCTCGCTCTAGCTATGAGGTACGAGCCATAGTTGGTTCTAAGATGGTTAGAGGGCGCAGGTTCTTCTTGATAGATTGGGAGGGTTACGGCCCGGAACATCGCTCTTGGGAGCCTGAGGAGGCTGTCCATGCTCCCGACTTAGTTGCCGATTACCTGCGTCGCCGAGAGGGGGGCCCTTGAGGGGGAGGTACTGTTACGGTTGCTGCGAGCACTGGAGACTATGTCCAGATTTCTTGCTACTGCACATGTGCGAGCGCTGGAGACTAAGTCCTATCTTGGAGCCATTGCACATGTGCGGGTGACATCATCGCTGACACGAGGTCACATGTCTCTGACACCTTCTATGCCGATTGGTAGCTGGTCATGTGCTTGTGACGCCTTGCTCGGTGATAGGCCAGCATGACGTCACTCCTGTCGTTCTGGCAGCGGATTGGCTATGGTGTCCTCCATCTTGGATGAGGCACAGAGTCTATATAAGACCCTGACACACGCCGCATGGCGCTCAGTCCTCTTGGTTCATGCATAAGAGTAGACGCTCTGTGCGCGTTCCTCTAGGCATTCCTCTGTCTATGCTAGGTGAGCGCTACCGGCAGGGTAGCGTTCTTATACCTTACAGCTTCGGCTGCTGTCCGTATCCTTACCTCTTAGGGTAGCGGACATAGGTACGTGCCTGAGGCACATGGTCTGGCTGGGCCTTGTGATTCGACTCGTAGGTGGACGTTGCCGCTAGGGTAACGTTCCTTATACTGCGTCTGGCAGTTGTTCGTATCCTCGCACACTAGGAGAGCGAACAGAGGTAGGAGCTTTGTGCGGCTTACGCTGCTGTTCGTCTCTTTTGCACCACTAGAAGAGCGGACCTAGGCAGGTGCCATATCTAGTGGTTCGTGTCCTCGCACACTAGTGGAGCGAACGCAGGTAGGAGCTTTGTGCGGCTTACGCTGCTGTTCGTCTCTTTTGCACCACTAGAAGAGCGGACCTAGGTAGGTGCCATTTCGCACACATTGCCTTTGTCTCTGTGATTATTAACAGAGATGATTCCACACACCCTCCAAGTAAGGGAGGAATTGCTTTACTTACTTATTATATCCTTCTGTGAGTTAACAGAAGTATTGCACTCTGCCATAGTCTGCAGCAGAGTCTTTACACGGTGGACCCTGACTGTCTGATACTCCTTTAGGTTATTATCAGACAGCCCCCCGTAACACCTGTGCCTTTCAATTAAAACATTAATTTTATTGTATCATTTAAAATCAACACAGTAGCATGACATGACTGGATATTAAACAAATATTAAAAACCAACGTGTTTCAGTGAAGAGTTATTCATGGTTGTGTGTAAACCCATCAATATCGCGGATTATAAGCAGGAAAGTATGGTGAAACCACTTCTTCAGAGAGGTGAAATAATTGATCATTAAGTGGGTATGCAATCTTATGCTTCATGCACTTCCAAGGGGGCACTTTATGTGGAACCATTATAATATCTTGTTCAATAAAACTTTTACTACGTAAATTCATATCATATGAAGTTGTGGAATTCATGGTTTCTCCTAATATGTCACAAAACCTGAGAAAAAAAATAATTATATATATATATATATATATATATTTTTACATTTTTATTTCTTATTAGAAATGGTGGAACCTACAGATTTTCAGGTTCAGTTAGTCCACTTGGACTTTAAAAAAAAATCCAGAATATCTACTCAGACTTCAAACTCCATATAAGTCTATTGGGACCAAAACTTTCTGATGTAAAAAGGTTGCCGAAAGGGCTAGGGAAACTAAAGCAGGACAGTTACTTACCAAGTCTACTATGCAGCTGTAACACTACTTCCGGATCTACTCATTAACCTTCATATATTCTCACTGCTTCCCTCGCCTACCTCGTCTCTGTGATTGGTTGCAGTCAGACCATGCCTCCACCTTGTGTGATGGCATTTGTGATTGGTTGGTATCATACAACCACTCTGCATCCCTACAGTGATGTAAAAATAAATAAATACATTGGTGAAGGGTCCACTCATATTGTGCTACACTCCAAAGATAAAGCAAAAGGCTGCAGTACCCAGCCATGTGCTTATCTTGGCTGTGTATCAAAATGAGGGACCCTATATGGCTTTTCTTTTAATTATTTAAATAAATAATTTAAACAAAAACTGGCATGCAGTCCCCCAATTTGATAACCAGCCATGATAAAGCCGATAGCTGGGAGCTGGTATTCTCAGGCTGTGTAGGCCCATGGTTATTATTGGCCTCCAGCCTAAAAAAAGCAGCCTGTATTTTTCCTGAATTGTCGCATCCATTAGATGTGACAATTTTGGCACTTTGCCCAGCTCTTACGGACTGCCCAGCTATGGTGACAATTGGGATAATACCTTATATGGAGTTAATGCAGCTCACAGCTGCCACTAATCCTTACATTAGTAATGGAAGGCGTCCATGAGACCCCTCCATTACTAATACTGAAAGTGAAAAGAAATAAAACACAAAAATCCTCTATTTGAAATAAAATACAGGAAAAAAACACCCTCTTTCTCCAATTTATGTTCCAGTTCCAGATGTTCTCCAGTTCCGTTGTAATCCACACGACGTGCCATGACCGTCCCGACTCTGCTGCATCCTGAAGTCACAGTGCGCGGCTGTGGAAACACAGGGGTTAGTGGGTGCTCTCATCTGCTGGCTCGACCGCTTTTAGAAAGACTGCATGGACCAGGGCTCATCCCAACTGAACACCCGAACTCTGTACCCATGGGCAGAACACTACTCTGACAACACAGGGTGAGGGAACCACAATGAATAGACTTTATTGGATCCCCAACAGTCAAAGGCATATAACAAAAAAAACATGAACTCACACAATTGAACAGGCAACAAAGTCTCACCTTTCCTCTGGCTCACCAGGAAGTAGACTATTCGTGCCTTCAGAGATTCCAGGACCACATACCCCAAACCAGCCGCAGTCTGCTTTCGGCAGGCACCCACCGACAATGGGATAGTGACAAGCGTAGGAAACTTCACAAGCACAGCCGTAGCCAGAGTCACTATCCAGGCCAAAGTCCGAAGCCAGGTAACCAAATCGTCCCAACCTGGGTTTCTTCCAGCCAAATCCTAGGATCCTTGGCGGTGCTCCTTCACAATGTAATCCAGTTTCACATTCCCTAGCCGGTGCCAAAGTGCCAAGGCTGGGTAATGGACGTCCAACCAAGATTAAAACCCCTAGATTGCAGCCATGCAAAAGAACAACCTGGTGACTACAACAGTTCTTTTTATATCTCCCAAGCACTCATTCCAGGTAAAATGGTTTTACCGGATTAGTGGAATAAGGCTGTGCTGTCATTGGGTGGCATTTCAATCTACATAGGTAATTCTCATCTGAGTTAGGTAGACAGAGAGGCTGGGGGAAGTTACATTAATTTAGCAATCCATATTCTCAGACAATGGGAGGCTCCAATAGTCTTGGGGAAAACAATGACTCAACAAACACTAGTTAACAAACAAAAGGGACCCTTGTCTGGCCAAATTAAGAATATTAACCCCTTACAGACATTTTACAGGGCTCTGTCTTCACAGCGGGCATTTTAAAAACATGATCACCCGCTGTGGCTTCAGGCAGAGACTAACTGAGTCGCATATGTGAGCGTTGATGTCACTCAGTTTATTTGTGGTCACAGCTGGAGGTTCAGGTTCCTACCTGTGACCACAGATAAACTGACCTCAGGTGACCTCATTGAACTTAGTGACCTCCCCTTAAGTGAACTCATTCAGTTCAATGAGATCTGCATCTCGTGGCAGAAAATTGTAGGTTTTTTTGCCAAGAGAAGCAGATATGCTGCTGAAATTGCTACAAAACCCTGCCCCAACACTGCGGCACTAAAAACTGTTTTGACAAAACACTAGTGGCAGGGCAGGCCAGCACGTCGAAGGAATAGAGGGACAGTTCATGCAATGTTTCCAGCTTGGATACCCAATAGTTGTTCGGCACAGAGGAATCACATATGATGCTGGTATGATAAGCTAGGTACTTCTAAACCATCTTCTAAAACTTTTCCCTCTTTGTCTGACAACCCCATTCATCAGACCCTGGGTGTTGGGAGGGTCTAATGAAACTGTCCTAAAGGGCAAAACTTCCCTGTACCCATCAGAAGGATGACTTTCCGTCTCCTCCCTCTCCTCCTCACTCTCATCTTCCTCCTTCTCTTCAGCCCATGCATGCTGAACAGATGGGATAAAGTTGATGTTGGTAGTGCCCTCTGTAGTGCAAGGAGCCATGACCTATTCCTCATCTTCTTAAGCCTCCTCCATCTCATTATCTACCAATCTGCGCTGAGAAGATGATATGAAGCTGGGTAGGGTAGCATCACCCTGTGCACTTTCTTGCTCCATCTCCATCTGGTTCACATGCAAAGCTTCCACTTTAACTGTGGTATGGTCACGCTGATTATGGGGTCATTGCTGCTCACCATCTTGATTGATTCTATCAAGTTGACCGGAATATCGGTAGGCACGTTGTAGCTGATATTCAACCCCTACCCTCTGCTGCTCACAAAGCCTTGCTAACCTGTGTAATATGGAGTTCCAGCGCGTGGTCACATCTCCCACCAGTCAGTGAGCTGGACCTTGAAAGCGCTGCTGCAGTACTGCCATACTGGCAGAAGCTGTAGCTAATTTGTGGAAGTGGGCGCACATGCAGCATGCATTTACAAAGAGCTCAGGCAAATATGGGTAGGTTTTCAGAAACGGCTAAACTAGTAAGTTCAGCATTTGGGCCAGCCATGGTATGTGTGTGAGATTGACAGGCTTCAGAGCCGCCTTCAGGTTATGGCCATTATCACACACTACCTTGACTGGTTGTAGGTTCAGTGGTGAGGGCCATAGATCTGTCTGATCTGTTATACCTTCCTACAACTCCACGTCACTGTGCTGTTTGTCACGTAGACAAATTAGTTTCATCAGAGCCTGTTGCCACTTTGCAAAATGTTACAGTGCTTCTGGCTTGTGATTGATATGGACAACATGCTCCGAAATGACAATTCGGAGAGCGGGATGAGGAGGAGGAGGGTTGCACTAATTTGTGTAAGAGGTGGAGGAAACCTTGATGGATCTAGAGCCCGCAATCCCTGGTGTCGATAGAATATGTGCTGTCCCAGGGTACTGGCCTCCACATCATTCATCCAGTGTGCGATCAGGAAAATGTAGCATTCCTGGCCACAAGCACTTGTCCATGTGTTGATCTTTAAGTGGAATTTTCAAGTAACTGTGTTGGTCAGGGCACAGGTAATATTATGGGAAACATGCTGGTGTAAGGCAGGATTGGCACATCATGAAAAAAAGTGGTAGTAGGTGACTGAGTACCGAAGGATGGCAGCTACCATGAGGTTGCAGAAAGCCTCAGCGTCCAAAAGCTTAAACCGCAACATTTCCACAGCAAGCAGTCTGGAAATTGATTGGTTAGTGTTTTATCCTGTGGGTGAGTAGCTGGGTATTTAGGTTTGCATTCCAAGGCCTGGGGTAGGGAAAGCTGAATTTTGCACTGGAACAAAGAATCGGATATGATTGCTGATGGTGTATGCGAGTGTGCAATGACACTTGCAGGATGGAAGTAAAGGGATTGGCAAGGACCTAGCACAGAGGAAAATGCAGTGGTATCACCCCCAGATACTGATTGTGGATCTAGGAGATTGGCCCACCTAGTCCTTTTCTTTCATGAAATGTACCTGAGCATGCTGATGGTGATGAGGCTAGTAGTAATCAGGCCCCTGCTGATCTGGGAATGGCAGAGGCTGCAAATGATCATTCTTTCTTTCTTTAAAAAAGCACCACTGCTTCTTCCTGCCTTTTTAAGTGCTGCAGATCCCTCCCCCTCTGGGCTGCTGTTCTCGCTCTGCACAGCACCATACCAGGGTGGATCTCCACCACATTGTTTTCCATTTCTGCACTCTGTTCTTCTCACATGATGACTTAATAACATCACTTGTTGGCAACTGTATCTTATCATCATCTACCTCTTGAGACACTAATTAGCATTCCCCACCATCATTTTCTTCTGATCATAGATGCTGAAATATTTGGGCATCATAACACATAATCTCCTCATGTCCATCTTGAAACTTGCAGGGAGTAAGGCCAGATTCAATAAAGGGAAATGTAAAGAGCTCCTCATAGTGTCCGAGTGTTGGATATCTTGTATCCTGGGACTCGCCTTTCTGGAAGGAAGGAGGATCAAAGTAAGTATTATGTGGTACAGACTCTTGGCTAGTCAGACTGAACCATGTGGAATACAGAGTGGTAGTTGAAAACAGACTGGAAGCATTATCTGCCATCCAACCAATCAACTATTCGCACCGTTTTGGCTTCAACAGTGATGTTCCACATCCCCCTGCAAAGTGGTTCAGAAAGATAGGTTTCAGGGATGAGCATGTTTGTTTTGCTCCCACGGCAGGCACCTGACCAAAGGCCTTGGTTTCTGTGTGCACCATCTGCAGCACGTTCACTTCCCTTACCACCCACCTAGGGAAGTTATATGTTATATAATATATGCCTCTAAACATTTTGGTAATAATAAGGAATAAAAAATATGTAGCCCTGAAAAATACTTTTGCTTTTAAGTTGCAGCAGCAGTCTTCCTATAAAAGGACTGTAAAGTTATGTGCACATTACCTGCGTAATACAGAGGCCCCTACATAATGGTTTTGGATTACTGCACTTTTTGTGATCCCTTACATGGGCCTCAACTAGAGCCTCTTTCCTCCTCTTGTGTTCTCGGCTGCGCAGATCCTTTTTTCATCCTAAGGTCCCCCGCGACTGGCCAACACTGGACTCACTCCCACAAAAGTCTCTTTCTAGCAGGTATCACCTACTTGCCTGCATGGTAGACCTCTGTCATTGCTAAATGTTTTTTGCTGGACTTGCTCCCTTCTCTTGACACACACCAAACACTTGTCTCCTTGCTAACGTTTTCTACTTCATTGCTCACATGGTATATCTTAACTGATGTGCTAACAGGAATTGATTCATTCTGATCTCTATCACTCCTCCCTATCACTGGCTGACTAGGTATTAACACTGCCCTTTCCAAACAAAAGTCTATATAAGAATTAAAAAGGTAGATAGTGACCTCTTTTGGATGGTGCTTAGTACTGCAGCCCACAGTGAAATTAACACTTGCTACCACAGGAAAACATTGCAGACATACAGACATTGCACAAATACATTTGGTGTCCTCTATGGGAATGTGACAGCCTGTTCATCTCTTTCCATTATGTATAACCCCATGTACAATGTTTTGGTGAAAAAACTTTTAAAAGTGCCACTCTACTCACATTAATTTATACAATTGTTTGATTAAGCAAGGGGTTGTCTACTAGAGAAAACAGAAAAGTAATCCAGCTCTTCAGGTGAAAGGAACCACAGGTTTATTTCAGCATGCAAGTACAGCAAATGACATGACCAGCGCTACGCATTTCAGGTGAAAAGGATCACCCTTAATCATGATGTTGTCCACTACTTTGACATTGATGGCCTATCCTTAGGATAGGTCATCAATGTCTGATCAGTCGTGGCACCCCTTACAATCAGCTGCTCTCGGTCCGAGCGGCGGCAGCTGGAAATGCTCAGTTCCGATGCTGCTCCGTCTTCTGATAACAGCCAAGGCCGGGTACTGCACATCCACCTCCCATTCTAATCAATAGGAAGCAGATGTGCAGTACTTGGCCTTGGCCGCTATCAGAAGATGACACACTGCCGGTACTAAGCATGGCCAGCTGCCTGCTGCAGCCGCCGGACTGAGAACAGCTGATCGACGGGAGTGCAGGGTGGCGGATCCCGGCCACTCAGACATTGATAACCTATCCTAGGAATACGCTATCAATGTCAAAGTAGTAGACAACCCCTTTAAGATACCTCTTGCAACTATATTAACCTGGTTAGCCTGAATGCTCACTCATGTAATACTTTTTGTTTGATTTTTTACACAAAAGTAATTGACATCACAAATATTTTAAGGCTAACAAGTTACCACACTATTTTTTTGCCATAGATATCTAGATATGAAAAATATTAAATACAAAGTATTGCCACATTTTCTGAAATACAGTATGGTTATTTACCAGCTGATAGAAAATGCTTGTATTCTAATTATTGTGCAACTGACTCAATTAAGCATCATCTAGTTCAGTGTAGGAAACAGATAATTTCTTGCAAAATGAAACATTTTAGCTCTTAGTATCTTAATTAGATGTTAAAATGAGAAAGCTGCTGCTAATCTGCTCATATTATATGAGGAGCATATTTTATTAGGGCTATTACTTGATTCATAAGTGTACTATTATGGATGGTTTCTATACATAGGAGACTTTTCAAACCTGCAATCAGCACAGAGTAGGGATAATTTGTACCTTCAATACCACAACACTAAATATGTAAAATGATTCTGATTTATTACTCACAATTAAGGACTTTTGAAGAAACGGCACTAAGTTCTCTTAAATAGTCTAAAAATATCACATCAAGGAAAAAAACCCTCATATCCGCAGTTTAAATGGAACTATCATTCAATATAAAGTTGTGAAGTTTTATTTTTATATAAAAAAATATATATTCTTAGATTTTAATTTTGGACATTAGTCAATTGATATATACTATTAAGAATGTAGTTTAAATTGCTGAAAATTTTGATCTGCAGCAAAACTGTGATAAGAATTAAGGCCCTGTTACACGCAACGACATCACTAACGAGATGTCGCTGAGATCACGGAATTTGTGACGCACATCCGGCGTCGTTAGCGACGTTGTTGTGTATGACACTTACCAGTGACAGCTAACGATCCGAAAAATGGGAAAGATCGTTGATTGTTGACACAAATATCGTTGCTCGTTTGGGACGCAGGTTGTTCGTCGTTCCTGAGGCAGCACACATCGCTACTTGTGACACCCCAGGAACGACGAACAACAACAGCGTTCTTGCGTCCTCCGGCAACGAGGTGGGAGTGACGTTCATGCGGCTGCTCTCCGTCCCTCCGCTTCTATTGGTGGCCCGCTGTGTGACGTCTCTGTGACGCCGCACGAACTGCCCCCTTAAAAAAGAGTTTGTTCAGAGCTGTAGCCGCTGAACAAACTCTTTTTAAAGTGGGCGGTTCGTGCGGCGTCACAGCAACGTCATTAGGAAGGTATGTTGGTGTGATGCGTACTAACGATATTGTTCACCACGGGCAGCGAGTTGCCCGTGACGCACAAACGATGGGGGCGGGTGCTATCGCTAGCAACATCGCTAGCGATGTCGCTGCGTGTAAAGCGGCCTTTAGGAATAACAATTGGTAGGGATTAGTCATGAGTGGACCCATTTGGTGGGTTCAGATTGACTTTAAAGTAGACTTGACATGAGCCCCTTTGGAACTCACTGATTGGAACTAACTGATGTTTTATTTTATTGTGCACACTACATCCGACAATGCTGTTGTTACAGTACAACCAGTATGAACCATTCAAATACTGCAAGCAGTGTGCACCGGACCGAGCATCGAGCATACCCGAGCGCAGAGATGCTCAACCGAGCGGTTTGCATACGTAAAGCACCCAAACGCCAAACTCAAACAGATTTTTTTGTAAAATCTGTGTTCAGTACAATCCCCGCACTTTAATGTTTAGGTTTGTTCATATCAAGGTAGGGATTGAATAAAAGTCAACATTAGCTGCCCATTCGCTCTGTACTGGACTAATAATAATATGGCAACCCAATAAATTGTAAAATACTGTAGTTTTACCTATGAATAAACCAGTGTAATTAGGTTGCATGACCCTACTCATGACTGATTTTTATGTAATTTTTAAATAGTGATAATAGAGCATGCTCAGCACTGCTCGTTGCTCGATTGAGCTTCTGGGTGCTCAATCAAGTAATGGAGCATTGCTGGAAATCACTTGGCACTCGAGTGCTCTAGTTACAGTGAAGAAGCTTCTCTTAATGACTTGCTGCTGCTACACTGACGTCGGGAATGTCCCCAGCGGAGTTCAGGGACTCCTCACTAGAGATGAGCGAACCGGTCGCGGTTCGGCTCGAGGTTGGTTCGCCGAACGGACCTCCCGTTCGAGTTCGGTTCGTCGAACGTTCGACGAACCGAACTCGAACTGCATAGGAAACAATGGCAGGCAATCACAAACACAGAAAAACACCTAGAAAACACCCTCAAAGGTGTCCTAAAGGTGACAAACAACTCAAACACATTGGAAAGTGACAAGGACATATACTCATGCGAAAACAAAACAGCTGGACAAGGAAAAAGAGGAGGACACACAGATATAGGCATGGCACGCCCTTCTAAAATCATGTAAAACACCGCAAGGTGACTCCAAGCGGAGTCTCCATTTTTTCCAAAAATTGGGCGACACACACACCCACCCCTTCAGTGGCAGCAGTTGTGCCCCAGTTGTACACTTCACAGCTACATTTGCATCAAGCACATTCAAAAATACGCCATTCTTATCCATCCCCAGGATGACACCGGGGTAGGTAGCAAAGTCTTTGCTGACCCATGACTTGTTCATCTTGGCTTCTTTTAAAAACAATGTAAGCAAGGGTTACTCCAAGCGGAGTCTCCCTTTTTTCAAAAATTGGGCCACACAGACACCCATCCCATCAGTGGCAGCACTTGGGCCCTAGTTGCAAACAGGATGTTTTGATTTGCATCAAGCACATTCAAAAATACGCCATTCTTATCCGTCCCCAGGATGACACCGGGGTAGGTAGCAAAGTCTTTCCTGATCCCAGCTCTGTTCATCTTGGCTTCTTTTAAAAACACATCAAGCAAGGGTTACTCCAAGCGGAGTCTCCCTTTTTTTCCAAAAATTGGGCCACACAGACACCCACCCCATCAGTGGCAGCACTTGGGCCCTAGTTGCAAACAGGATGTTTTGATTTGCATCAAGCACATTCAAAAATACGCCATTCTTATCCGTCCCCAGGATGACACCGGGGTAGGTAGCAAAGTCTTTGCTGATCCCAGCTCTGTTCATCTTGGCTTCTTTTAAAAACACATCAAGCAAGGGTTACTCCAAGCGGAGTCTCCCTTTTTTTCCAAAAATTGGGCCACACAGACACCCACCCCATCAGTGGCAGCACTTGGGCCCTAGTTGCAAACAGGATGTTTTGATTTGCATCAAGCACATTCAAAAATACGCCATTCTTATCCGTCCCCAGGATGACACCGGTGTAGGTAGCAAAGTCTTTCCTGATCCCAGCTCTGTTCATCTTGGCTTCTTTTAAAAACACATCAAGCAAGGGTTACTCCAAGCGGAGTCTCCCTTTTTTTCCAAAAATTGGGCCACACAGACACCCACCCCATCAGTGGCAGCACTTGGGCCCTAGTTGCAAACAGGATGTTTTGATTTGCATCAAGCACATTCAAAAATACGCCATTCTTATCCGTCCCCAGGATGACACCGGGGTAGGTAGCAAAGTCTTTGCTGATCCCAGCTCTGTTCATCTTGGCTTCTTTTAAAAACACATCAAGCAAGGGTTACTCCAAGCGGAGTCTCCCTTTTTTTCCAAAAATTGGGCCACACAGACACCCACCCCATCAGTGGCAGCACTTGGGCCCTAGTTGCAAACAGGATGTTTTGATTTGCATCAAGCACATTCAAAAATACGCCATTCTTATCCGTCCCCAGGATGACACCGGGGTAGGTAGCAAAGTCTTTCCTGATCCCAGCTCTGTTCATCTTGGCTTCTTTTAAAAACACATCAAGCAAGGGTTACTCCAAGCGGAGTCTCCCTTTTTTTCCAAAAATTGGGCCACACAGACACCCACCCCATCAGTGGCAGCACTTGGGCCCTAGTTGCAAACAGGATGTTTTGATTTGCATCAAGCACATTCAAAAATACGCCATTCTTATCCGTCCCCAGGATGACACCGGGGTAGGTAGCAAAGTCTTTCCTGATCCCAGCTCTGTTCATCTTGGCTTCTTTTAAAAACACATCAAGCAAGGGTTACTCCAAGCGGAGTCTCCCTTTTTTTCCAAAAATTGGGCCACACAGACACCCACCCCATCAGTGGCAGCACTTGGGCCCTAGTTGCAAACAGGATGTTTTGATTTGCATCAAGCACATTCAAAAATACGCCATTCTTATCCGTCCCCAGGATGACACCGGGGTAGGTAGCAAAGTCTTTCCTGATCCCAGCTCTGTTCATCTTGGCTTCTTTTAAAAACACATCAAGCAAGGGTTACTCCAAGCGGAGTCTCCCTTTTTTTCCAAAAATTGGGCCACACAGACACCCACCCCATCAGTGGCAGCACTTGGGCCCTAGTTGCAAACAGGATGTTTTGATTTGCATCAAGCACATTCAAAAATACGCCATTCTTATCCGTCCCCAGGATGACACCGGGGTAGGTAGCAAAGTCTTTCCTGATCCCAGCTCTGTTCATCTTGGCTTCTTTTAAAAACACATCAAGCAAGGGTTACTCCAAGCGGAGTCTCCCTTTTTTTCCAAAAATTGGGCCACACAGACACCCACCCCATCAGTGGCAGCACTTGGGCCCTAGTTGCAAACAGGATGTTTTGATTTGCATCAAGCACATTCAAAAATACACCATTCTTATCCGTCCCCAGGATGACACCGGGGTAGGTAGCAAAGTCTTTGCTGATCCCAGCTCTGTTCATCTTGGCTTCTTTTAAAAACACATCAAGCAAGGGTTACTCCAAGCGGAGTCTCCCTTTTTTTCCAAAAATTGGGCCACACAGACACCCACCCCATCAGTGGCAGCACTTGAGCCCTAGTTGCAAACAGGATGTTTTGATTTGCATCAAGCACATTCCAAATCCACAAGCATTTACTCTCCCCAGGATGACACAGGGGTAGTAAATTCCTTCTGGATCCATGACTTGTTCATTTTGATGAACGTCAGTCTGTCCACATTGTCACTTGACAGACGCGTGCGCTTATCTGTCAGCACACACCCAGCAGCACTGAATACACGTTCAGAGACAACGCTGGCAGCTGGACACGACAAAATCTCCAAGGCGTAACTGGAGAGCTCTGGCCATTTTTCTATGTTTGAAGCCCAAAAGGAGCAAGGCTCCAGTTGCACAGTCATGGCATCGATGTTCATTTGGAAATACTCCTGTATCATCCTCTCCAGCCGTTGAGTATGTGTCAGACTTGTTGTCTCTGGTGGCCTTGCAAAAGAGGGTCTAAAAAAATTATGAAAAGATTCCATAAAATTGCTGTTACCGGCACCAGATACGGTCCTACTGGTACGGGTAGACTGGTGAAGATGACGAGACCGTCCCATGTTTGTCAAGTTACAACTGGGAGATTCCCTCCCTGCACCTGCACGGTTGTTTGGTGGAAAAGCCGAGCTAAGATCGAGTAACAGCTTCTGCTGATACTCCTGCATACGTGCGTCCCTTTCTATGGCTGGAATTATGTCACAAAATTTGGATTTGTACCGGGGATCTAATAGTGTGGCAATCCAGTAGTCATCATCACTTCTAATTTTGACAATACGACTGTCATGTTGGAGGTAGTGCAACAAGAAGGCACTCATGTGTCTTGCGCAGCCATGCGGACCAAGTCCACGCTGTGTTTGTGGCATAGAGGTGCTACCCGTTCTTTCTTCCTCTGACATCTCCCCCCAACCTCTTTCAACTGAAATTTGACCAAGGTCTCCCTCATCCGCTGAGTCTTCCATGTCCATGGACAGTTCGTCCTCCATTTCTTCATGTTCTCCTGCACCTTGCTCAACATTTCGCCTGCTACTATGCGCCCTTGTCGATCCCTGTTCCCCATGGTCCCATGCCTGCTGCGTTGGTGATGATGAACGTCTGGACCTTGGTGATGTTGTTGTCCCTTGCACATATGAATCCTCCTGTAGTTCCTCCCCTTCATGTTGTCCCACCCCCTGACTCCGAATAGTGTTTAGCGTGTGCTCCAGCATGTAAATGACTGGAATCGTCATGCTGATAATGGCATTGTCAGAGCTAAACATATTCGTCGCCATGTCGAAACTGTGCAGAAGGGTGCATAGGTCCTTGATCTGAGACCACTCCATCAGGGTGATCTGCCCCACCTCTGCATATCGTTGGCCCAGGCTATACGTCATGACGTATTGCACCAGGGCTCTGCGGTGCTGCCACAGTCGCTGTAACATGTGGAGAGTTGAATTCCAGCGTGTCGCCACATCGCATTTCAGGCGATGAACCGGCAGGCCGAAAGACTTCTGTAGCGATGCAAGTCGCTCAGCTGCGGCGCTTGAACGCCGGAAGTGAGCAGACAGTTTTCGTGCCCTGTTCAGAAGGCCATCTAGGCCGGGATAGTGTGTTAAAAATTGCTGCACGACAAGGTTCAACACGTGAGCCATACAAGGTACGTGTGTCACCTTGCCCAGGCGAAGGGCCGCACCCAGGTTTGCAGCATTGTCGCACACGGCCTTACCAGGCTGCAGGTTGAGTGGAGACAACCATTTATTAAACTCGGACCGCAGAGCTGACCACAACTCCTCAGCTGTGTGACTCTTATTACCAAGACATGTCAAGCTAAAGACCGCCTGATGCCGTTGCGCTCGGCTGCCAGCATAGTAATGAGGCGTGCGTGATTCCTTCTGCGCAGTGAGAACGCTGGTGGCCTGACCAGGCAGGCTTGGGGCGGAGGTGGAGGACCCAGATGAGGTGGAGGATGCAGAAGCTGTGGCGGAACTTGGACAGACAGAGGATTGACACACAAGTCGTGGGGACGGCAAGACTTGTGCAGCAGACCCTTCACCATCTATCACCATAGTTACCCAGTGCCCAGTCAGCGACATGTAACGTCCCTGTCCATGCTTACTGGTCCAAGTATCGGTGGTGAAATGCACCCGTTCACACACAGAGTTTCTCAAGGAAGCGGTGATGTTGTGTGCGACATGCTGGTGTAGCGCGGGCACACCTTTCTTAGAGAAGTAGTGGCGACTAGGCATCTGGTACTGGGGCACAGCGACAGACATAAGGTCTCTAAAATCCTGTGTGTCCACTAGGCGGAAAGGCAGCATTTCGGTAGCCAACAGCTTACAGAGGGATAGAGTCAACCTCTTAGCTTTGTCATGGGTCGGAGGAAGTGGCCTTTTATTTGACCACATCTGAGGGACAGAGATCTGGCTGCTGTGTGTAGACGGTGTTGAGTAGGGTGTCCCTGGAAAAATGCAGGTTTGTGAGGAAAGTGCAGGCGGAGACATGATGTTGCCTTCATCCAACGTTGGTGCTATCGATGTCTGAGAGAGCTGTACACACTCACTTGTTTCCCCTTCCAAACCAACTGACGACCTTACAAGCAAACTGCCTGTTGCGGTTACAGTGGTGGAAGTTTTGCGTGGAAAAACAGGTGTGACAGCTGTCCCCACAGTCCTAGAAGATGAAGAGCGCGCGGATGCACTGGAAGGGGCGGGCGGTGGATGGTTCGCTCCGCTAGCCGGCATTGCAGCACGGTGAGCTTCCCACCGGGACTTATGATATTTATTCATGTGACGATTCATGGAAGAAGTTGTCAAACTGCTGAGGTTTTGACCTCTACTAACAGAATCATGACAAATGTTACATATCACATGAGTTGGGCGATCTTTTTCGATGTGAAAAAAGGCCCAGGCTAGGCAAGGCTTAGAGGCCATGCGACCTGTTGATCCACCTCGAATAATGCTCATAGGCAGAGTGGTGGCTGAGGATGCAGTTGTAGACGTGCTACCAGTGCTCCGACTCTGTCCAGGAAGGCGCAAGGTAACTTCGTCGTCGGTTGCATCCTCCTCCACCGCCTCTGTTGACCTCCTCGAGTGCCTGACTGGGGGTTGACAGTAGGTGGGATCTAGAATGTCATCATCAATTGTTGTGTTCGCACTCCCCTCCCCCTCAGACCGAGCCTCTTCTTGCCCTGACCGAATATTTAAGTTGTCATCCCAATCGGGTATCTGCGTCTCATCTTCATCAGTATGTTCCTCATTGTCTATAACCACAGGTGTTACAGTTTGTGACAAAGGGTCAACATTATGCTCAGAAACTTGGTCCTCACGGCCTGAATCTGAGTCACAAAGGTTCTGGGCATCACTGCAGACCATTTCCTGTTCTGTACTCACTGTAGCTTGGGAGCAGACCTCTGATTCCCAGGCTATAGTGTGACTGAACAGCTCTGCAGACACAGCCATCTCAGTTCCACCATACTGTGCAGGGCTGATGGAGACTTCAGAGCTGGGAGAAATCAAGTGTGATTGGGATGACAACTCAGAGGAATGGTGTTTTTTGGATGCGGTACTTGAAGTGGCTGAGAGGGCACTTGTTGGACCACTTGAGATCCATTCAAGCATTTTCCTTTTTTGCCCATCATCTACCTTTGTTCCTCTTGTTCGTGTCCGTAAAAAAGGGAGCACATCGGATTGTCCACAATAAGTAGTAGACATCTTACTTTTGCTAGTAGATGGTCTATCTTCAACAGATGATAATGGAGCTTTGGCACCTTCCCCACTGACAAAACCTTTTTTGCCTTTTCCACCACGCCTCTTCCCCTTTCCACCAGCATCTGTCATTTTGCCACTCATGTTGATTGCGACAAGATTGTGGACTGAAAATGTGGTAGTAAAAATTGAGAGGTGGTGAAGATTGCAGTGGTGGTCTAGCTTTATTAACAGCAGAATAATAAAGAATAAATATCCCTGACAATGTAACTTAGTTATAATTCGTTGGAGTGTGCAACGCAGGCAGACGTGCTGCAAATGTCTTGGCACTAGTGGGACTATAGCAAAGTCCAATAGCCACGTATAGGATGCCACTAGGTTCACTGAGTGTGTGCTAGTATAATGGCTTAGTTATAATTAGTTGGAGTGTGCAACGCAGGCAGATGCGCTCTGCAAATGTCTTGGCACTAGTAGGACTATAGCAAAGTCCAATAGCCACGTATAGGATGCCACTAGGTACACTGAGTGTGTGCTAGTATAATGGCTTAGTTATAATTAGTTGGAGTGTGCAACGCAGGCAGATGCGCTCTGCAAATGTCTTGGCACTAGTGGGACTATAGCAAAGTCCAATAGCCACGTATAGGATGCCACTAGGTACACTGAGTGTTTGCTAGTAAAATTGCTTAGTTTAAAAAAGTTGTAGTGTGCAATGCAGGCAGTTGTGCTCTGCAAATGTCTTTGCACTAGTGGGACTATAGCAAAGTCCAATAGCCACGTATAGGATGCCACTAGGTACACTGAGTGTGTGCTAGTATAATGGCTTAGTTATAATTAGTTGGAGTGTGCAACGCAGGCAGACGTGCTGCAAATGTCTTGGCACTAGTGGGACTATAGCAAAGTCCAATATCCACGTATAGGATGCCACTAGGTTCACTGAGTGTGTGCTAGTATAATGGCTTAGTTATAATTAGTTGGAGTGTGCAACGCAGGCAGATGCGCTCTGCAAATGTCTTGGCACTAGTAGGACTATAGCAAAGTCCAATAGCCACGTATAGGATGCCACTAGGTACACTGAGTGTGTGATAGTATAATGGCTTAGTTATAATTAGTTGGAGTGTGCAACGCAGGCAGACGTGCTGCAAATGTCTTGGCACTAGTGGGACTATAGCAAAGTCCAATAGCCACGTATAGGATGCCACTAGGTTCACTGAGTGTGTGCTAGTATAATGGCTTAGTTATAATTAGTTGGAGTGTGCAACGCAGGCAGATGCGCTCTGCAAATGTCTTGGCACTAGTAGGACTATAGCAAAGTCCAATAGCCACGTATAGGATGCCACTAAAAAACACTTAGTGTGTGCAAGTATAATGGCTTAGTTATAATTAGTTGGAGTGTGCAACGCAGGCAGATGCGCTCTGCAAATGTCTTGGCACTAGTGGGACTATAGCAAAGTCCAATAGCCACGTATAGGATGCCACTAGGTACACTGAGTGTTTGCTAGTAAAATTGCTTAGTTTAAAAAAGTTGTAGTGTGCAATGCAGGCAGACGTGCTCTGCAAATGTCTTTGCACTAGTGGGACTATAGCAAAGTCCAATAGCCACGTATAGGATGCCACTAGGTACACTGAGTGTGTGCTAGTATAATGGCTTAGTTATAATTAGTTGGAGTGTGCAACGCAGGCAGACGTGCTTCAAATGTCTTGGCACCAGTGGGACTATAGCAAAGTCCAATAGCCACGTATAGGATGCCACTAGGTACACTGAGTGTGTGCTAGTATAATGGCTTAGTTATAATTAGTTGGAGTGTGCAACGCAGGCAGACATGCTGCAAATGTCTTGGCACTAGTGGGACTATAGCAAAGTCCAATAGCCACGTATAGGATGCCACTAGGTACACTGAGTGTGTGCTAGTATAATGGCTTAGTTATAATTAGTTGGAGTGTGCAACGCAGGCAGACGTGCTGCAAATGTCTTGGCACTAGTGGGACTATAGCAAAGTCCAATAGCCACGTATAGGATGCCACTAGGTACACTGAGTGTGTGCTAGTATAATGGCTTAGTTATAATTAGTTGGAGTGTGCAACGCAGGCAGACGTGCTGCAAATGTCTTGGCACTAGTGGGACTATAGCAAAGTCCAATAGCCACGTATAGGATGCCACTAGGTACGCTGAGTGTGTGCTAGTATAATGGCTTAGTTATAATTAGTTGGAGTGTGCAACGCAGGCAGACGTGCTGCAAATGTCTTGGCACTAGTGGGACTATAGCAAAGTCCAATAGCCACGTATAGGATGCCACTAGGTACACTGAGTGTGTGCTAGTATAATGGCTTAGTTATAATTAGTTGGAGTGTGCAACGCAGGCAGACGTGCTGCAAATGTCTTGGCACTAGTGGGACTATAGCAAAGTCCAATAGCCACGTATAGGATGCCACTAGGTTCACTGAGTGTGTGCTAGTATAATGGCTTAGTTATAATTAGTTGGAGTGTGCAACGCAGGCAGATGCGCTCTGCAAATGTCTTGGCACTAGTAGGACTATAGCAAAGTCCAATAGCCACGTATAGGATGCCACTAAAAAACACTTAGTGTGTGCAAGTATAATGGCTTAGTTATAATTAGTTGGAGTGTGCAACGCAGGCAGATGCGCTCTGCAAATGTCTTGGCACTAGTGGGACTATAGCAAAGTCCAATAGCCACGTATAGGATGCCACTAGGTACACTGAGTGTTTGCTAGTAAAATTGCTTAGTTTAAAAAAGTTGTAGTGTGCAATGCAGGCAGACGTGCTCTGCAAATGTCTTTGCACTAGTGGGACTATAGCAAAGTCCAATAGCCACGTATAGGATGCCACTAGGTACACTGAGTGTGTGCTAGTATAATGGCTTAGTTATAATTAGTTGGAGTGTGCAACGCAGGCAGACGTGCTGCAAATGTCTTGGCACTAGTGGGACTATAGCAAAGTCCAATATCCACGTATAGGATGCCACTAGGTTCACTGAGTGTGTGCTAGTATAATGGCTTAGTTATAATTAGTTGGAGTGTGCAACGCAGGCAGATGCGCTCTGCAAATGTCTTGGCACTAGTAGGACTATAGCAAAGTCCAATAGCCACGTATAGGATGCCACTAGGTACACTGAGTGTGTGCTAGTATAATGGCTTAGTTATAATTAGTTGGAGTGTGCAACGCAGGCAGACGTGCTGCAAATGTCTTGGCACTAGTGGGACTATAGCAAAGTCCAATAGCCACGTATAGGATGCCACTAGGTTCACTGAGTGTGTGCTAGTATAATGGCTTAGTTATAATTAGTTGGAGTGTGCAACGCAGGCAGATGCGCTCTGCAAATGTCTTGGCACTAGTAGGACTATAGCAAAGTCCAATAGCCACGTATAGGATGCCACTAAAAAACACTTAGTGTGTGCAAGTATAATGGCTTAGTTATAATTAGTTGGAGTGTGCAACGCAGGCAGATGCGCTCTGCAAATGTCTTGGCACTAGTGGGACTATAGCAAAGTCCAACAGCCACGTATAGGATGCCACTAGGTACACTGAGTGTTTGCTAGTAAAATTGCTTAGTTTAAAAAAGTTGTAGTGTGCAATGCAGGCAGACGTGCTCTGCAAATGTCTTTGCACTAGTGGGACTATAGCAAAGTCCAATAGCCACGTATAGGATGCCACTAGGTACACTGAGTGTGTGCTAGTATAATGGCTTAGTTATAATTAGTTGGAGTGTGCAACGCAGGCAGACGTGCTGCAAATGTCTTGGCACTAGTGGGACTATAGCAAAGTCCAATAGCCACGTATAGGATGCCACTAGGTACACTGAGTGTGTGCTAGTATAATGGCTTAGTTATAATTAGTTGGAGTGTGCAACGCAGGCAGACGTGCTGCAAATGTCTTGGCACTAGTGGGACTATAGCAAAGTCCAATAGCCACGTATAGGATGCCACTAGGTACACTGAGTGTGTGCTAGTATAATGGCTTAGTTTAAAAAAGTTGGAGTGTGCAATGCAGGCAGACGTGCTCTGCAAATGTCTTTGCACTAGTGGGACTATAGCAAAGACCAATAGCCACGTTTAGGATGCCACTAGGTACACTGACTGTTTGCTAGTATAATGGCTTAGTTTAAAAAAGTTGGAGTGTGCAATGCAGGCAGACGTGCTCTGCAAATGTCTTTGCACTAGTGGGACTATAGCAAAGTCCAATAGCCACGTTTAGGATGCCACTAGGTACACTGAGTGTTTGCTAGTATAATGGCTTAGTTTAAAAAAGTTTGAGTGTGCAATGCAGGCAGACGTGCTGCAAATATCGTTACAATAGTGTGAATAGACAAAAGTACAATAGCCACGTTTAGGATGCCACTAGGTACACTGAGTGTTTGCTAGTATAATGGCTTAGTTTAAAAAGTTTGAGTGTGCAATGCAGGCAGACGTGCTGCAAATATGTTTACAATAGTGTGAATAGACAAAAGTACAGTAGCCACGTTTAGGATGCCACTAGGTACACTGAGTGTTTGCTAGTATAATGGCTTAGTTTAAAAAAGTTTGAGTGTGCAATGCAGGCAGACGTGCTGCAAATATCGTTACAATAGTGTGAATAGACAAAAGTACAATAGCCACGTTTAGGATGCCACTAGGTACACTGAGTGTTTGCTAGTATAATGGCTTAGTTTAAAAAGTTTGAGTGTGCAAAGCAGGCAGACGTGCTGCAAATATGTTTACAATAGTGTGAATAGACAAAAGTACAATAGCCACGTTTAGGATGCCACTAGGTACACTGAGTGTTTGCTAGTATAATGGCTTAGTTTAAAAAGTTTGAGTGTGCAATGCAGGCAGACGTGCTGCAAATATGTTTACAATAGTGTGAATAGACAAAAGTACAATAGCCACGTTTAGGATGCCACTAGGTACACTGAGTGTTTGCTAGTATAATGGCTTAGTTTAAAAAAGTTTGAGTGTGCAATGCAGGCAGACGTGCTGCAAATATCGTTACAATAGTGTGAATAGACAAAAGTACAATAGCCACGTTTAGGATGCCACTAGGTACACTGAGTGTTTGCTAGTATAATGGCTTAGTTTAAAAAAAGTTGGAGTGTGCAATGCAGGCAGACGTGCTCTGCAAATGTCTTTGCACTAGTGGGACTATAGCAAAGTCCAATAGCCACGTTTAGGATGCCACTAGGTACACTGAGTGTTTGCTAGTAAAATTGCTTAGTTTAAAAAAGTTGGAGTGTGCAATGCAGGCAGACGTGCTCTGCAAATGTCTTTGCACTAGTGGGACTATAGCAAAGTCCAATAGCCACATTTAGGATGCAACTAGGTACACTGAGTGTTTGCTAGTAAAATTGCTTAGTTTAAAAAAGTTGGAGTGTGCAATGCAGGCAGACGTGCTCTGCAAATGTCTTTGCACTAGTGGGACTATAGCAAAGTCCAATAGCCACGTTTAGGATGCCACTAGGTACACTGAGTGTTTGCTAGTAAAATGGCTTAGTTTAAAAAAGTTGGAGTGTGCAATGCAGGCAGACGTGCTCTGCAAATGTCTTTGCACTAGTGGGACTATAGCAAAGTCCAATAGCCACGTTTAGGATGCCACTAGGTACACTGACTGTTTGCTAGTATAATGGCTTAGTTTAAAAAAGTTGGAGTGTGCAATGCAGGCAGACGTGCTCTGCAAATGTCTTTGCACTAGTGGGACTATAGCAAAGTCCAATAGCCACGTTTAGGATGCCACTAGGTACACTGAGTGTTTGCTAGTATAATGGCTTAGTTTAAAAAAGTTTGAGTGTGCAATGCAGGCAGACGTGCTGCAAATATCGTTACAATAGTGTGAATAGACAAAAGTACAATAGCCACGTTTAGGATGCCACTAGGTACACTGAGTGTTTGCTAGTATAATGGCTTAGTTTAAAAAGTTTGAGTGTGCAATGCAGGCAGACGTGCTGCAAATATGTTTACAATAGTGTGAATAGACAAAAGTACAGTAGCCACGTTTAGGATGCCACTAGGTACACTGAGTGTTTGCTAGTATAATGGCTTAGTTTAAAAAAGTTTGAGTGTGCAATGCAGGCAGACGTGCTGCAAATATGTTTACAATAGTGTAAATAGACAAAAGTACAATAGCCACGTTTAGGATGCCACTAGGTACACTGAGTGTTTGCTAGTATAATGGCTTAGTTTAAAAAAGTTTGAGTGTGCAATGCAGGCAGACGTGCTGCAAATATCGTTACAATAGTGTGAATAGACAAAAGTACAATAGCCACGTTTAGGATGCCACTAGGTACACTGAGTGTTTGCTAGTATAATGGCTTAGTTTAAAAAAGTTTGAGTGTGCAATGCAGGCAGACGTGCTGCAAATATGTTTACAATAGTGTGAATAGACAAAAGTACAATAGCCACGTTTAGGATGCCACTAGGTACACTGAGTGTTTGCTAGTATAATGGCTTAGTTTAAAAAAGTTTGAGTGTGCAATGCAGGCAGACGTGCTGCAAATATCGTTACAATAGTGTGAATAGACAAAAGTACAATAGCCACGTTTAGGATGCCACTAGGTACACTGAGTGTTTGCTAGTATAATGGCTTAGTTTAAAAAAGTTGGAGTGTGCAATGCAGGCAGACGTGCTCTGCAAATGTCTTTGCACTAGTGGGATTATAGCAAAGTCCAATAGCCACGTTTAGGATGCCACTAGGTACACTGAGTGTTTGCTAGTATAATGGCTTTGTTTAAAAAAGTTGGAGTGTGCAATGCAGGCAGACGTGCTCTGCAAATGTCTTTGCACTAGTGGGACTATAGCAAAGTCCAATAGCCACGTTTAGGATGCCACTAGGTACACTGAGTGTTTGCTAGTAAAATTGCTTAGTTTAAAAAAGTTGGAGTGTGCAATGCAGGCAGACGTGCTCTGCAAATGTCTTTGAACTAATGGGACTATAGCAAAGTCCAATAGCCACGTTTAGGATGCCACTAGGTACACTGAGTGTTTGCTAGTAAAATTGCTTAGTTTAAAAAAGTTGGAGTGTGCAATGCAGGCAGACGTGCTCTGCAAATGTCTTTGCACTAGTGGGATTATAGCAAAGTCCAATAGCCACGTTTAGGATGCCACTAGGTACACTGACTGTTTGCTAGTATAATGGCTTAGTTATAATTAGTTGGAGTGTGCAACGCAGGCAGACGTGCTGCAAATGTCTTGGCACTAGTGGGACTATAGCAAAGTCCAATAGCCACGTATAGGATGCCACTAGGTTCACTGAGTGTGTGCTAGTATAATGGCTTAGTTATAATTAGTTGGAGTGTGCAACGCAGGCAGATGCGCTCTGCAAATGTCTTGGCACTAGTAGGACTATAGCAAAGTCCAATAGCCACGTATAGGATGCCACTAAAAAACACTTAGTGTGTGCAAGTATAATGGCTTAGTTATAATTAGTTGGAGTGTGCAACGCAGGCAGATGCGCTCTGCAAATGTCTTGGCACTAGTGGGACTATAGCAAAGTCCAACAGCCACGTATAGGATGCCACTAGGTACACTGAGTGTTTGCTAGTAAAATTGCTTAGTTTAAAAAAGTTGTAGTGTGCAATGCAGGCAGACGTGCTCTGCAAATGTCTTTGCACTAGTGGGACTATAGCAAAGTCCAATAGCCACGTATAGGATGCCACTAGGTACACTGAGTGTGTGCTAGTATAATGGCTTAGTTATAATTAGTTGGAGTGTGCAACGCAGGCAGACGTGCTGCAAATGTCTTGGCACTAGTGGGACTATAGCAAAGTCCAATAGCCACGTATAGGATGCCACTAGGTACACTGAGTGTGTGCTAGTATAATGGCTTAGTTATAATTAGTTGGAGTGTGCAACGCAGGCAGACGTGCTGCAAATGTCTTGGCACTAGTGGGACTATAGCAAAGTCCAATAGCCACGTATAGGATGCCACTAGGTACACTGAGTGTGTGCTAGTATAATGGCTTAGTTTAAAAAAGTTGGAGTGTGCAATGCAGGCAGACGTGCTCTGCAAATGTCTTTGCACTAGTGGGACTATAGCAAAGACCAATAGCCACGTTTAGGATGCCACTAGGTACACTGACTGTTTGCTAGTATAATGGCTTAGTTTAAAAAAGTTGGAGTGTGCAATGCAGGCAGACGTGCTCTGCAAATGTCTTTGCACTAGTGGGACTATAGCAAAGTCCAATAGCCACGTTTAGGATGCCACTAGGTACACTGAGTGTTTGCTAGTATAATGGCTTAGTTTAAAAAAGTTTGAGTGTGCAATGCAGGCAGACGTGCTGCAAATATCGTTACAATAGTGTGAATAGACAAAAGTACAATAGCCACGTTTAGGATGCCACTAGGTACACTGAGTGTTTGCTAGTATAATGGCTTAGTTTAAAAAGTTTGAGTGTGCAATGCAGGCAGACGTGCTGCAAATATGTTTACAATAGTGTGAATAGACAAAAGTACAGTAGCCACGTTTAGGATGCCACTAGGTACACTGAGTGTTTGCTAGTATAATGGCTTAGTTTAAAAAAGTTTGAGTGTGCAATGCAGGCAGACGTGCTGCAAATATCGTTACAATAGTGTGAATAGACAAAAGTACAATAGCCACGTTTAGGATGCCACTAGGTACACTGAGTGTTTGCTAGTATAATGGCTTAGTTTAAAAAGTTTGAGTGTGCAAAGCAGGCAGACGTGCTGCAAATATGTTTACAATAGTGTGAATAGACAAAAGTACAATAGCCACGTTTAGGATGCCACTAGGTACACTGAGTGTTTGCTAGTATAATGGCTTAGTTTAAAAAGTTTGAGTGTGCAATGCAGGCAGACGTGCTGCAAATATGTTTACAATAGTGTGAATAGACAAAAGTACAATAGCCACGTTTAGGATGCCACTAGGTACACTGAGTGTTTGCTAGTATAATGGCTTAGTTTAAAAAAGTTTGAGTGTGCAATGCAGGCAGACGTGCTGCAAATATCGTTACAATAGTGTGAATAGACAAAAGTACAATAGCCACGTTTAGGATGCCACTAGGTACACTGAGTGTTTGCTAGTATAATGGCTTAGTTTAAAAAAAGTTGGAGTGTGCAATGCAGGCAGACGTGCTCTGCAAATGTCTTTGCACTAGTGGGACTATAGCAAAGTCCAATAGCCACGTTTAGGATGCCACTAGGTACACTGAGTGTTTGCTAGTAAAATTGCTTAGTTTAAAAAAGTTGGAGTGTGCAATGCAGGCAGACGTGCTCTGCAAATGTCTTTGCACTAGTGGGACTATAGCAAAGTCCAATAGCCACATTTAGGATGCAACTAGGTACACTGAGTGTTTGCTAGTAAAATTGCTTAGTTTAAAAAAGTTGGAGTGTGCAATGCAGGCAGACGTGCTCTGCAAATGTCTTTGCACTAGTGGGACTATAGCAAAGTCCAATAGCCACGTTTAGGATGCCACTAGGTACACTGAGTGTTTGCTAGTAAAATGGCTTAGTTTAAAAAAGTTGGAGTGTGCAATGCAGGCAGACGTGCTCTGCAAATGTCTTTGCACTAGTGGGACTATAGCAAAGTCCAATAGCCACGTTTAGGATGCCACTAGGTACACTGACTGTTTGCTAGTATAATGGCTTAGTTTAAAAAAGTTGGAGTGTGCAATGCAGGCAGACGTGCTCTGCAAATGTCTTTGCACTAGTGGGACTATAGCAAAGTCCAATAGCCACGTTTAGGATGCCACTAGGTACACTGAGTGTTTGCTAGTATAATGGCTTAGTTTAAAAAAGTTTGAGTGTGCAATGCAGGCAGACGTGCTGCAAATATCGTTACAATAGTGTGAATAGACAAAAGTACAATAGCCACGTTTAGGATGCCACTAGGTACACTGAGTGTTTGCTAGTATAATGGCTTAGTTTAAAAAGTTTGAGTGTGCAATGCAGGCAGACGTGCTGCAAATATGTTTACAATAGTGTGAATAGACAAAAGTACAGTAGCCACGTTTAGGATGCCACTAGGTACACTGAGTGTTTGCTAGTATAATGGCTTAGTTTAAAAAAGTTTGAGTGTGCAATGCAGGCAGACGTGCTGCAAATATGTTTACAATAGTGTAAATAGACAAAAGTACAATAGCCACGTTTAGGATGCCACTAGGTACACTGAGTGTTTGCTAGTATAATGGCTTAGTTTAAAAAAGTTTGAGTGTGCAATGCAGGCAGACGTGCTGCAAATATCGTTACAATAGTGTGAATAGACAAAAGTACAATAGCCACGTTTAGGATGCCACTAGGTACACTGAGTGTTTGCTAGTATAATGGCTTAGTTTAAAAAAGTTTGAGTGTGCAATGCAGGCAGACGTGCTGCAAATATGTTTACAATAGTGTGAATAGACAAAAGTACAATAGCCACGTTTAGGATGCCACTAGGTACACTGAGTGTTTGCTAGTATAATGGCTTAGTTTAAAAAAGTTTGAGTGTGCAATGCAGGCAGACGTGCTGCAAATATCGTTACAATAGTGTGAATAGACAAAAGTACAATAGCCACGTTTAGGATGCCACTAGGTACACTGAGTGTTTGCTAGTATAATGGCTTAGTTTAAAAAAGTTGGAGTGTGCAATGCAGGCAGACGTGCTCTGCAAATGTCTTTGCACTAGTGGGATTATAGCAAAGTCCAATAGCCACGTTTAGGATGCCACTAGGTACACTGAGTGTTTGCTAGTATAATGGCTTTGTTTAAAAAAGTTGGAGTGTGCAATGCAGGCAGACGTGCTCTGCAAATGTCTTTGCACTAGTGGGACTATAGCAAAGTCCAATAGCCACGTTTAGGATGCCACTAGGTACACTGAGTGTTTGCTAGTAAAATTGCTTAGTTTAAAAAAGTTGGAGTGTGCAATGCAGGCAGACGTGCTCTGCAAATGTCTTTGAACTAATGGGACTATAGCAAAGTCCAATAGCCACGTTTAGGATGCCACTAGGTACACTGAGTGTTTGCTAGTAAAATTGCTTAGTTTAAAAAAGTTGGAGTGTGCAATGCAGGCAGACGTGCTCTGCAAATGTCTTTGCACTAGTGGGATTATAGCAAAGTCCAATAGCCACGTTTAGGATGCCACTAGGTACACTGACTGTTTGCTAGTATAATGGCTTAGTTATAATGAGTTGGAGTGTGCAGAGGACAAGAGGGTACAGTGGCAGGATTGTGGTGCTCTGGGTAGAGGAATGGAAGCCTGCCTTTCTATTCCCTCCTAATGGTGAAATGCAGGGAGGAAATCCCTGACCTTGGCTACACAGACGCTGTTGCTGTTTTCAGGACCTGTTACCTATGGCTCTCTGACCCTGCCGGTTTGAGCCCTTAAAAGGACTGCTAGAAAGTGCTCTCCCTAAGCTGTCTAACGCTGTGTATGCAGCGCATACAGCTGTATCGGCGATAGGACTCAGGAGGACGGAGCTGCGACAGTGATGTCTGACACCAAAGACGCAGAAGGCAGATAATGGCGTCCTGGAAGAAAATGTCCGGTTTTATAATGCAGGGACATGTGACATGCAGATCCTATCACACATGCTGTTGCTTCTCTGGCTCAAAGTCCACTTAGCTGTGTGTGTGTGTCTGGGATTGGCTGACATGCTGGCCCGCCCCACTACACGCGCGCGCTTAGGGAAGGAAGACAAGAAAAAAAAAAAAAAAATGGCGATCGCCATTATAGAAACAGCAGTGATCTGAAGGCGCTGTTCACGCACACTATACACTGAAATGTCATAATAGTGTGATCCACAGAGTGACTTACACTATTACAGCAGAAACCAAGCTAGGATTTAGCTGGTTTTTTGCTGCTAGAACCGTTCTCGAACGTTTCTAGAACTATCGAGCTTTTGCAAAAAGCTCGAGTTCTAGTTCGATCTAGAACATGCCCCAAAATCACTCGAGCCTAGAACTGGAGAACCACGAACCACGAACTGCGCTCAACTCTAGTAACGACTCAAGCTATAAGGGCTTGTTTGCACGTAAATGCTGAAATTTCTGCAGCGATTTGACAGCACATGTGCGCTTCAAATCGCTGTAGAAACACTGCATAATGGATGCAGTGTTTCAGCAGAATAAATAACAATTTAATGCGCTCGGGATGCTTCCCCCACCATAGACAGAGTGGGAGCTGCATCCAAAGCGCACAAATTAATTGACATGCTCCATTTTTGAACGCACAGATTTGAATCAAAATTTTAGCACCCAAATCGCTGCATTCAAAAAAGCAATGTGCGCACAGATTATACACAATCTACCTAGATTGTGCTGGGGATGCAGGACGCATGCATTTACGCTGCAGTGCAAGCGTAAATGCATGTGTCACGCTCCCCGTGTCCCAGCACCACTCCTTACCCACTGATCCAGTCCATGTGTTCACCAGTCATGGCTGCCGCTCCCGCTCTTGTTCCCCTGAGTCCTGTTCCTGGTCTCAGGAGTCTGACTCTGAGTATTAGCCTCATGGTTCTGTATAGGACCAGGCCGCGCCCACTCTCCTGGTCTTATAGGCCCAGCACACCTGAAGCAGGAAATGACATGGGGCTGTGCTGGGTATATAAGACTTGCCTTTCCATGTGGGCGGGGCCTGATCAACGTGTCTTGTAGCTAGTCTTATGAGCTAGGTGCTCAGGTCCCCTGGTGCCGTGTCCTGCGGCCTTCTTGTCCTAGCTCCTTGGTACCTGTGCCTGATTACATTACGGTCCTAAAGAACTCTGTGACTCTGGTGACCTGTTTATACTTGTTCCTGCCACGCCAGCGCTCCGGCTGCCGTGTACCCTGCCCTCCGGTGGGGTGCAAGGTCCAGTGGATCCACCTCCTGGGCCCACCAGCCTTCCCGGCCCTGACAGATTGATCAGGCCATGGATCCCGCTGGAGCGCAAACATCAGAGCTGGCTGAGCTGCGCCAGGAGCTGGCACAACAGCGTGAAACCCTGAGCCGGATGCAGAAATTCATGACGTCCGTGGACCACCGGTTGTATACGCTGCAGACTGCTGTCTCGTCCACGCAGCAACCAGTCTCCAGGTCTGAACCAGGTTCCTCCACGACCTCGCAACTTCGCCTCGCTGCTCTGCCTCGTTATGCAGGGGATCCCAAGTCCTGCCGCGGTTTCCTGAACCAGTGCTCCCTGCACTTCCAGTTGCTCCCGCACTTGTTTGCCTCAGACCAGGCCAAAGTGGCGTTCCTGATGTCACACCTGGAAGGCGAAGCCCTGGCCTGGATTAACCCCCTGTGGGAAAACGAGGATCCTATGATTACCGACATCCAGGAGTTCCTGCGAGCCTTCAGGGGTACCTTCGATGAGCCCGGACGAACTACCGCAGTGACCTCTTCGCTCCTCCGGCTACGCCAAGGGACCCAAACAGTCGGCCAATACGCCATCCAATTCCGCACGCTCGCTTCGGAGCTGGGCTGGAACAATGAGGCCTTAACAGCGGCCTTTTGGGAGGGTCTCTCTGGTCGTATTAAAGACGAACTAGCCGGCCGTGATGTCCCTCACACCCTGGACGCTTTGATTTCCCTGGCCACCCGGATTGACCTCCGCTTTCAGGAGCGCACCAAAGAAAGAGTCCGGGAGAAGCGACCACCTTGCCATGCTTTGCCCCCGCAGAGACCTACTACTTCCTCGTCCCTGCCTTTCCGTGACTTATCGCCAGAACCCATGCAGGTGGACCGTCTGACCCAGGCCCAGCAACGCCGTGCAGAACGGCTTGCCCGGGGCCTGTGCTTCTATTGTGGAGACGGGTCACATATGCTACGTTCTTGTCCGGAGAGACCTGGTAGACCCCAGGTCCAAGGGATGATGGGAACCGCCACCCCTGCCACCGAAATCCCTTTAGTTCCAGTGAAACAGACTGTACGGGTGTCGACAGAGGGGACCCAGTTTTCAGCTGAGGCCCACATCGATTCCGGGGCAGCAGGCAACTTTATTCACCAGGCCACGGTAGACAAATACCAGGTCCCTGTCACCCCGCTGAAGAAGCCTCTCTGGTTCGCCTCCATAGACGGCAAACCGCTCCACAAACCCGTCCGGTATACCACCGAGCCCGTGACCCTCCAGGTTGGAGCTTCGCATACCGAGACTATAGCCTTCTATGTCATCCCAAAAATGGCTCCTGAGCTCCTGCTGGGTCTGCCCTGGCTTCAACTCCATGACCCTGCCATTAGTTGGCGCTCTGGCACTATTTCCCGCTGGGGACCCTTGTGTCAGGACCAATGCCTACAGCCTGTTCCTCAGTCCCTGTCACCTGAACCGTTGGAACCATCGACCCCTGAAGAGGTGACGACTCAGTCCAGTGCCGTGCCACAACTCTTGTCACTGGTACCTGTGGTGCCACCGGAACCAGAGGAGACGACTCACTCCAGCAACGTTCCACCGTCCCTGACAATTGAGACTGTGATGCCACCGGCTACCGAGGAAGAGACACTGTCCTGTACCCTGTCCGAGACGCCCGGTCCGGTCGTCCACGACCCCAGTCCTGCTTCTGACTGTCTCCCCCCGCTTCCCGTTGCCACTACTGGTAGATCGGCTAGGCGTCGTGCGGCCAGGAAGGCGGTACGGGGTCAGCAGTCCTTCCCCGCCTTTGTGTTGGATCCTGGTCCGGTGACTCGATCCGGGGTGCCCCTGGGGTTCTGTGCTCGGAGGGGGGGGGGCATAGAGGGGGGGGGGGGTACTGTCACGCTCCCCGTGTCCCAGCACCACTCCTTACCCACTGATCCAGTCCATGTGTTCACCAGTCATGGCTGCCGCTCCCGCTCTTGTTCCCCTGAGTCCTGTTCCTGGTCTCAGGAGTCTGACTCTGAGTATTAGCCTCATGGTTCTGTATAGGACCAGGCCGCGCCCACTCTCCTGGTCTTATAGGCCCAGCACACCTGAAGCAGGAAATGACATGGGGCTGTGTTGGGTATACAAGACTTGCCTTTCCATGTGGGCGGGGCCTGATCAACGTGTCTTGTAGCTAGTCTTATGAGCTAGGTGCTCAGGTCCCCTGGTGCCGTGTCCTGCGGCCTTCTTGTCCTAGCTCCTTGGTACCTGTGCCTGATTACATTACGGTCCTAAAGAACTCTGTGACTCTGGTGACCTGTTTATACTTGTTCCTGCCACGCCAGCGCTCCGGCTGCCGTGTACCCTGCCCTCCGGTGGGGTGCAAGGTCCAGTGGATCCACCTCCTGGGCCCACCAGCCTTCCCGGCCCTGACAGCATGGTATTACGCAACGTGCGCACGAGCCCTTAAACTGTACCATAACTGATACAATGAATGGCATTGAAAAAAAAATACACTCCAAATATGTTCAAAAAATGAGGAAAAGGTGTATAGAAAATAAAATATGGTATCACTAAAAATGCCATTTTGTCCTGGAAAGATTTTGACCCTTCAAATTATTTTTTTTTCTATATGACACCTGTATACCTAGTCAAGTTCAAGACCCCCGCTTTAAGTTATTTATTTAATAATACCTGAGCTTAGTCTAAATCAGGCGTGCACAACCACATGTGGGCCTAGCAATCTTCTATATAGAACCTCAACGATCTATATCATATGTATTTTCCATGTCATGCAGATCAGGGGTGGTATGCATTAAATGTATGGATAATTATGAATGGTATGCGGTGTGGTGATTTCTGGGCGAGCCATACTGTGTCAGAATAGGCGAGTCCATACTTCTATAACACAAAACAGAGCAGATGGGGCAAAGAAGTAGTCATCAACTATTGCTGATATATTCATTGTAGCTCATTTGAGGAGTGAAACGTTTAACTGTTTCAATGTCTGGTACATAATGCGTTGTAATGAGATGAATGCATAGACTCTTCCTTTCTGAATTGCAAAACCACTTTGAAGGCTATCTCTACCATCCTGAAAGGTGGGAGCCCTTTAAATTGAACCAGCACATATTAGATATTTATGAAAGATAATTTCAAAATACAGTAATTGTCTCAAAGTACGGTAATACTTTGGCATTTGCTTTAATCTAATGTGGCCCTTGGAGCCAAAAAAAGTTGTGCAGCCCTGCTCTAAAGGAATAGCTATTCCTTAGGCTGCTTTCACACATCAGTTTTTTGCCATCAGGCACAATCCGGCAAAAACCTGAAAAAACAGATCCGGCGTCTGTTGCCGCCGGATCTGTTTTTTCCCCCATAGATTTCTATTAGCGCCGGATTGTACCGGATGGCCTTGCGTTCCATCCGGCATTAGCCGGATCCGGCAAAATTTGCTTGTCCGGCAGCTGGATGGAACGCTGAGGGGAACGTTTTTTGTCTCCGACAAAAAATCATATTGCGCCAAATCTGGCACCGTATGGCGTGTTTTATAATGGAAGCCTATGGATGCCAGGTCCGGCGTAATGCGGCAGAAAAAACGGATATGGCTGCCGGATCCGGTTTTTTGAACTGAGCATGCTCAGTATCACAACGGATCTGTGAAAAAACTGAAGGAACTGATGGAAAAACTGATGCAGGTGCAGGTGGAGCCATTCACACTCACTTCCAAATATGGAGGAGGTGATGGCTGGATGGTAAAACTGCACACTGGTGGCTTGCATAGAGCACTGTTCACACTAGCTAGTGTGAACAGTGCTCTATGCAAGCCACCAGTGTGCAGTTTTACCATCCAGCCATCACCTCCTCCATATTTGGAAGTGAGTGTGAATGGCTCCACCTGCACCTGTGTTGCCTCCACCTAGTGGGGGTTTAGCTGTATCCTGCTGGAGTAGCAGTAGTCTTTTGGCCTGAGCAATATACAGATGCAATTCCATCTTGTTGTAAGTAATGATATTTTCTTTTTTGCTTTTTTATATTTTTTATATTATATATATAGTGTAGGGACCTACAAGCATGAGGTTTCCGTGACGAGGGTTGTAGGCTTACGTCTTATGGCCATAACGCTAACAAAAAACCTCAAAAACTTTTTTGTACAGGATACAGCCAGGCCCCTTTTTGTTAGGCCTTGCTATCAGAGTTTCTGTCCCTACGTAGCGCGCAGTGGGGGTACGGCTTGGAAGCCCGCCTGATCTAATAGTATGGGCGTCACCTAATAGGCTGCGGGTTTGTGACTGTGCGTCTGCTAGTGTGAACAGTGCTCTATGCAAGCCACCAGTGTGAAGTTTTACCATCCAGCCATCACCTCCTCCATATTTGGAAGTGAGTGTGAATGGCTCCACCTGCACCTGTGTTGCCTCCACCTAGTGGGGGTTTAGCTGTATCCTGCTGGAGTAGCAGTAGTCTTTTGGCCTGAGCAATATACAGCTGCAATTCCATCTTGCTGTAAGTAATGATATTTTCTTTTTTGCTTTTTTATATTATATATATAGTGTAGGGACCTACAAGCATGAGGTTCCCGTGACGAGGGTTGTAGGCTTACGTCTTATGGCCATAACGCTAACAAAAAACCTCACAAACTTTTTTGTACAGGATACAGCCAGGCCCCTTTTTGTTAGGCCTTGCTATCAGAGTTTCTGTCCCTACGTAGCGCGCAGTGGGGGTACGGCTTGGCAGCCCGCCTGATCTAATAGTATGGGCGTCACCTTATAGGCTGCGGGTTTGTGACTGTGCGTCTGCTAGTGTGAACAGTGCTCTATGCAAGCCACTAGTGTGCAGTTTTACCATCCAGCCATCACCTCCTCCATATTTGGAAGTGAGTGTGAATGGCTCCACCTGCACCTGTGTTGCCTCCACCTAGTGGGGGTTTAGCTGTATCTTGCTGGAGTAGTAGTAGTCTTTTGGCCTGAGCAATATACAGCTGCAATTCCATCTTGCTGTAAGTAATGATATTTTCTTTTTTGCTTTTTTATAAAAACTGATGCAACTGATCCGTTTTTTCTCCGCATCCGCCGCATCAGTTTTTTTGCAGGATCGTGCCTGATGCCAAAAACTGATGTGAGAAAGCAGTTTTTGTTAATTTGAATATTTTGTGATTTAATTACCGCTGTTCTCAAAAAAGAAAATGCACGGCACCATTTCACACACTTCTAAAGACTGCAGGAACTGAAAAGCGGAACTGTATTGTAGCCAGGGTCAGTAGTCGTGGGCGAGGGCTGAAGTCTTGCATCTGCATTAGCACACTACAGACACAGGGATGGAGTTGATAGTGGAATATATGTGAAGTTGTTCCCTGAGCATATTAGTGCTTCTTGGCTACAAGCCAGCTTCTTACTGTCTTTACAGAATAGAGAGAGAGGACCTTGCTGACCATAAGAAGCTACGCTCAACAGAAGAGAAAGAGAGAGGACCCCACTGATCATAAGAGGTTACACTCTACAGAAGAGGGAGAAGGAGGACCCCACTGATTATAAGAGTCATAAGAGCTTACACTCTACAGATTAGAGAGCGAGCACCCTGCTGGTCATAAGAGGTTACACTCTACAGAAGAGAAAGAAAGGACCCTGCTGATCATAAGAGATTACACGCTACAGAAGAGAAAGAGAGAGGACCCTACTAATCATAAGAGCTTACACTCTACAGAATAGAGAGAGAGAGAGAGAGAGAGAGAGAGAGAGAGAGAGAGAATGCTTCTGACCATAAGTGCTTACATTCTACAGGAGAGGGAGAGAAGACTCTGCTGCCCATATGAGCTTATACTTTACAGGATACATAGAGAGGACCCCACTAACCATGATGTTAAATTCTACAGGAGAGAGATACATACCCAGTGACTCTGGGGATGGAAAATCACTCTGCTGTACAATCTGTGCTCCACTGTGAACCACTGATCTGAGACAGCGCAGGTACTGACCACCACTATACAAGGTATGATAATCCATAGGATGTCATAACTGAAGGGCATTATGAAGAGTCCTGCGCAGCAACACAAATTCATGTTAGCTTAATCTTTGGTGCTTCAGGAGTTTGGGAAATGGTGCAGGGTAGGGTTTTTTTTGCGAACTGCAAATCAAAGCTGGAAATGTTCAAATATGTGTGAAACTGCAAATGTCAAGAAATTTAAATTAAACACCATCCTCGTTTCTAGTAATAGTCCAAATATTAGACCTATGCATGCCACCCAAATGAAGCGTTTTTTTATTATCACTGACTTACCATCTGTTTTCCCTTTGACAGAAGTAATGTCCAAGTATCAAGCTAAGGCCTCATTCACACATCAGTATTTTTGTACCAGTGTTTCATCAGTGTTTGTATATGCCAAAGCCAGGAGTGGAACTTACAGACTACAGAGAAAAACTACAATTGAAAGATTGACATCTGTTCGGTGTTTTATACATACTTCTGGTTTTGGCAAATACTGATGAAATACTGATGTGTGAATGAGGCCTAAAGGCCCCGTCACACGCGACGATATATCGTGCGATCGCATGAGCGATCACACCCGCCCCAGTCATTTGTGCATCACGGGCAATTCGTTGCCCGTGGCGCACAATGTTGTTAACCCCCGTCACTCGTACTTAACTCCCTAACGATGTCGCTGTGGGCAGCGAACATCCTCTTCCTGAAGGGGGTTGGACGTTTGGCGTCACAGCGACGTCACACAGCGGCCACCCAATAGAATCGGAGGGGTGGAGACGAGCGGGACGTAACATCCCGCCCACCTCCTTCCTTTCGCATTGCCGGCGGGATGCAGGTAAGCTGTGTTCGTCATTCCCGGGGTGTCACACGTAGCGATGTGTGCTGCCTCAGGAACGATGAACAACCGGCGCGCAGGAGGAACGACATTATAAAAATGAACGACGTGTCAACGAGCAACGATAAGGTGAGTATTTTTACTCGGTAACAGTTGTTCGGAGGTGTCACATGCTACGACATCTCTAACGATTCCAGATGTGCGTCACAAATACCGTGACCTCGACGACATATCGTTAGATATATCGTAGCATGTGACAGGGCCTTTAGGCAAGGTTTACATTATAGAGCCTTAAATGGGCTCATTCGTGTCCTAGGAGAGGTGGAGTATTATACACTTATTTGTTAGGTAATTAGAGTTTATATAGTATTAAGAATTTCAATTTCAAAAGATTAAAAAGATATATAACATTATTAGATCTTCATTTTGTGCTAATGCTGTTTCATCTCACCTAGCATACAACTATGTCAAGCTAAATCCGCACAGCATCTGTAAAGCTCCCACATATACTAGAATGTTTCCAAACATTCCCATTTACTAGATGGAGCTACATAATTGTAATTTTGACCCAAATGTGACGGTATACTGTCTACTTAGCTTATAGGATAGCACTGCTGACTTTTTTAAACAGAGAATATTATAGTGAATGTTTTTTTATGGGTTTTTTTGCTATGGATCTCTATGATTGAAGGATTACAGCATTAACCCAGTGTGTGGCAACAGCTATATATACCTGACAATTATAAAAAACCTGTACTGTAACTGCACTTTTAGCTTCAGTTCTTTACCCCACTTTGAAAATCCTTCTTCCCCAAGGGTAAATAACTTTGTTCCTTAAATATCTGTTTCTCACAAGGTAAATTACATGTAAAAATCAGTTCTGTACATGTGAATAGTATGATTTCAGAATTACATGCGTGAGATTTCTACGAGCCCCAATCAGGTTAACTAGAAAAGTCTGTAGAAAATCTGACACGTGAATAGAGACTTAAAAATTAAAGTAATTCATCCTGGGAATATCACTTTGTATAGAAATACTTTGGCTTCTGAAGTCTTTTACTGTCCATCATCACTGTGATGGCAATATAGATAGATTTCTTACTTTCTTTATAGCACACTAATTTCTTTAAATAAAGCCACACGTGCACATGCTGAGTATTTGGTGAGTTTTACAAGGAGTGGGTGAAAAAATACAGAAGTGGTGCCCATGTTTCTATTATGCTTTTTCTCTGATTGTTCTATTCCTGGTTTTGGCCTACAAACTCTGATGTAAAATACTGACCAAATACTCAACCTGTGTGAAGGAAGGCATGGACACCAAGCACCGCCATCCTTCATCAAGGAGCCCCCATGTGCAGGTATCATTTCAGGTGGGAGGTGCGACACTGGTTTCTTCAGGCCGGTGTCCTTCATAGACGAAGTAGTAAAACATGCAACACCAAAGTCCTCTTGGCGAACCAAACTTGTACAGTATTCTTCACACCGCTATGACAGACATTGCCTTACTTCTCATGGTTCTGCTGTTTCTATTTCTGTGGGGTACTCTCTCTCTCTCGCCCTATCCTCGTTATCTTGGTTCTCCTCCTCAAGCTGCCAGGCCTGTGTCTCCATTCTCCCTCTTCCTCATGCTGTCGTCTACTTATGTGCCCCGATGACTGTCTAGTCATACAGCTTCCCTGAGCTCAACAGGGTGAGGCATAAGCTCCGGACCTCATGAGGTTTCCTAAGGGTTCCCTGACTGGCCCTGACACCCTAGCCATGCTTTCTATTACTAGAAACCTATCCAGAACTGGTATTCCACAAGGCTTGTCTTGCTAGCCAACCCACCAGCTATCTGATACACCTTTTGGCTCAACCCTATCTTATCTAACATCTAACCTACCACTGCTACTGCCCGACTGCTAGGTGGTGACGGCTGCTACACAGCCCCGGTTCTACTCCATCAGGGATGTACAGTTCGCTAGCAACAGTACATGTTATCAGATATATTTTAATACTCAACAACACCTAAAATACTTAGAATAAAACATCTTTTACAGTCAGGAAAATGGCATAACCAGTATGGGGACACAACCTCCTCCTTCATGTGCAAGTGGCCTAATATAAAGGTCTGCTGCACAATTGCCAATAAACCTCGAATCTGTGCAGCAATAATCTCATTTAACCACACCACATGGTTAAAATAAGGATAACATATGAAAAGACTGCAAAATACTTTAAATCCCAAGTAATCTTGTGCAAGATGTGAATACCTGGAAACATTATGTACTTTTCTTCCATGAAAAGACTGCTGTGTTGAATATACACATAGATAATCTGTTCATCATTTAGGCAGTTAATGTATCCACCTCGTTTAGATGAAGTAACTTTACTGTGATAAAAACTTTACAATTCAGTATTTCCTTTTGGAGTCATAAGCTAATCATTTTAAAGAGAATGACCCCCTAATGGCTTTTCAACAAGGTAGGTGATACTTAGTGTAGGCGTACTACACTAAAACATGTTTTTCCTTAAGGTTAAATGCAACACAGTTTGAAAATGTTCTCATCCATATGTTTCTCCTTTTTGTTCACATATCAGTGGTGACTTATAGCTTTATTCTAGCAGAGTGAAGGCAGATAGACGTAACGTACATGACTGAGGCAGTGATAGATCCAGGAAAGGGTTAAGGAGTAAGGGATGGGGGTTTTTACCTAAGGAATGTGGTGGTGGGCGAGCGAGCAGGAGGAGAGACGGGGGGGCAGGGGCCATATAAGAAATAGGTCCCATGTTAAGGTGTCATTCCTTTGTCCTGGACTTAAAGACTGAACAAGCAGTATGGATGCCTTGCTGAAGAGCGTTCAGGCCGCGGCTTTGACATGTAGGCCCGAATGGATTCAGGCCCAGCTAGACGAATTGCTGAAGAATGCCCGGGATACAGCATCTGTCCCTTCTGAACTTTCTGAACATCAAACTCTAAGAAGATCAAGACCTCCTGAGAGACTAACTTCTGAAATGGCCAATAGGACTCACAATAGGATCATAAGTCCTTCCGTTACCTCTAGGAAAAGAGCAAAGCGCAGCACGGCCTCTGATCCTGCTTACAAACCAGGAAGGAAATTACAGTACAAGAATAACAAAGGACAGAGAAAAGAGCCCGACCATCTAACCAGAGAGACACCAAGAAGTGCAAGGAGAAAGTCCAGCTCTACTGAGGTGCCAGCCAGAGAAGCAGCCACACAAGCTACAACTGACGTGACCACAGCCCACCATGAATCCTTAGAACTTCCTCAACAAACTTTGTATCATTCTAGAGGACATCATACGGCCTTACCCCAGGAAATAAACCAACACGGGGGGATGGGCTTAGGACACACAACATTTCCGGATCCGGGTTCTCATTACACGAGGAGTGGCAGGAATCCAAAAAGACAACTGCGCAAAAGTACTTTAACCAGACAAAGACTTCTTCGGCCGGCTCAGGATATGAGTCCGGCAAGAAATCTACAGCTACAAGACTCAGAAGAGATTCCAGACAATGACTATGACACAGATAACGACTCCCCACTAGAGGGCAGCAGCACGCAGCACTTCAATAATGGAGGGGCTGTAGAGACTATAACTAATACGTCACGGACGGCTGGTCAACCTAGGACGCAGCCAGGTATTGGTGAGAACACTTTTTCTTGTCCTATATCTAGTGTAACAACACCTGTAATGAGTCCAGTGGGCGCAGTTGGGGGTACAGTTCCCGGCAATGTAGGATGGGATCTTAATTCAGTAGTACAGCAATTAGTGTCCGGGGTTAAGGAGGCTTTGAGTCAGTCTAGCTTACCCATAACCTCTTCTCCTATTGCTGCATGGTGCGGGAATGGTCGCCGGACATCGGAGGTGGTAAGTCAGTCGTGTGCTGATCCAGAGACACAGGAGGACGCAGTCATTTCACAAGGGGTTCCATTATCTGATGCAGCAAAAGGAGAATTATATGTATGTTTTGAGGGTCCTCTAGGAATTCATTTGAAACAGGAGGTTAGGGAGAAGATTTGGGCCGACGAATATGTGGAAATATTTTCATTATTGCCCTTAGAAAAATATAACTTGGATAGAGTAAGGTTTGATGAGAGGAAAAGAGAGGAACAAGAAAGACGGTATTGTCTCATCCCCCAAACATTTAGCAATTGGTTCCAGGCTTTTGCCATATTAGCAAGTGTAATAGGCCAAAAAACTCCTGAACATTGCTCTGCCTTATTTTGTTTCATGAATTCTATCGGGGAGGCGCACCGTGCGTATGGAGGTTTAGCATGGCTGCGCTATGATGAGCAGTTTCGCCAACGAAAGGCTGGTCGCCAAGGGATTCGTTGGGATCACAAAGATATTAGTTTATGGATGCGTCTCATGACAGCGCCACGTGGGGTTAATCAGCCCTTTCAGGGCTATGTCGGCAGATCATCAGCAATCGGATTGTCGGCAGCAAACAGAAAAGGTTGCTGCTGGCAGTTCAATGATAGCCAGTGCAGATTCGGAAACACATGCAGGTACAAACATGAATGCAGCTTCTGTAGTGGAAACCATAGCCTATCAAAATGCTTTAAACGAAATAAAACCCCAACAGCAGAGATTAACCAAAAAGGGGGAAACCCCAATTAGACTCGGGGAGATGGTGGGCTATCTAAGCAGGTACCCAGATAGAAAAGCAGCACAATTGCTGGGGGAGGGTTTCTCAGAAGGTTTTAAGATCCCATCTACTTCAGGCCCATTAACCTGTTCTCGTAACCTTGCTTCAGCTTATACATATTCTCACATTGTCTCCACAAAACTAAACAAAGAAATTGACCTGGGCCGCATGGCAGGCCCATTCCCCAAAATGCCAATAGAAAACTTAAGGGTCTCTCCATTGGGGGTGGTCCCAAAGAAGGAACCCAATAAGTTTAGGCTGATCCATCATCTGTCCTTCCCTCATGGAAGCTCAGTTAATGATGGAATCGATCAGGAACTTTGCACAGTCTCGTATACTTCATTTGATACAGCGATTGCATGGGTTCAGAAGTACGGCAGAGGAGCTTTAATGGCAAAACAGACATTGAAGCTGCCTTTAGACTCTTACCAGTCCATCCAGAAAGCTTCCATCTCTTGGGTTGTCAGTGGCAGGGAAGGTTTTATGTAGACTTGTGATTACCGATGGGCTGCTCCATCTCATGCTCCTTGTTTGAATCATTTAGCACATTTTTGGAGTGGGTAGTAAAGAAGGAAGCCGGCGTGCGTTCTGTCCTGCATTATCTAGATGATTTCCTATGTATTGGTCCACCAAAGTCATTTGTTTGTGCTTCATTATTGGCAGCGATTCAGTCGGTTTTTAAGTGTTTTGGAGTACCGTTAGCATCAGATAAAACAGAAGGCCCGTCTACACTTATCAAGTTTTTAGGAATTTTGATTGACAGTGAAGCAATGGAGTGCAGATTACCGGATGACAAGGTCAGTGATCTGCTGGAGGCAGTCAGAGAAGCTAGATCTCACCGTAAGATCAGATTAAAGGATCTACAATCGCTGTTAGGGAAAATGAACTTTGCGTGTCGCATTATTCCAATGGGTAGAGTTTTTTGTAGGCGCCTAGCTGCAGCTACCTCAGGCATAACCTTTCCACATCACTTTGTGCGGCTGGCTAGAACATTAAAGGACGATCTGGCGGTATGGGAACAGTTCTTAATAGAGTTTAATGGGAGGTCATTGTGGATCAGACCACCGGTTTCAAATTTTGATCTAGACATCCACACTGATGCAGCGGGGTCAACTGGTTTTGGTGCATATTGTTCAGGACAGTGGTGTGCAGATAGGTGGCCAGAGAGTTGGAGAAACAATGGGTTAACACGAAACTTAGTACTCCTTGAATTGTTCCCCATAGTGGTTGCTTGTGAAATTTGGTACAATATTTTCCAAAACCGAAAAGTGAGATTTCATTGTGATAACTTGGGAGTTGTAGAAGTCATCAACAAACAATCAGCTTCTTCCCTGCCTGTTGTTACGTTGCTGCGTCATCTAGTGCTGCGCTGTTTAAAGTCAAATTGTCAGATTACAGCTGTGCATGTCCCCGGTGTTTGCAATTCTGTGGCTGATGCTCTGTCTCGTTTTCAGTGGGACAGATTCCGTTCGTTAGCCCCGATGGCAGAGGTACAAGGCAAGAAGTGTCCGGATTTTCTGTGGTCACTGCCAGTGACACTGCATACGCTCTGATAGAACGGTCTGTGGGTGTAAGCACATGGCAGAGGTACCAGTCAGCATGGAGGGAATGGGAAAACTTGTGTGCTCTAGTGGGACATGATGCCAGGTTACATGACAATGTTTCCTTGTTGTTATTTTACATTAGCAGGGCCTTTGTGGATGGTACTTCATTGTCCAGTATTGATAGTAAAATGTCTGGATTAGCTTTTTGGTTTAAGTTGCACGACTTCACTGATTACACAAAGCATTTTTTAGTTAAGCAGGCCCTAAAGGGTTACAGGAAAAGTTGTAAGAAGACCAGAGATAAACGGCGTCCGATTTCTTTCCAGTTATTGCAGCAGATGCTGAGTGTACTAGGCCGAGTCTGTAGCAGTCCCTTTGAAGTGTTTCTCTTTAGTTGTGCATTCACACTGGCCTTTTTTGGCGCTTTTAGAATCAGCGAGTTGGTGGCGAGTAGCTCCACCAGAAGTGGGGGTCTACAAGACGAGGACGTGCATCAGTACACAGACAGATTAGAATGTTTTCTGGCAAAGTCAAAAACTGATCAACAGGGTAGAGGAAAATGGATCACATTGTTTCCTTTAAGCGGGTCCAGGGCCTGCCCGGTCATCTGTTTTAGAAACTATGTCTCAAGAAGGCCAAATATCCAAGGTTCATTACTAATTCATGAGGATTGTAAGTCATTGTCACAATTTCAATTCACAGCAGTTCTTAAAAAATGCCTGACAATATTGGGAGAGTCTCCAAATGCATTCACTTCACACTCATTTAGGATAGGAGCAGCCACAGAAGCTGCTAGATGGGGCTTAGGGCCTGACATAGTTAAAAAAATCGGGAGATGGGAATCGAGCAGATTTAAGAGTTACATTCGATTACATTTATTATAAATGGCGTACATGTATATATATGTGTACATTGTGGTAATCCTATAGTAGTTGTGTCTTCATTTAGACAATTGTGTGATAATTGTGTTTTTGTTTTTTGTTTTAGCTGAACAGCAATGCCTGGTTTGGATCATGGGACATTCATTTGTTTTTTGGGGGGCCTTACGTGCAGCAGTCAGGCCTAATGGCAAACAGTTGGGGTTGCCCAGTTCCTTGGCACGGGTGACATGGATAGGAAAGAGGGGAATGCAGTGGCATCAGCTGTTAAAAGAAATCCAGTATCATGTGGAGTTCTACCGCCCCCCGGACGTCTTACTTATCCATTTAGGTGGTAATGATTTAGCAATAAGAACATCAAGACATTTAGTTAGGAACATAAAGCTTGATATGTTGAATTTATGGAGGTCTTACCCAGAAACAGTGGTGGTCTGGTCGGATATAGTAGCTAGACAAATGTGGAGAACAGCGCGATCAGTGGCTCGCATCAATAATACAAGGATAAAGGTTAATAAAAAAATAACAAAATTTGTGTTGGAAAACGGAGGGGTGGCCATACGTCACCAGATGCTGGAAAATACAAAGGAACATTTTTGGAGAGATGATAAGGTACATCTTAATGACATTGGCATTGATATATGGATGTTGGGAATACAAGAAGGAGTAGAACGAGCCATTAAGTTGTGGAGGAACTCACTCTTGTAAGGTGTCACAAGAGCGAGTCTTGGCGGGATGTGGTTGTTTAAACCCCCTCTTTGTTGGTTGGAGAATTATGTTTTTAATGGGGTCCCTGGGCCAGAGCTCAGCGGACAGTGGAATATGGGTCCCTGGGGAGGAGCTCAGTGGACAGTGGAATAGATGGGTCCCTGGGGAGGAGCTCAGCGGACACAAGGAAAATGATCAAGGGGTATACCCAGATTCCCCCTTGAGCTAGGTGTACACGGCGGAGGGGGATATGGGGCTGGGATTTATAACAACCACATCTCTGGGCCGATAATCTTGTTTTTTCTTATTGATGTTTTTTCTTATTAAAATAAAGGGCTGCTGTGGCCAAAATTTTAATCCATGTCACGCAGTGTGTGGTGTCTTATTTATTAGATTACCAGGAGCGCAATTCACTAGTCCATCAGTCAAGCAGAGTGAAGGCAGATAGACGTAACGTACATGACTGAGGCAGTGATAGATCCAGGAAAGGGTTAAGGAGTAAGGGATGGGGGTTTTTACCTAAGGAATGTGGTGGTGGGCGAGCGAGCAGGAGGAGAGACGGGGGGGCAGGGGCCATATAAGAAATAGGTCCCATGTTAAGGTGTCATTCCTTTGTCCTGGACTTAAAGACTGAACAAGCAGTTGTCCCACCCACCCTCCCTATAAAAAAGGGAAATGTATCAATATCAGGACTTTGCAACACTGTCAATATTCTAACAATGTTATTGGTATTCAACATCATCGGTATTTTATCAACATTATTAGTATTGTATCGTATTGTATTAATTGTTATCAGTAATGTATCCAAATTGACAATGTCATATCAACATATTAATATTGTATTAACATTTTAATATTGTATGTTACAGCAGCATTTGGCGGCGGCGGGATGTGGTTGTTTAAACCCCCTCTTTGTTGGTTGGAGAATTTATGTTTTTAATGGGGTCCCTGGGCCAGAGCTCAGCGGACAGTGGAATATGGGTCCCTGGGGAGGAGCTCAGTGGACAGTGGAATAGATGGGTCCCTGGGGAGGAGCTCAGCGGACACAAGGAAAATGATCAAGGGGTATACCCAGATTCCCCCTTGAGCTAGGTGTACACGGCGGAGGGGGATATGGGGCTGGGATTTATAACAACCACATCTCTGGGCCGATAATCTTGTTTTTTCTTATTGATGTTTTTTCTTATTAAAATAAAGGGCTGCTGTGGCCAAAATTTTAATCCATGTCACGCAGTGTGTGGTGTCTTATTTATTAGATTACCAGGAGCGCAATTCACTAGTCCATCAGTCATGTATCCTGTGGTTAAAAGTGCTCATAAATTGAGAAGTAAAAAATGTTTTCTCTATATAGCTGTAAGCAATATGTAGGGGTTCATGTCTTAATTTCTATCATAGTAGAGGTATTTTGCTTTTGCAGTAAAAGCAATAATAGAAAAAGCTTGTGGGTAACATTTAATACCATGCCCTCCCATCTGCAAAACATCATGTACAAGTATATTTCCAAATGCCACATCCAATTCTGTTTGTTTTCTAAAATTCAGAAACCATTTTAAGCAGGGCGGATACATGAACCTCAGTATTGATAACCATTTCGTGATTCTCCATTTTAGAGCAAAATTTCCTGAGTGTAAAAATGGACTAATTTGCAAATGCAATGAAAAGTAAACCATTTCCATAAGTATGTTCCAATTATTTTCATCATTCAATGGAATATTTATATTAGATAAAATAATATAATAATAAAATAATAATATATTTATAAGATAAAATACTGCATCTCACCGGATCTGGTACATTGTGGCGCGATCTGCAATGCTTTTCAATGAGCGCCGGATCCGTTTTGTACAGCAAGTCACCGCATCTGATTTGCAGGATTTGGTTTCCAGTACTGAGCATGCCCAGAAAGTAGGAAAACAAAGTTATCTTGAAGTATATATATTAACATTGTCTCAGAATTGCCTGAACACCCCAGAGCTTTGACCAAATGTAAGTTTTGTTACGCTGTGCTTATATAATGGCCTGCTTTATTCTTTTTCGTTCTAATGTACTTTCTTTATACCTTCACAGCTGCTGACCTCCCAGCCCAGGAGCCAGTAATCACCCCAAGTTTGGCACCCCAAATCTTCAAAACAGTGAGTATATTTAAATTGTACAAATTTCTACATGCTTTAACCCCTTTAGCCTCTGGGCATTTTGCATTTTTCCAGGGTTTTTTTTCCTCTCTTTCTTCTGAGAACCTTAACTTTTTTATTTTTCCGTCAATCTTGCCATATAAAGGCTTGTTTTTTTGCAAGACGAGTTGTAGTTTTAAATGAAACCATAAGTTTTACCATATAGTGCACTGGAAAATGGCAAAAAAATTCCAAGGGCAGAAAAATTGCAAAAAAAGTGTGATCGTACAATAGTTTTTGGGATATTTTATTCACTGTGTTTACTATATGGTAAAACTGAAAGATCAGTGTGATGCCTCAAGTCGGTGCGAGTTTGTAGACACCAAACATAATTAGGTTTACTTGTATCTAAGGGGTTAAAAAAAAATTCACAAGTATGTCCTAAAAAAGTGGCGTACGTTTTGCGCCATTTTCCAAAACCCCTAGCGTTATCATTTTTCTGGATCTATGGCTCAGTAATGGCTTATTTTTTGAGTCTCTTGCTGACGTTTTTAACAGCACTATTTCTGCACAGATGTTACGTTTTGATTGCCTGTTGTTGCATTTTGCGCAAAATTTGCGGCGACCTAAAAACGTAATTTTGGCATTTGGAATTTCCCTGGTGCTATGCCATTTACCAATCAGATTAATTGATTTTATGTTTTGATAGATCAGGCATTTCTGAACGCAGCAATACCAAATATGTGTATATTTTTTTATTTTTTTAACCCTTTAATTTTCAATGGGGTGAAAGGGGGGGTGATTTGAACTTTTAGGTTTTTTATATTTTTTTAATTTTTTAAAACTTTTTTTTACTTTTTTTTTTAATTTTGCTAGTCTCCCTAGGGGGCTATAGCGATCAGCAATCTAATCGCTCTGCCATATCTCCAGATCACAGCTACAGAGCTAAGATCTTCAGATATGCTGCTTTACTTTCAATGCCGGCTGTATTCTGGCATTGAGAGGCAGTGACTCATGTTAGTGTGCCGCCCCCGTGCCAGCAGCCGCCACTGCTCGGATCTGGACCTTCAGGGGTGGTGGCTCGAGGGTCCCCGGACTCGGGGGTCCCGAGGACACGTCAAACAAAATGGGGGATGCAGATGTATGGGCTAGGCCGTAATAGGTTCGTGACGCCACCCACGGTGTGTGGCGAGGTGGAACACCACTGCTGCTGTTATGCAGCGGGCCCTACGGTCCACTTCGATCTGAAAGGGGGGCTGGCGCTTTTTTAGGGGGATGTAGGTGTATGGCCGGAGCCATGTTTGAGTTTGTGATGCCACCCATGGGATGTGGTGAAGGAAGGCACCACCGCTGCAGTTACAGGGGACCCGGGGGAGATGTTGTGCAGCAAGATGTTAACCCCTCTGTGGGCAGGGATGGCTCTAGTGCAGGGTGAATGACAACCGCAGGGGGTGTTGGTGTACTCACTTTCAGTAAAACACACGAGTTTCTGGTAAACCAAGGTGGTGGTGGCCGGTGCCACGGCCGGTTGCATTCGGGATCCCCCACCCGGATGGTGGTCTCTATCCTTTTCCTGCACTGTTTTAGTAGAAATGACTTCCCAGTGTGAAACATAGGAGTCCGCTCCTGGCTGGATGTGGCCTTAGGAGTTGTGCCTGCAGACGCTGGCCCGTGCGATCTATGGGCCTTGGCGGTGACCTCTTATCCCTAATCGGTGGGCTGTTGTCTTCTATGAGGGACTTTGGGTGGGACAGGACCTATAGTCCTGGCCTCAATCGGTTAATTAACCAGTTCCAGTAGGTTCTGGCTCCTGGCTTCAGGGTCTGAGTACCCCCTTTGTGCTACGGATCCCTGTGTCGGTACTACAACCCTGCCCCGGTCTACCTCGGTTCCACCAAGCCGTCTTCCCGTCTCCTGTCTCCTGTCGACGGAGACCACCGTCTGCCTCCTAGCCAGTGGTACCAGGGCTCCTACCCTGGTGCCTGTCAGTTTGCTTCAGGCCTGATATACAGGCCTGACCTCCACTCTCACTCCTCTCTAAAGCTAATCCGCTCTTTTTCCTGCCCCGGGCTGTCTAAACCCCTGGGTGGGCATGCACCAACCACCTGGCCACGCCCACTGGTGTGTCTAACTGTCCCTAAGGGGGGTGACTAGGGTTTAATGGTTGGCTGTGTGTTTCCTAGTGATGGAACGGTGTAATGCGGGGGCCTATTTGTGACTACCTGGTTTTGCCAGGGCATCACATTAGCTACAGGCGTCATCACATGATCCTGTGCTACCATGGCAACCACCGGACGTCAGGTGATCATGTAAAAAAAATGGGGTTCAGAGAACAGTTAAACAATGTATATATACCTTTGTGGGGGTGTAAAAAAAACAAACGGATTTGTCAAAATGTGGCAAAAAACTGCAGTCAAATGCATGCAACTGCAAGTCACCGGGCCGGTTTTATGCCGGATCCGGTAGATGGATCCGGTAAAATAATGGTCCAGTAACTTGCAGTTGCATGCAGTGTACTATAAATAAAATGGATCCGGCATGATGCGCTTTTCATTTTGTTGCCGTTAGGCAAAAAAACGCTGATGTGAAACCAGCCTTAATTGTCTGAACAGCAAAGGAAAACTGTGTAAGTTGACCCCATTTTACAAATTCATCTCTCAATGAATTCCTCTAGGGGTTCAGTGATCAAATTGACACTGCAGCTGTGTCAAAGAATTGTATACCATTGGGTAGTGAGAAAAAAATAATTACATTTTTCCGAAAAAAAATTCTGTTAGCCCCAATTCTACATTTGTACAAGGAGAAATGGGTGAAAATGAAACCAAAATGTGTAACAATTTCTTCTGAATATGACAATACCCCACAGTACTGCTTAGCCACACAGCGAGACTTGGGAGGGAAGTAGTACTAATTGACTCCTAGAGAGCAAATTTTCATAAAATAGTTTGTAGACTCTATATAGAGAGCCTCTAAGTGCAAGAAGAGTGGAATCCCCCCTCAAGTGACCTCATTTTTTAAATTATACCCCTACTCAGAATTTATCTACAGGTGTGGAGCCAATTTTGATTCCATGGGTATTTTCCAATTGTTATAGAACTGTTAAATGTGTGAATACTGAATTTGGTATATGCACATGTGGCGCCCCTGACCTGGTCAGGCACCACTGAGTACTGCACCCATGCTGGGGACAGTACAATACAGGTAATCCAGAAGGCTGACCGAGGTGTGACTACACAGGCGCATAGTGATCAGGTCTCACACATGTACCTATGAGAGGACCCCTGGGGATCCCAGGAGGGGGAAAAGCCTTCACCTTCACTGGAATAGTGGAGGGGGCCAAAAGCCTCCATCTCCTCTCAAGGGGTGTGGTAAGAGAGCCTGGTTGCTAGGTGGCGTAGGCAAGAACAGGAGAGGAGGAGCAGTGAGCCGGTTCAGTGCAGTGCAGAGTCCAGGGAGCTCCGGGAGGAGCTGACCCCTACCCCTGGGGCTGTTGCAGTCTGACAGCGCCCGCGCAGTGGCTACCGACGGGGGAGAACGGTCACCTAGGAGTGCTACCCGAAACCCATCTCCAGCTAGAGAGAGCACAGAGTGGGAAGTAAGGAGACTGCTAGGGAGTACCAGGCCCAAACGGGCGGCAGATCCCGGAGCGGGGATAGATCCACCTTTCCTTGCTAAACCTGCCGGTGTGGGGCCCTCAAAGCCCACACCACAACACCTAAAAGCCGCAGCCACGTAGCCACAGTTAGGGCCCATAGTTCACAGGAGGCAAGCAGCTGGAGTGATCTGGCCCAGGCAACAAGCAAACGGCAAACGAAGGGGAGAGAGGCTTCAGCAACTTCCCTGGGTGACCCCCATAGGGACTAAAAGTCGGGGTTACCCCAAACCACCAAGGGCTAAGGAAGGCGAGTTGGTAGTCACCATCAGAAGTCAGCCTGAAGGATACCTGGTTCCCGCCTGGTTCATCCCAGCTACGCCCGGGTTACTCACCCTGCCACCTGAAGTGAGTAAAACCCCTGAAAGACATCCTGCGTGTGTGGAGTTATTCTGCGCCTTGTGGTACTACGCACCTACACAGGGCCCTGGGGCTTGCCTCACTCTCAGGAGGCTATTCCAACTAACTGCACTCACCATCAGCCCCAGGCATCCCTTAATCTGCAGTGGCGGTCCCCACTGACCGCAATTCTGAGAGTGGCGTCACGACAATCCTACAAGAAGGTTTCCATACCTGTGACAAGATCCAGCCGAGTGGAGTCCCTGAAGGTAATGCACCGACACAACACCTGTGGGGCTTCACATCTGGCGTCACGAACAGGATAAGGACTAGACCTGTCTAGACAGGTGACCATGTGCCTGGGCGGTCCGCTTGAAATATTGGAAGCGCCGCCATATTGCCACCATGAAAAGCGCGCTGAAAAACAACAGCAGCCCACGCTGGGAGAAGTTACCGCCCACGAAGAGGTGTGGCTACCCAGAGATCCCCTGCAGAGTTCTGACCTCGCTTGTGAAGAGAGCGGAAGCGTCCAGAGACGGCGGAACGGAAAAGAAGCCAGAAGTCTGCTGCTAGAGGAGATGGCGTCTGAATGCAGAGACCCAGAGCCAGGCTCCGCTGCCTGGTGGTGTCGGGAGCTCGCCGAGTTCTGCGATCAACTGGAGGCCAGGGTCGGAAGGCTGATCAGAGAGGGACGTGCGGAGTTCCTGGGAATGACCGCGGCGGTTCAGGCCTATGAAGAGAGAGCCGCGCGCCGAGTGCCAGACCGGGCGGTGACGACTCAGACCCCGATGCTGCCACCGATGGGTGAGTCCAGTGATGCCCCTGCCAGCGCGAGTGCCCCGACCCCTGCTGCCACGTCCGCGGTCCCTGAAGAGGCGTCCGGCGCGGCGACGCTGAAGCAGGCCGCAGCCACGCCAGGTGCAGCCCGCCAAGCTCAGGCCGCCGCAGCGATGCCCTGCTCGGCCCACCAAGACCCAGTCCCTGCAGCGACGCCCAGTCCGGGCCGCAGAGAACCGGCTGCCACCGCGACCCTCATCCGCGCCGCAGGTGTGACGCTGACCCAGGCCGCCGCCATGCTAGGCCCGGCCCGCCAAGCCCAGACCGCGGCAGCAACGCCCAGTCCGTCCCGCCAAGCACCGGCCACGGTAGCGATGCCCGCTAAGGCTCCGGCTGCGACAGAAACGCCCATCCAGGCCGCCGCCATGCCGGGCGCGGCCCGCCAAGACCAGGCCGCCGCCATGCCAGGCGCGGCCCGCCAAGACCAGGCCGCCGCCATGTCAGGCGCGGCCCGCCAAGATAAGATTGCATCACCAATTACCCCGGCCTGCAAGGCCAGAGCAGACACCGCTCCCCAGTCCAAGGAAGTCCCTGCTAGGAAGTCCCTGGTAGGTGAGGACCCTGCATACTGGCAGCTGAAGGCTGACCTGGAGGCCAAGTTCCCACAGGAGATGGTGGACCGGTACATGCTACCTCCGCATACCCCCAAGACGACTCCTGCAGCAACCATGCCAAAGAGATCCCTGCCTGGGCCGGCTGAAGAGCACCCATCCCCAGCACTGCCACCACCGGAGTGTTCAGAAGAACTAAGGGGGAGGGGAGGCCAGGAAGCTGAGGAGCTGACTCAGGAGCCACCAGCAGTGGACCCATACCCAGAGCCAGAGATGTTGCCATATTCTCGCTGGGATGAAGAGGAAGACTTGTCCAGCAACCTCACCTGGGAGCCTGCCAGCAGTGAAGCAGCCACCCAGCAGAACCCAGCCCGTAGGACACGGCGCCGCAGTAGAACCCAGTCTTTCCCTGCACCGCAATCTCCAGAACAGAGAGATGAAATAACGGCCAGAGACCTACAGGAGAAACGGTTCCTGAGAAGAGCCAAAGCCCAGGTCAGAGGACCCCTTTGTAGAGGAATTGTGGAAGACTTTAGCCTGAAGTCAGGATACGGATTCATCGTTGCACCTGGTATAAAGGAAGGTATCTTCGTCAATAGAAGAGACGTTAGAGCTCATTTGCCCAGAGGACATCCTGGAAGAAACTTAAAGATGGGAGATTCAGTGCAGTTTACCATGCATCAAAGCGAAAGAGGCTGGTATGCGCTAGATGTAGCACCATGTACCAGCAAACCCCACAGCCATCCCATGCTACAAGATAAAGAAACAGATGAAGACAGAGAAAGAAAAGACAAGGAACCTACTGATGAGACTACCACTGATGAAGAAAGAGAGCGAGAAACCAACAGGTGCCGCAGCCCTACAGGCCCAAGCCCTGGTGAGGAGGAATCCATGTAAATAACATAAGAAATACAGCAAGTTACCAGTTTTGAAGTTTTTGCAACGTTTTAAAGTTTAAGTATGTGCCCACATAAACTAATGTGAGAAATGAACCTTAAGGCTATGAACTGGCTATAGCCACAAACTCTCGCAGTGTAAATAGTTACACCAGAGGGCACCACCACCACCAGAGTCAGCCTGTTTAGGGGCTTGGCTCGTCTGCAACCAGGGAGCACGTCCGTATATAGGGCCTTGGCTTACCTGCAACCAGAGAGCATGCCTGTTTATGGGGCCTGGCTCTCCACCACAAGGAGGGTACCTGGTCAGCATCAACTGTGAAGGCCGCCTCTGGATCCTGCCAGAAGTGGCTGAAGGCGCGGCTCCACCAGGCCAGGTATACCCTGAAGACCACCAGACCATGAAAGCCGCCTCTACATCCTGCCAGAAGTGGCTGAAGGCGCGGCCAACGTGAGAGGGTTTTGGGTGGGTTAACGGACTTGTGGGTGGAGGGTGGTGATGCATGGTACCTGGTGCTTTTAAAAATGTTTTACATGTTTTAATGTCTTATGCATTTTAAAAATGTTGTCTTGCAGCCCGAGGACGTGCTGGTGATAACTAAGGGGGAATGTGGCGCCCCTGACCTGGTCAGGCACCACTGAGTACTGCACCCATGCTGGGGACAGTACAATACAGGTAATCCAGAAGGCTGACCGAGGTGTGACTACACAGGCGCATAGTGATCAGGTCTCACACATGTACCTATGAGAGGACCCCTGGGGATCCCAGGAGGGGGAAAAGCCTTCACCTTCACTGGAATAGTGGAGGGGGCCAAAAGCCTCCATCTCCTCTCAAGGGGTGTGGTAAGAGAGCCTGGTTGCTAGGTGGCGTAGGCAAGAACAGGAGAGGAGGAGCAGTGAGCCGGTTCAGTGCAGTGCAGAGTCCAGGGAGCTCCGGGAGGAGCTGACCCCTACCCCTGGGGCTGTTGCAGTCTGACAGCGCCCGCGCAGTGGCTACCGACGGGGGAGAATGGTCACCTAGGAGTGCTACCCGAAACCCATCTCCAGCTAGAGAGAGAGCACAGAGTGGGAAGTAAGGAGACTGCTAGGGAGTACCAGGCCCAAACGGGCGGCAGATCCCGGAGCGGGGATAGATCCACCTTTCCTTGCTAAACCTGCCGGTGTGGGGCCCTCAAAGCCCACACCACAACACCTAAAAGCCGCAGCCACGTAGCCACAGTTAGGGCCCATAGTTCACAGGAGGCAAGCAGCTGGAGTGATCTGGCCCAGGCAACAAGCAAACGGCAAACGAAGGGGAGAGAGGCTTCAGCAACTTCCCTGGGTGACCCCCATAGGGACTAAAAGTCGGGGTTACCCCAAACCACCAAGGGCTAAGGAAGGCGAGTTGGTAGTCACCATCAGAAGTCAGCCTGAAGGATACCTGGTTCCCGCCTGGTTCATCCCAGCTACGCCCGGGTTACTCACCCTGCCACCTGAAGTGAGTAAAACCCCTGAAAGACATCCTGCGTGTGTGGAGTTATTCTGCGCCTTGTGGTACTACGCACCTACACAGGGCCCTGGGGCTTGCCTCACTCTCAGGAGGCTATTCCAACTAACTGCACTCACCATCAGCCCCAGGCATCCCTTAATCTGCAGTGGCGGTCCCCACTGACCGCAATTCTGAGAGTGGCGTCACGACAATCCTACAAGAAGGTTTCCATACCTGTGACAAGATCCAGCCGAGTGGAGTCCCTGAAGGTAATGCACCGACACAACACCTGTGGGGCTTCACACACACTGTGGAGCTCAGAAGAGGGAGGTGGGCATTGGGATTTAGGAGCACAGATTATTGAGAGGAGCGATAGCCCTTTCCAAAGCCTTTTACTACCAGTAACAAGTCAGCCCTCTTTAATTGCATTGACAGATGATGGAGCTGAGTGTGGACTTGTTTTGGGTTTTTTTATTTGTGAATTGAGTTGAAGCTTTTATTGGGACCATTTAACATAAAAAATTTTGGTCACATTTATCTCGTGCTCTACACTTAGCACTTACATTGGGGTTTCCGTCAAAATATCCGAATGATGTGATTTAGATGAAACCCCCAAGGGATCCATTCACTATAATGAGGCTGCAGAGTTACTCTGCACTCTGTCTGGCCTCTGTTCAGCATTGTCCTTTTTAGAAGTGCACATACCTGTGGTCCACCATGTTTTTATGCACCACTGAAAAGACAGATACCAACGGATCATAGGTCAGAGAGAGTCCAAAGTGTCTCCATTTGCCTATAGGGAATCTCCTGTCAGGGGTTCCGTCTGAATCATTTCAAAGATTTACATGGAAATCCCGGTGTAAGCACCCTGTGAAGACTGCACGATAGATGTTTTACTGCGATCTTTGGGAGGAAGAATGAACAAATCAACAGCAGTTCAAGAATTACTTTTATTCATATTTTTATGCCGTTAACTATGTGGTATAAGTGATTAGGTGGTCCTTATTCTTTGGGTTAAAGCATTTTCAGCAATATCGGATTTATATAATTTTTTTATGTTTGGCTACTATAAGAAACTAAAAAACGCTTGTTTTAAAAAATAAAGTTTTTGCATCATTATATTTTGAGAGATACCATTTTTCTATATTTCTGCTAACAGAGTTAAGTGAGGGCTTGTTTTTTGCAGGACGTGTTATTGTTTTTATTGGTACTATTTCAAACATATATCATTTTTTGATCACTTACTATTTCAAATTTTGGGAGGCAGAATGAACAAAAACCAGCAATTCAAAAATAGTTTTTGCTTCTATTTGTACACCATTCACAGTTTGGTGAAAGTGATAAGACAGCTTTATCCTTCAGGTCTGTACAAGTACAGCGTCAGCGATACTACATTTATATCATTTTTTTATGTTTTGTTACTGTTACAAAATAAAAACAATTTTAAAGAAAAAAAAAATTATTTTTCCATCACTATATTCGTACAGCTGTAGCTTTTTTATTTCTCTGCTGATGGAGCAGTATGGTGGCTTAATTTTTGTGGGACAAGATGACGTTTTTAGCAATACCATTTTTATTGACATGCGACTTTTTGTTTGCATTTTATTCCACTTTATTTCAGCAGTATGATGAAAAGCATCATTTTTGACACTTTTTATATGATGTTCACTTACATCCCCGTCAGTGAATATCGTAAAAAAAAAAAAGTGGCAAAAAAGTGATGCTTTTTAATTATACTGCTGGAAAAAAAATAAGTAAATAAATAAAAAAAAAAATTGTATGTCAGTTTTTATAAATTGGGTCATTACAGACAATACTTAATGTGGTTTTTTAACATACCTATATTAATTTCTTATGTATAAAGGCTGCTGGACACACAGTCCATGGGAGGTATGCGTCGCAGGGGTGGTTATCCTCTATGATGTAACCCCGGATACAAGCTCTAGTATACCTAGTACTAAACAAGTTATTAGGGCATGTCATGGCCGGGTTTTCCGAGCAGCCAGACATGGGCGGATTTGGCTATCTACTGTGGTATATTGTATTAGTAAATCCTGTGCGGGTGAACCCCCGCAGATATATGTACAGACTTTTTGCTTTCTTTATTATTTTGTTCCACAAAGTATTTTGTTTCTATTTTGCAGAAGCGGTTTATGATGATGGAATAAACCTGCTGAACTTAAATGAAAATGTTCCTGTCTCTTCTTCTGCAAGAAGCTGAGTGAGTAGCAAAATATCACATTTGGTATCTTTTTTCATGTTTTCTGTTCTTTATTTTGTGATTGCTTGTAAAAAAATTTATTTTCTTTCTTTCTTAGTCCCAAGTATTGCATTTCATTACACCTGTTAGTGTTACACTGTCAGAAGCCTTTTAGACCATGCTGCTGGCATGGTATAAAAGGCTACTGTAGCTGGAAAAACTATTGGTCATCAAGATAATCGCAGGTTATCATTACTACCAACGGGCCTGGTGATCATGTTACAGGGGTCCCGATTGGCTGAGAGAGGGTGCACACTCCCTCTCCCAGGCTCCTAAATGCTGTGATTGCTATTGGCTGTTACATTTAGGGAGTTAAACAGCCAGGGGAGGGGTAGTGCTGGGACCGTCCCTAGCTATCACTTACGCTAAGGTCCCAGTGGCGATTATGTGGACACAGCTCCTGCACAAGCACAATTGCCTTGCTATACTTGTAAGTCTATTTACAGGAAGTCATCATAAAATATGACATACTGGTACATCAAAGTGCAAAGCTCTATTTACACTTCACAATAATCATAATAAGCATTCTTAAAAATACTTGTGTCATGCTTACCTTGCAGTGTAAACAGACTGCTGATCACCCAAATCAGAAATGCTCATTCATTGGGAGAAATTATCTATTTTGGAAGCACAAAAGAACATTCTTCTTGGCAGTGCATTGTTCTGTGTAAACGGGACTTGCACTGCTGAGAACAATGGCAGCTTATATGAGCACTGAGCGATTTATTAGTTTGTTGGACAAACGAGGCAGAAGCCTCCCGCTGGGCAGAAAGTCGAGAAACCCCAACACCCTTTACCCCTATCCAGGGATCTGAATATACTACAAGGTCCAGGAGATTGCTGCCTATGGAATGGCTGCAGTCCCTACCATGTCAAGGCAAATCTCAATAGGGGGCCCTACTCTATATTTTGTATTTTCACTGTGCCAAGCAGCCTCCTAGTTACATTAAAAGCTGAACCATATTAAAGGAACACATGCTGCTGGTCAGGCACTGTGGGGGCCAGTTCTGACTTTGCCCCGGCGTGTGTAGCATCTGCTGCACATGCTGGGACCTGGATTGCCTTTATTCACAGCTGCCTGTTTTTGCAACATGGAAGCGGTTCTGAAATGTTACAGGTATATGTGTTGCTTCAATATGGTTCTGCTTTTAATGTAATTAGTAGGCCGCATGGCACAATGAAAATATAAAATATAGAGTAGGACCCCCCTTTTGAGATTTCCCATGACGAGGCAGGGGGGGGCTCAAAAAATTGATCAATTGTTTGCTAAAAATCTCATTTTGCATTATAGTACAGTTGGAATAATTTGTGAATTTACACTTTATTTGTTGCATGCCATTCTCAACCAGTGCTGGCTTTCCTCTTTTATTGATGCAAAAGGAGGATAATAGAGCTACATATATCTGGCAGATCCCTGTACATGACTGGTAGTATTTGTAAGAGGGGGTGCTCTACCTTTAGTGCAAGGTAGGAACTGATTATTCCAACTAGACAGAGAACACACCCAGGGCTGTATTTACCATTAGGCACCCGTGGTCCCGTGCCTAGGGCGGCAGGATGCAGGGGGCGGCACCTTCTAGCAGTAAAAAAAAAAAATTTTTTTTTTACACATTCATTAAATCCGCTGTATTTTCGGAGGGGGGAGGGGGGAGAGGCGCACCTTTATTTATTTGTATCCACGTCAATTAAGACGCGAATGCAGACAAACTGCAGCGGCCGGGCACAGAGAGCTGATTGACCCCGGAACTGCCGGCGCCTGCACTTCCGGGGTCACAGGCGCGCCAATCAGCTCCTTCCTCTGTGCTGCGTCCAATGCTTTATGGATTTCACATGCAGAGCTCACAGCAGGACGCCGCAGTGGACGCCACGATGGAAGCCGGTGTCAGAAGAGGATACTCACGTGAGCCAGGAAGATGACGGCGGGCCCTGGAGCAGGTAAGTGCTCGCAGAGTTGAAGATTCATAAGGAGCGTGGGGGTGTCTCTAATGCAGACTGGAGATCTGCGTATGGGGTGGGAGGAGAGAGGCTGATACTGGGGGAGACTTGGGGGAAGAGAAGCTGATACTGGGGGAGGCTGGGAGGAGAGAGTATGATGCTGGGGGAGGCTGGGAGGGGGGAGGCTGATGTTGCGGAAGGCTGGGATGGGGGGAGGCTGACGCTGGGGGAGGCTGGGAGGAGGGAGGCTGATGCTGAGGGAGGCTGATGGTGGGGGAGGCTGCGAGGAGAGAGGCTGATGCTGGGGGAGGCTGGGAGGAGAGAGGCTGATGCTGGGGGAGGCTGGGAGGAGGGAGGCTGATGCTGGGGGAGGCTGGGAGGAGAGAGGCTGATGCTGGGGGAGGCTAGGAGGGGGGAGGCTTTTGCTGGGGGAGGCTGGGAGGGGGAGGCTGATGCTGGGGAGGCTTGGAGGAGGGAGGCTGATGCTGAGGGAGGCTGAGGCTGGGGGAGGCTGGGAGGAGAGAGGCTGATGCTGGGGGAGGTTGATGCTGGGGGAGGCTGATGCTGGGGGAGGCTGGGAGGAGAGAGGCTGATGCTGGGGGAGGCTGGGAGAAGAGAGGCTGATGCTGGGGGAGGCTGATTCTGGGGGAGGCTGGGAGGAGAGAGGCTGATGCTGGGGGAGGCTGGGAGGAGGGAGGCTGATGCTGAGGGAGGCTGGGAGGGGGGGGCTGGGAGGAGAGAGGCTGATGCTGGGGGAGGCTGGGAGGAGGGAGGCTGATGCTGGGAGAGGCTGATGCTTCGGGAGGCTTGGAGGAGAGAGGCTGATGCTGGGGGAGGCTGATACTGGGAGAGGCTGTGAGGGGGGAGGCTGGGAGGGGGAGGCTTATGCTGGGGGAGGCTGGGAGGGTGGAGGCTGATACTGGGGAGGCAGGGGGAGGAGTGAGGCTGATGCTGGGGGAGGCTGGTAGAAGAGAGGCTGATGCTGGGGGCAGAGAGACTGATGCTGGGGGCAGAGAGACTGATGCTGGGGGAAACTGGGGGAGAGAGGCTGATGCTGGGGGAAGCTGGGGGAGAGAGGCTGATGCTTGGGGAAGCTGGGGGAGAGAGGCTGAAGCTGGGGGAGGCTGGGGGGAGAGAGGCTGAAGCTGGGGGACGCTGGGGGAGAAGAGGTTGATGCTGGGTGGGCTGAGGGGAGAGAGGCTGATGCTGGGGGGAGGCTTATACTGGGAGAGGCTGGGAGGGGGGAGGCTGGGAGGGGGGAGGCTGATGTTGGGGGAGGCTAGGAGGGTGGAGGCTGATGCTGGGGGGGCTGATGCTGGGGGAGGCTGGGAGGAGTGAGGCTGATGCTGGGGGAGGCTGGGGGCAGAGAGGCTGATGCTGGGGGCAGAGAGGCTGATGCTGGGGGAAGCTGGGGGAGAGAGGCTGATGCTGGGGGAAGCTGGGGGAGAGAGGCTGATGCGGGGGGAAGCTGGGGGAGAGAGGCTGATGCTGGGGGAAGCTGGGGGAGAGAGGCTGATGCTGGGGAATCTGGGGGAGAAAGGCTGATGCTGGGGGAAGCTGAGGGAGAGAGGCTGATGCTGGGGAAGCTGGGGGAGAGAGGCTGAAGCTGGGGGAGGCTGGGGGAGAGAGGCTGAAGCTGGGGACGCTGGGGGGAGAGAGGCTGAAGCTGGGGGGACGCTGGGGGGAGAGAGGTTGATGCTGGGGGGGCTGGGGGAGAGAGGCTGATGCTGGGGGAGAGGCTGCTGGTGAAGGCGGGGGGAGAGCGGCTGCTGCTGGGGGAATGGGAGAGAGGGGCCAATCCTAGAGACAGAGGACAAGGGTTGAGGGATAGTGCAATGACAAAATCGATGGCGGGGGAGTGTAAGGACTCAGAATGAGAAGGGGCAGCATTGGGAGCTCATTATGGAGAAGGGGCAGCATGTGTGGGCTCAGTATGGAGTGGAGCAATGTAGGGGAGTCAATATCAAGAGTGGGGTAGTGTGTGTGTGTGTGTGTGTGTGTGGGAGGGGTGTCTCAGCATAAGCGTTAGTGTGGTGGTCTTAGAATGAGTGGGGCAGCATGTAGGTGTCATTATGAAAAAGAGGAAGGCAGCATTAGGAGCTCATGGAGAGGGGCAGCATGCATGGGACATTGTGAGGAGGGAACAGCATGCATGGGAAACTGAGGAGGGAGCAGCATGCATGGGACACTGTGAGGAGGGGGCAGCATGCATGGGACATTGTGAGGAGGGGGCAGCATGCATGGGACATTGTGAGGAGGGAACAGCATGCATGGGACACTGTGAGGAGGGGGCAGAATGCATGGGACATTGGGAGGAGGGGGCAGCATGCTTGAGACATTGTGAGGAGGGGGCAGCATGCATGGGAAATTGTGAGGAGGGGGCAGCATGCATGGGACATTGTGAGGAGGGGGCAGCATGCATGGAGATTGTGAGGAGGGGGCAGCATGATGTGAGGTCAATGTGCAGATCATATTTCATAATTGAGGAAGGTGTGGTGGGTATAATTTATAAGGGAGGGCAGTGTGTAGTTTATTAGGGGCAGTGTGACAGTCACAGTATATAAGTGGGGACGGTGGGAATATTTTATACTCATGCTATGTTTTGATGTGCCTGTGGTGATCCCCATTGGGGGGGTTAGTGCCCTTCGTTTCTCATTGATACTTTTTCAAGTGTTTTACAGAGTAGATCTGCCTTAAACAGATGTCGTGTGCGAAAACTCAGTGTTACGTTGTCACTAAGGGGCGCGACCACTTAAAGTGCCTAGGGCAGCACGAAGGCAAAATACAGCCCTGAACACACCTTAGCTGTGAAACTGGCCAAAATCTTTGCCGTCCAGAGATTCTGATATCAAAATTTCCTTCATCACCAGAGCTGCCCGCAGAATAAATATGATGGTGTCTGGTAACAGAAATTAAATTGCAGGGGCAGAGCCTGGGGAGATGTGACAAATATGTTTTATGATCTGTGAAGAAATCTGTGAGGGAGATCATTGTGTAGGAAAAAAGAGAAGTGCGCTGTGATCATCACTTATTTTTACTGTTAGGGCTGATAGATCTTGTGTAATCTACCAAGTATATAGAATTTATCTGTCTTTGTTACCCTGTCTGTGATGATAATGAAATATCTGCTAAAATATTTTGTGCAAGAAATAGAAAATATAAGCCTGTGTTGACTAGAAGAAGCCTAGAAATATATATAACAGCTGTTGGCTGAAATACTCTCTGCTGTTTTCCACTGCTGCATGTTTTAATGAGTGTTCAATAAAAAGTGAAGAAGTTTTAACCTATTGGTCAATACCACATCTTTCCTTTTTCAACTAGTATGAATTAGAAGCTTGTGAGCACTATCATGATATCAGAATTCACTTGTGTGGCATCTGCACCTGCCTTTCCTGGGGCTGCTTCTGTATGGGGGTAGCTGACAGAAGACGCCCTTATCCAAGACTCCATGGCAATTGTAGATCAACATTGCCAACCGTGGATGAACCAAAATTGCCAGGAATTTTACTGTAATTTGTGTGTTTCCTTAAGGAAAGAGTTAGAATAGGACGCAGGGTCAGGTGAAAACTTTGGCGCAATTACAAAATATAAAAGTCTGAGCAGGCAGCAAAGACGTGGAGTTGGCACCTTGATGGGGAGCAGGTGTGCATGCAGCAGAGCAGACCCACATCATCTACAGTGAAATCATCTAGAAGTGTATGAGAAGACCTGAGCCCTACGATCTCCAGAGGATCCAAAGACTAAACACCGAATCCAGAGAAACCCGAATAACACCGAACAGAAAAGGACAAGACTATGCGTTAAAGCACTGAAGGCAGAACACCTACATGACCTTCAGAGAAAGACCAGAATACGTGGTGAAACACTGAAGATCGAACATTGAGAATCAGAGACCGGGAAAAAAACATTTAATCCAGTGTCAAGGGAGCCGGGTCATTATTTCCTATCTTGACGTATGGTACTAAAAAAGAATAGATAGCTACCATAGTTAAACTGTCGATGTAGTAAAATGTAATACAACTGCGCTAAGTTTAGTGTACTATTAACATGACTAGACTTATATAGAACTCAAGTTTTGTTTCTTAATTGTATATCATGACTACAAGTAGGACAACACTGGCACTCCCCTAATGGAAGAACCAGGATTGGGTTATTATTAAGGGAATTGTTTACGTCAATCTCCAGTGAGTATATGCAACTGATCAGTCGATTGTAACTAGAATATTGCCAACTGTTGTCTGATTTGTTCACTTTTAATTTCTGTGTCACCTTCCGCTTACCCAGTCTTTCCCAACTTCTTATCCTCATGCACTTAAAACTTGTTGGAGTCATTATTGAGTCGCCTTTATTGTGTGTGGCATTCCTGGCACTTGTTTACACTTCTATCACCAGGTGGCACAGCACTATTGTTTTGGTTGATGCAAGACAATAATTCCATGTCCTCTGGAATTGTAGTTCTGTCCATAATAGGAGATCAGGAGATAACTTGTCAGTGCTTGCTTCCTTCTGTGTGACCTGGACAGGGCTGTGGGTTTTTTAAGCTCCTGAGATATTGCTGTCCAGTGGCAGTTATAATTTGACTTGATCCAGGAGAACTGTATCTTGTTTTAACTCCCTGTAGATTTTCCTGATTTTGACCATGCTCATTTTTGACTACTCTCCTACCTTGTGATTTTGTCCCTGTACTGACCTCCTGGGTCTGACCCAGCTACCCTGGTCTTGCAATCTATTCCTGTCCCGTCTGTCTGCCTGCACTGGAATTAATGTCTATGACTGTGACAGGAGGATGAAAGTCAAGCAGGTAGACAAGGGCGGGAATAGATAGAAAGACCCAACCCCGATATTCCCTTCTTGTTTCACCAGTCAATGAAATAGCTGTAACTTTACTTGCCTGTATTTCAGAAAGCATACATCCAATCTCTGAACAAAAGGTATGTTTAGGTTCACCAACCTAGCACCAGTATAGCACTGGCTTTACTTTATATATGAAAATCCTGCTGGTGGGTTCCCTTTAACTCATTCTTCAGCCTGTAATCTGCAGTGGAGCAAAGTACTTATAAAAGCCAAATGGTACAACATTTTTAATGAAACCCAAAGGCAAAAATTATTTTTACCCTAAAATACATGAATTTAAAAAAACAAATTCTCAAAGGTAACTAAGTTCTTTAAACTACTTACATGTTCTTGATAATAATAAAAAATAGCAAAATAAATGTGTTTAAAATTGATCGGTAGGCATCCAGTGTTTGCCTATTTTAAACAACACCATTATGTACAGCCTACAAGATTAAAGAGAAGAACACACAATTTATGAGTAATACACGATTTCTTCATACATTATTATGGATTATCCTTCTCGAATAAAAATCATTGCTTCCACTGTGCCAATAAATATAAACACCCATCGGACGTTCTTATACCAATGACCTTTAATCTAGTCTTTTCATTATCACTCAATTCACTGTGGCAATTAACCAAGGAATTATATATTAACAAAATATGCTCTGAAAGCAAAGACTAATCTCAGGGCTGTTCCGAAAAATAATGCGCCTTGAATAAATAAGGCTGAATAAAGGATTTCTTCACAAAGCACACGTTGCGGATTTCAATTGTATTAAGCTTGTGCTAGAACACATTCAACTTTTTCTAAAGCTTGTTAAATGCCCATAATATGCATAAAACATAAAAGTGTTGGAGATAATGCCTACATTCATTAATGAGTTCATTATATTAGCCAACGTCCTATTCATAAGGTAGATTATATCCCCATAGTTGCTGGAATTTTATCTTACATCTTAACTAATTACTGTTTTGTACATTTTTAACATGAAATATTCTTTTCTTCTTTCATTCTGTAAAACTCTGGTTCTGTCTGATCCAGTCGTCATTTGGGATCCATGACTACAATGACTTGTTAATGTGTCATTATAATGATAATCACTGGTAATGATGCCTCCATGAAGTGCAAACAAATGAATTTATTTTAATTGACTTTTCATTAGCAATCTTGAAAGGAAAGCATGGCAGTGCTGATACAAGTTGTGTCCCTGGTACTTTAGCTGAATTCTAGAGCCGTTAATTAATGTTCTTCTAGAACACGTCCAGTTTTACACTTGTACATGTTGAACAAGATATAGTACAATGCTTAAGATTCGCTTTGATTGCTTTAATGCGGTTATAATCATATATTGAAGGTATTAGGATAATCAGGATTTTTCAGACTTTGCTATGTATATGGTTCCTAATTTAGTAGTAATGAATAATAACAGTTATTTAGAGGTGTTTACTCCACAGTTGTTATATATTTTACCATTATGACTGTTGAAATAATTGTTTTTCCTGCATATGGCCAGGAGTCCTTAGGCAACATGCACGCTGCAGTTTTGTTGTTACAAAAAAACTGAACCTTTGGCACATCAAAATTGCACCAAAAACTGCACCTTGTCCCAGAGAGCTTGGAAATGTAAAAACAAAATAATAAACGCTTGTAATAATGCTGCGTTTTTTGGTGCGTTTTTGCCAAATCTGATTTTGATGTGTTTTTTTGTGAAAAATAGAAATGGACAGACCGGACTTTAAAGTCTGACCCCCAAGGGTTCAAAGGCCCCCTATTGCCAGGAGAGAGAGCATGCTATACTTACCAAGCCTCCTGCCATGGCTGTTATCTGCTCCTGCAGCCAATCATCCTTCTTTCGAGGCTGTTCATTAGGCTCATGCATGTTCACTGCTTCCACCGCCTTCAGGCACCTGGGATTAGTTGCAGTCGGACAGCACCTCAGACTATCTGACGCTTCCAATCACAGACCCGTTCTGCGGGTCTATAGCATACAGTAAAAATAAATTTAAAAAAGCTTAGGTTCCCCCCTTATTATGATACCCAGCACAGATAAAGCATATGGCTACAGGCTGTAGCCCTCAGCCGTGAACTTATTTTGGCTGTGTATCAAATTAAATAATTAAAAAACTAATTTATGACAAAAAAAAGGATAGATAACTAGCTAAACCAAAACAAAATCTCTAAAACAAATACTTTATTCAAATATAGGTAAAATATAGGTAATAAAACCATGAAGAACAATGTGGAACATAAAAAGCTACAAGGTCAAGGCCAGACAAGTGATGTGTTAAAGTGATTGTACACAGTAGGTTATAGTGAGATATAGCCGGGTGTATAGCCCTGTGAGCCTAAAGATAATGTACAGGCCACGCCTAGCAGAAATGAATGACAGGATTAAAGGCTAGGTTGCCCCTGTGTTAACCCTGCCTAACCGCTGAGGTGAATGCACCCTAAATTTTTGGCGCCTCGCTCAATGTCGGCTAACCCTGGTAAATCCCTATTCATAACCTCTAGCCATTCTAAATGGCATCCATCACCACAACCATAAAGTGCAAAATATGCTAAAGAACAGTCTCAGGTCTCAGGTTACACATATAGGAGTGCACTAAATATGGACAGAATTTATCAAAAAAATAATTGATATTATAACTCCAACATAAATACGTTATGTGGCCTATAGCCAAATACTTCAGGTAGCACAGTAGTATATAACTACTTTGATAACAAGCAAAACAGTCTCATATATATGAGGCCTATACAAAATATGGCCCCAGCCAAATATGAAATTACTTATCTGCTCAGGTTAAGTCATGAAAGATCCCAGAGCATTTCCCCTCTTTTCCTTTTGGGGTTCATCAGGGGATGTTAGACTTTCAGTATGTCCCAGAAAGTTAGGCCATCTTACTCTTTGCTCACTGTCCTAATACTGGCAGGAGATTGCCCATTATTAAATCACCACTGTCGCGGGCGGGGAGGGCGCCGCCGCTGCTGCGCTTTCGCTAACGCTCGGGTCCGGCGCTGCTGCGGCTGCTGCTCGGTGGCTCGAGCGGTGGGCCGGATCCGGGGACTCGAGCGGCGCTCCTCGCCCGTGAGTGAAAGGGGTGGTTGGTTTGGGGGATTTAGTCCGTGACGCCACCCATGGGTAGTGGTGAAGATGGGCACCACCGCTGCTTGTGACGGGGATTCCGGGAGCGATAGTAGGGAGCAGCTGGGATGTTGTTTTCCCCCTCCGTGGGTAGGGGTCGGTGGTCCCGGGGCCCGATGATGTGACGGGGAGGCAGGGTTGGTGAGGTGCAGGGTTGCAGGGACAGTGCAGCGTGGTGCCGGATGGCACGGTTGTACTCACTCAGTAAGAAACGTACAAAGTCCTCGGTAAACCAAACGGCTGGATGGACGGGTCCCGCAGCCAGCTGCTGTGTCTCTCCCCGGACAGGTGATGGCGGCTGTCTTTCCCTGCACCTTGATGTTCTCGTTTGACTACTATGGATCCCCAACGGTAGTCCGCTCCCCGGTGTATGGGTACCGGAGAAGCCCGTTTGCCCGCAGGCGCTGGCCCTTGGGTCTCTAGCCTTAGGCGGTAGCTGTATACCCTCACGGTGTGGGCGGTTGCCTTCAATCGGGACTTTTGCTGTTAGGAAACCCCTGGGGTTCCGGTCTCATTAAGATTTGACTATTGTCGGCGGCTCCAAGCCTGGTTGGGGTCCGATGGTCCTGCCTGTGTGTGTTGGCTTCACTTCGCTCCCCGGTCGGTACCGGCGGGCCAACGTCCGACCCCGGTCCTACGGTTCCGCGTTGCTTCACCACTCCTGCAGACAGCCACCACCGTCTGCCAAACTTGCTGTCAGTGCCTGGGCCACAAACCCAGACACCCAAGTGTTTACTCCTCTCACTTCCACCTCCTGGACTAAACTGTCAGTTTTCCCGCCTCCAGGCCTGTTAACTCATCGGTGGGTGGGGCCAACTGCTTGGCTTCGCCCCACCTGGTGTGGACATCAGACACTGGAGGGAGGCAACAAGGGTTTTGTGTTTGGCTGGTGTCCCTGTCTAATGGGGGTGGGGGTGTTTGTGTGTTATCTGTGACGACCTGGCTAGGCCAGGGCGCCACACAACCATCGTCCTTCAAATGCAGGAGACTTCAGAGAAGCCACTGCATCCCGCTGCAGGATACTAAGGTGTGTGTTGGTTTTGTTTCAGTTTAGTATATTCAATGAAGGTAATGAGCGGCCTGGGAAGTGAATGAGAGGTCATTATATGAAGACTGGCATCCGGCCACATACCAGGGATCAATCCCCTGCCGACCCTGACTAGTGAGAAACACAGGGACAAAGTGCAAGAAGAAGAATGTGCTGCAGTTTGTCAAAAGTTTGTGAAATGTAAACTGCAGACAAAACAAAAAATACAATGTGCTCGCAGCAAATCTGAATTATCATAGACTTTGCGGAGAAGTCAAAAGTGAGAACTTTCTGACATCAAACTGCACCTAAAAATGCTGCAAAAATGCAACAAAAAATGCAGTGTTCTACATTCGGGTGTCCGTCTGCAGAAAACGTATATGTGCAAAAATGGCACAAAACAGAGCACACGCTAACGCAATGTGCTCCATTTCAGTGAATGGCCCTGCCGGCGCATGCGTCCGTAGCACGCTTTGCAGAGTAGGGGAGGGGCAGTTCGGACGGATGCCCAGACGAGACCTGTGAACGTAAGGCAAAACGCAATGTGAAAGGAGCCTAAGGCAACTTCTAACATCACTCCTCGCCCAGTTCTAGTTATGTTCCAGTCTAGATTTTTGCGAAGTACTTCCTGTATTGTCCCCTGCATTTTTTTGACCTGGCTTGCCTAATTGTTTATTCTGTCCTCTCCGTTTCTGGCTCCGGCTACGTATATTAAATATGTGCTGGCTACATACACCTTTTGCCTTCATCTGCAATATGCTCACCTCACTACACAACTGCAGCTTGGGCAGCTGAGGCAGACTAGACCACAGGTGCAGGCAAGTATGCAAACAGATTAGGGACAAAGAGTGGTACCAAAGAACAGACAGCACAGGTCCAGGGCAACAGGCAGGACTGACACAGCAAAGCAGAACTGGTTGTATGCAGCACTGGTGCTGTCAGCTGGAAGACCAGAGCAGACAGGCAGGACAGACACACAGCTAGGATCAAATACTAATGTAATTATTTGGCCCCTTCCAAAAGGGAAGGGAGCCTTAAGTACCTGGTGCCTCCCAATAATAGGTTTGGGACACCATAGCAAGGTGCTCATGCTTCCTCTTAAAGGGACATTAATAGCGTGCATGTCCCTTAGGATGGAGACCAGGAAACCATGCGGTATATGCAAGGCCTAGGGCATAGGTGGGAGGTGAAGACAGGCACACACATTGTGGGCATGGAGGGGAGCGAGCCAAGGATCACTCAGCACAAGGATGGCTGTGCGGATGTGCAGAGAACCACGTGACAGGTGGATGGCAATGCAGGTGAGCAAAGACCACGCAGCACGGGGATGGCCGAGGAGGGTAGAGTGCGAAAAATATGTCGCTAGGATGCCACAGAGCACTGATGCAAATATGGAAGTCGACACTACATTTCTCCCATCACTTTCCTTTCCTGTTTGTGATTCCTAGCCTGCTAGTTCCTAATTTAAACATTCCTCCTCTGTCTGGCACACACATGAGTGTGGACCACCAGGTACCACTTTAGGGCAGTCCCTGTTGCTGCATAAGCTGTCCCCTAGAGATAGGAACAGGTAAGGGAGGACAAGCAGGAGGGTGATGGATCAGCATGTGACAGTCGGTACATGTGATTGACTGGATGGTTTTGGAGCTGGAGCCAGGCAGGACGACTTTAAGTTCACATATAAGTAGGATTGGTTCAGGAACAGGCACCAGACAATGTACTAGTTGGTGCAGAAAGTAACTAGAAACTAAAGTTGCCCTGATACCTCCCTCTACTTTAAATAGCCAGTGTCTCCCAGCCATAGAATAGTGAATTTTCCATAGTGTGTGCACTGCTCTTTAAGAAGCATAGTGTCATAATCACATTGCCTGGAGATCTGGTCAACATAAGCAGACCCTGGGAACTTGGAGTCACAGCGGCAGCCGGGACAGCAGTAGCACATGTGTGGCCGTGGTGGTGCGAACCTACTCCTTCAGTGTATGCACATGCAGCATTCAGTAGTAAATGCTGCATGTGCATGCTTGTGTCGCAGGCGGGGAGGAGGGTGTCAGCACTGCGTTCACCCCTCTGCTCGGGCCCGGCTGCTGCTGCTCAGTGGTGGCTCGAGCGGTGGGCCGGATCCCGGGGGTTCTCGAGCGGCGCTCCTCGCCCATGAGTGAAAGGGGATTGGGTTGTTGGGATATTGTCTATTGTCCGTGACGCCACCCACGGTTGTGGTGATTTGTTAGCACCACCGCTGCTCGGTGTGGGGATCCCGGGAATGATGGTGTGAAGCAGCAAGTTGTTGTGTTGCCCCTCCGTGGGTAAGGGTTGGTGATCCCGGGGCCCAGTGATGAGGTGTGAGATGCAGGCTTGGTGGGCGCAGGGATGCGGGGGCAGCACTGTGCCTTGCGGCACTGTAGTACTCACTCAGCCTGAGACGTTGACACAGTTCTCGGTAAAACACACGGCTGGAAAGACGGTTCCCACGGACGGCTGCACTTGCTTTCCCCAGTAGGTGACGGTGATGTCCCTTTTCCTGCACCTAATGTTGTTGATGGTCTCGATGGGTTCCCACCGGTAACCCGCTCCCCGGCTTCAAGCTGGACCGGAGGAGCTCTACTCTTTGCCCGCAGGCGCTGGCCCTTAGAAACTGGTGCCTTGGCGGTGGCGGTGTCTCTACTGTAATGGTTGGGCTGTTGCCTTCAATCGGGACTTGGTTGTTGGGGGATCGACGTCCCCTTCACTGACGGATTTGGCAAATTATGGCGACTCCTAGCCTTGCCGGGGTCCGAGAGGCCCCTGCCCTGGTGCTGACTGTCCTTTGTACACTGCTCCAGACCGCCGGGCCACCACCCGTCCGCGGTCCTTCCAGGAACTGCCAAACGGTCACCCCTCCGGACAATCACCGCCGTTGCTGACCTTGCTGACTCTGTCCTGCACACAGCCGGACCAACTTCAGGCTTTCCACACTCTGTCTTTCCTGTCACCACTCTTGCTGTCCTCCTTTACCACTTTACTTCCTTCACTTCCACTTCCTTAACTCAACTGCACTGTTTACTCAAGCTCTCCCTGAGCTAAACTTCCACTCCTTCCACTTCCTCCTCCAAACTCTGTCTTTTCTTAACTGCCTGGTTTCTCCCGCCTCCAGGGCTGTGAACTCCTCAGTGGGCGGAGCCAACCGCCTGGCCCACCCCCTGGTGTGAACATCAGCCCCTGGAGGAAGGCAACAAGGATTTTGGGTTAGCTTTGGTGTTCCTAACTGGGGTGTAGGGTGTGGTGGTGTGATGACCTGTGACCCCTGGCTTGCCCAGGGCGTCACACTTGCAGTGCACATTGGGGTTTAAAGGGCTAGCAGCCGGCAAGACCTGGCTGCTAACATAGCAACCTGGTCCCTGGAAATCTGTCACATGTGGCCTGTGAGCCAGAGGTTTTCCACCCTTGTATTAAAGGGTATCGGTCATGTGAAAAAAGGCTATTGACCTCTAGATTTTCAATTAGTCTGCAGGTTAATAATGTTCTGAGCATGTGTCAGCATTCAGAGCCCCATTGCCGAGAAGAAATTAACCTTATTCATCCTGGCTGCATTCGGTTTAAAAGTCATAAGGGTAATGCCATTGATTAGTCAATGGGGTGACAGTTTACCCTGATGAGTCTTCCCACTCACCATGTTATCAGGCCCCTGTGGGTATGATTACATGATTTGCAAAAGGCGGTATCATCCCTGTCCCTCTGCAGTCTTCTGCATTCAAGCAACGTTCTTTCCCACACATCAAGGTGTACGCTTCCCAGCTTCGGAGGCACACTGCCATGCCTGGAAGCCAAGAAGAAGCCAGACATCAATAGTGGAGGCAAAGGTCAAGCATCTTCGTTGCTTCCAGACTTGTGCTGTGGACCTCTGAAGCCAGGAAGAGTATACCAGGCTTAAGAGGTGCAATGACGTGTAGAAAACAAAGTTGAACGCATGCTCAAGATTTTCAGAGAGCTGGATATGTTGCCGGTTTTTGCTTATCATGTTATCATGCCCTAATATGCTAAGTGGGACAACTTGTCTAGGGAAACAAACACCTCAACAATGAGTCATAAGATTATTTGCATATTAAAAAGACTGTAAAAATATTTTTTAATGATCTATTAATGTGTCAAACAGTATAAATGGCTTTTTAGGCAGAGTAATTGTAAAGGAATATACAAATTCTGGTAGTTTGGAAGGCATGGGGGACTATTAAAGGGAACCTGTCAGCTGATACATGCTGCCCAAACATGCAGCCAAGTTTCCGCTCTGAAATGCTGCAGTGTAGTACAGGGCACTAGTCTTACAGATGGTTCCTCGGAGGCTTCTCCCCACCCACTGCCCGGGACTGACAGGTCTCTGCCTATACTGCTACATAGGCAAAGATCTGTCAGTCACTGTCACCTGGCGGGGACTCGCCTGTATGACTAGTGTGCAGCGCTGCTTGGTTCAAGGAGGCTATTAAAACAGCTGCATTACATGCTAACCAAGCTGTATTTTCCCCCATAATATATCAATTTGTATATTTTCCGCTTTATTGTACGTTTTGTGAAACTGTAGAAGTCAAATAGAACAAAATGAAAAAATACATTTTTATTATGATAAATGTATAATAACATTCACTGTAAAAATGGAAAATGTCAGTCGCATTGCCCTGAACTATAGTATGCTCTTGACAATCAATGACATCTTCATTTCTGATACATTTTTAATACAATCAGTACTGAAAAGTATTATACAAAAGTACAGTAGTTATTATAACTTTATGTAAGTGCATGGAAAATGATAAAGGACCAGACAGTCATCCTGCGTGCCATAGCCTTATGCCCTTTGAGATAAAAACACTTTAAAGACAAGCCACACAGTAGCAGCGGACAGGAATTACTTTGCTAAGCTAGAAGGCCATTGTTTGAGTGTGGATAGCCGATAATGTTACATTGTTGGTACCATTCATTGCAATAATCCCAAAATATATCTATGTTGGTTAATAAGTTTGTGCCAAGAATGGATAGGTGATGATTCCTTGCAGGACCGACCGCTGGAATCTCCACCAATTTTGAGAACAGGGCTTCTCAATGGGAATGCTATAGACAGCAGAGCATTGATCTGTTATATAACAGATGCCAAAAGAAGAAAAAAGAACACATTGGCTAAAGTGGGTTCACTCTTGTTACTGTTATGAAAAAAACACCACAGTTGCCTGTAAACTATTCCCTGTACAACAAACCTATAATATGTATATTGATATTGCAGGCTATATGGGAGATAATGTCTGGCCTATTGGAAATTACCGTATTTTTCGGATTATAAGACGCACTTCTCCTCCCAAAACTTTGGGAGGAAAATGAGGGGTGCTTCTTAAAAACCTAATGTAGCTTACCGGGGGGTTGTGCAGAGGGGTCAAAGGAGGCAGGGAGATGCTCCGAGCAGTGCACTGTGCTGATGGCACTGCTGGTCTGTGCGACGCTGTTCTAGATCGGGCTGCGCTGCTCTGTTCTGTTTGGATCCGCTCCGTTCTGCTCTGTGCACGGCTGCGCCGTCCTGCTCGGTTGGTCTGTGCACGGCTGCTCCATCCTGCTCAGCTGCTCTGTGCACGGCTGCTCTGTTCTGCTCGACTGCTCTGTGCACGGCTGTTCCGTCCTGCTCGGTTGCTCTGTGCACGGTTGCTCTGTCCTGCTCGGCTGCTCTGTTCATGGCTGCTCCATTCTGCTAAGCGCTTGGCTGCTCCATCACCAGTCCTGCACAGAGCAGAGCGACACTGGCCCCGCACAGAGCAGAGCAACACCGGCCCCACACAAAGCAGAGCGACATCAGCCTTGCACAGAGCAGAGCGACACCGGTCTTGCACAGAGAAGAGCGATACCGGCCTTGCACAGAGCAGAGCAACACTGGCCCCGCACAGAGCAGAGCGGCATCACCGGCCCCACACAGAGCAGAGTGACCCCGGCCCCGCAAAGAGCAGAGCGGCGTCTTCGGCCCTGCACAGAGCAGCACCCGCATCTCCGGCCCCGCACAGAGCAGAGCGACACTGGCCCCCGCACATAGCAGCACCCGCAGTGAGTATCTGGGCCCCCCTCAATACTACTTGCAGTACTCCAGTACTGCTCCTGCCTCCTGTGACCCCCGCTCCTCTGCAGGCCCCCCTCCCTAGTAAGACACCACCAGATTATAAACGGACCCCATAATTTTTTTTTTACCTTTTTTTTTCCCTACAAATTTGGGGTGTGTCTTATAAAACGAAAAGTACGGTATATGAATATTAGAAGGATACATTATTCTTTATATCACATACTTCATCTGCTCCCAACTTTTTTTTTTTAAAGAATAAGGGACAGTTCCTAGTCAACATCACATGGGCTCTCTGCTTTCTGCTAACATTTCTGAAATACCATACAGTTAAGTTTAATACATATGATACCATAAAAAGTGCACTGCTTAACAAAAAGAGAAAAAACATATTTCAATCCATCAATGATTGTCTCTAGTAACATAGCTTTCAAACTAAGTGCTTCTGCAAGAAGAAAATAGTATTTTGCAGCACCTGTTATCCTTTTATAATATCCGGGAAACTTGCTTCATGGCTAGGGATGAGCAAGCCCGAACTGTAAAGTTTGGGGTTTGTACCGAACACAGGGTGTTTGGGTATTAGACTTGAACATGGACTTTAAAAAAGTACTGTTCATATGTTATTAAAGTTTGTTGAAAGGCTACAGCACAACCAATCAACAAGCTTTATTGCATGCAGAAGTTACCTGTACGCTGCTGTGGAGGATAAAGAAAAAAAGAGACGTGGCCTACCACCTGTTTTTGATCACCAGCACAAGTAAAGCAGACAACTGATGGGCTGCAACCTTCATCTGTCAGCTTTACCTATCCTGGTGATCAAAAATAGAGGAAATCCCATGCTGATAAGAAAAAAAATAGATTTAAATAAATAATAAAATAAAAAAAAACATATGTTATCTGCCCTACTTTTGATAACCAGCCATGTGACATGATAATGAAACTAGACCTGCTTGAATTTGGAGGTATCACCAGCCCCTTGCATTGTTGTGGTGGTGCATCCTCACAGTTCTAAACACTTGTTGTAGATCATGTAGCTCATCTATGACATGCTATGCATCAGTCTTTTGAGCCCAGTTCTGTGGAGGAGGCCAATTCTGCACAGGGGCTAACTAATGAAATTCACAGCAGTCAATACCCGCAAAATACTAATTTTCGTGAAAATTGAGGATGATGGTAAATAAAATATTAACGGTTACAAATATGCAAATCATTTGAAATTTAAATTCCCCAGCTTCCCCAAAATTTTCCAACAAGTTTGATTATGACAAATTGATTTTCAGCAAATTGAAATTAATGTAACACTTCCAATTAATTTGAAATATATATGTATGATACTTTGAGGTCTCTAACAGCTTTTAAGCTCTTACATTCAAACACATTTTTAGTAATGTTAAAGTGATTCTAACATACAGTATATGGCTATGAGTAAATGAATGGTGACCACTAGCCTGTTCTTCACAAACTAATCTTCACTACTGCTGTTCTACAACTTATTTTATGGCCTTTTCTACCTATCGGTATGGCTATGGCGTGTGCTGTGATGTTCTTTCCCTTTCTAGATTCACCATAAATATTTTATGAACATAAACACTCACACTTTGGGTTACAAAAAAGGGGAAGACCTTATCCAGGGAGAAGATGCGCCCCCCATCTGGTCCCTCTACAGATTGGAAAGACTCTAGTCACACAACTAACAACACCACCCAACTCCCTAAAAGGCAATCCAGGAGTTTCTTGTATCTCCTGAAGGACCAGAGGCTGTAACATACTGGCAACAAGAGGAGAGGAAGGAATGTAGGAAGAAAATAAACCCAGAGTAAAGGAACTAAAACACATTCATATAATGTAAAAGAAGTAGGTGATGGAAAGGAAAACAAACCAATCCACAGTAAGAACTCGACTGGTGTTTACCAAAGGTAAATCCTTAAGCTGATGGGCTTAAAATCCTAGACAAAAGTCCACCTAGAGGTATTGGAAGTGAAATGTGAACATATATAGCCTAACCCAGAATGTTATAGTGCAGATCAAAATGGGAAAATGAGAAATACCTGGAGGAAACGAAGAAGTGAAAACAAAGATAATATGAATTATCAGCCTTTGGAGAGGGAAGAAGAGGCAACTGATAAACAGAGAGAGGAACCAACCATACAACAACAGGTCATATAACTGCTATATATTCTACTTCAGCTTTCATACAGGTTTACATAAAGCTGCAGAGCAACATGGGAACGTCAATCCAGCCATGTGCCTCTTCTCTGGCTGAAGTAATCTTCCACAATGGGTAAATTGGTGGAAAGTTTAAAGAAAGTTTTTGATGTACAGAAGTATGTGACTATCTCATGTATGTGTAGGAGTACTATACATAAGACTGACAGGTAAGGAAAGAAGACAAAGCACAGATCAAGATATTAATTATATACTCACTTGCACATGGGAAACCAAATAGCTTAAAATGAGTTTTACACTGGTGGACAGCCACAGTTTAACTATTCAGCAATCTATATGAAATATAAAGTGCCTACTCACCTACTGCCTACTCACCTACCGCAACTCAAGCAATATTAGTGCTGCTGTTTTTGAAGAATAATGTGACTTATTGTGTCACATGCCAGCTGCACCCAAAGAAACAGCTGCCTCTCATCAATATTCCATCAGGGATGAAGTCCACTTTGATGTATTAGTGTAGGCTGCAGCTGATAAATAGCCGCTCACCGTCCGCAGTCTGAACATGACACAACAATTCACATTACTCTCTGGGAACAGCGGCAATATCATTGTTAGAGCGGCACGGAGGTGAGTATATGCTATATATTTTTATTTTATTTGGGGTCTTGAATTCATTAAAAGGGATTTGACCAGTAGCGAATAATTCCTTTAATACGTTGCTGCAATGATCCATAGTAAAATGACTGCTGCAATCTCCTAATTTATGGTAGGATGAGTAGCTCTTGAACAAGAATGGCTGATAGGCTGAATATCTTACACACACTGGGACATTGCTGAGTTAGCCTCCAGTTCCTCCTTTATTATTTAATTTTGCTACTTGAAATTCTTAAATGACAGTATATACCCAATTCCTTGGATAATGGGGCATGTCACTATGTAGGCTGACATTGCTTAATCAGTGCTTGTAATTTTAAGCATTTCTAGTTGTTAGCTTCCAGGGCTAGTAACAAAGCAATGCCCTATGCAAGAGTCTAGGAAAAAAATGCTCCATCATTGCCATTGTAGGAGGCATTACCAAAGCAGATAAGTCAGAATTCACTAAATGTGCAGAACACAGGCTGGAAATTATATATGTGACAAGTTGTCACTAGTGATGAGTGAGCACTACCATGCTCTGGTGCTCAGTACTAGTGATGAGTGAGCACTACCATGCTTGGGTTCTCATTACTAGTGATGAGTGAGCACTACCATGCTCGGCTGCTCGGTACTAGTGATGAGTGAGCACTACCATGCTCATGTGCTCAGTACTAGGGATGAGTGAGCACTACTATGCTCGTGTGCTTGGTACTAGTGGTGAGTGAGCACTACCATGCTCGGGTGCTCAATACTAGTGATGAGTGAGCACTACCATGCTTGGGTGCTCAGTACTAGTTATGAGTGAGCACTACAATGCTCGGGGTCTCGGTACTAGTGATGAGTGAGCACTACCATGCTCGTGTGCTCGGTACTAGTGATGAGTGAGCACTACCATGCTTGGGTGTTTAGTACTAGTTATGAATGAGCACTACAATGCTCAGGGTCTCGGTACTAGTGATGAGTGAGTACTACCATGCTCGGGTGCTCAGTACTAGTGATGAGTGAGTGCTACCATGCTTGGGTGCTCAGTACTAGTTATGAGTGAGCACTAGAATGCTCGGAGTCTCAGTACTAGTGATGAGTGAGAACTACCATGCTTGGGTGCTCAGTACTAGTGATGAGTGAGCACTACCATACTTGGGTACTCAGTACTAGTGATGAGTGGGCACTACCATACTTGGGTGCTTAGTACTAGTGATGAGTGAGCACCACCATGCTCGGGTGCTCGGTGCTCGCAACGAGCAGTCGGATGCTTGGACGGGCTGAACTCGTGCAGAGTATTAAGGAAGTCAATGGGGGACTGAAGCATTTTTCTGGAGAATGGTAGGGTTTGCTCTTTACTAATTCTCATCCTTTAGTGACCTCCTCGGTCAATCAGGTGAACAGTTGGGATCACATACTTAAGATGTTCAAGTGTGTAAATGGTACACAAAAACACCTCTCCTTCTGGAGGGTGTTTTGTGAGTTCACCCACTAGTTGACCTAAGATGGCTTTACTGAAAGATGTCTTACAGATTTAGTGGTGCAGATAAGATGTCACTCTATGAAAGGGCTAAGTAGAGACCTATACTAAAAACCAATATGAGTATTTAATATCATGCTTATCAATTCTACAAGATTTACAGATCAAACATTACACATAAGAGGCTGAAGCCAATGGTATGGTGTATGAGGCAGCCTTACATGGGTGCCTGGCCACCCAGCTACCCTAACCATAAGTAACCCTGCTGTACAGAGCAGCTGCACAGGGGGATGCTTTTTGGATAGGGTTCTGGCACAGTGTTAGCGCAACATTTAACTTTTACTACTAGAGCAGATGTTTGAGAGCTGGAACAGAAACATGAATAATTAAAGATTTTTTTTTTCAACTCTAAATATAATCTGGTATTGACTGAACAAAAAGCAGAAATTGCAGAGTTGGGTTTGTGAAGTACAAAACAGCAGACTCTTTCCATTAGCACATTTACATCTAATTATCGGAGAGATATCATAGTGCAAAAAAGACAGTTAACAAACAGATGACAGTTAAATGACAAAGTCAGCCCTAGTACATCAGTATAATGTACAGTGCCTACAGCTACTGATATCAGATGGCTGCATGCCGGGACAGTAAAATCTGATCCCCCATCTGACAGGCAGAACAAGATTTGCTTTAAGCAACGCATGGACATTCAATTTTAAGTGAATTTAACCTTTCCAAACAACCGGCTTTAATAACACACTCCGCACACACTGCTGACTTACAATCCACAATAGAGGCCGCAAGTCGAGAGGACGGCTCCGTCTCCATACACTGCACACTGCAGATAGTCCGCTCTCTTGTTTACAGCAGCAGATGCAATAGCTGAAGCATAACTCACAGTCAGCCAGGTCAGACCTCCCAGCGTGACTAGCCTTTTAGATGTACTAATATTCTATATTTGTAAGCTGATAACATGATCTCTGGAAGCCCAAGTGCCAGGGCCTTGTGTATGATAAAATATCTGGAGCTTATAAATCAGCACGCCTGAAAGGTATGCGCCATCACTAAGGAAACGTCTACCAATGGGGAGATGCTGGAAATGGAAAAGAATAATAGAAATATACATTATAGAAGGAGAACCACCGACAGATGATGCCAACAACATTGATTGTCTTGTAACAATACTGTCTATAAAGGTTTGGGAGATACTAGGCAGCAAGTCTGGTTCACAAGAAGATCTTTATGAAACAGTAAAAATAAGCGCACATGAGAATTTAAGACCACTTCTGTAGTATGTACCTGCCATTTACAATGCAGCCGGTCGCCATCTTAAACGCTGAATAATGTGGTTCAGACAAGATTCCCAAGAGAAAATTCATTGTAATAAGGCAGATTGAGTCACTTTGAACTTCCCTCTGGCCTGTGGTTTGACAGTGTCCATCTTTCTCCTTGTCCTTTTAGGCATGCACAATAGTGTGGTTGTCATGGTTTTGCCTCCCCTGCCACCAGGCTAGGGGGTGGAGCTCTCTCCTGGGCCTCGTTTCCTGGAGCGTGGACGCTTTAAATGGGATCATCTCTGTAGAAGCGATGCTGGCTTCAAGCTAAGCTCTGCTCTGCTGTGATTGCTGGTCCCTGTAAGTGTTTGATCTTCATCCGTCTCCCCTGTGCATTCGCCCTCTGTCTGTGTTCCATCCCCTTATTCTCCGTCTGTTTCCCCGGACATTCCTTCGTTCCTTCCCTGCCCTCTTCTTGTCCTCTGCCTCTCCTACCTCCCCTCCTCGGTTTGCTCCCCCTGGTACTGACCTCGGCCTGACCCCAACCTTTCTCCTGCTCATCCTTCCGGTCTTCATCTGCTCCTCACCTCACGGCGTCCGACCTGGCCTGTCTTACCATCCTCCGCACACCTTATTGCATCTGCTCCCCTTACTGGTGCTGTAAGGTATTGCACCAGCACACTCTGTGCTTCAGCTCCCTGGCTGGTTCTGCACAGTACAGTTTCTATCCATCAGGGCTCCAGCTCTCTCTGCTGGTGTCTTGACAGTGGTCATTAACAGTTTTGTGCAGTTTTGAAAAGAAGGACATCACTGAACAGAGGCCAATCGGAGTTCGAAGTAACTCTGCTGTCTCACTATCGTGAATGGATCTGTCAGTGGTTTCACTAGAAACATGTATTTCAGAGATGTAGATGGAAGCCTCAATGGAAGTGCTCAGCATAGAGCACAGGATAAATGTCAGCTGATTCAAAAATGTTCTGAACCCCAATTGCCACTAATAGCATTCAACTCAACACACAAAAAACGTATCTCCACTCAGGTCTGTCATCTGTTAAATATAGGGGGCTTTCACGTTACTAGTAGCACAAAGGCTCTGCAAAAGTGCTTTCCACCACCCCCCCAAAAAAAAAAGAAAACCAGGAAAATCTGGGCTCCCGAATTCGAATGCTTTTAGCTTTTCTAAGCACCACAATGTGCCTAAACCACAGTGAACATCCACATGTTTGGAATTGTTGAAGGTATGACGCCTACATAATTTATGTGGTGTGTGTCTCTAGAAGCACAACTGGGCACAATCTGTGAGAAAGACAATGAACTGGTCGCTACAAGGGCTTCTTTGCAATTTTTAATTTTGCAACATTCACTGTGTTTGACTCCATGGGTGTTTTCCACAGACAAAATTGTGACTATACCCCTAGATGAAATCTCCGAGGGGTGTAACTTTCTAAATAGTCACTTGAGAGAGTTTCTGTTGTTCTGGCGCTTAGGGGCTCAGAAAATGGATTCCCCAAACTATTCTAGGAAAATCTGTGCTCCAAAAATCAAATGACGCTCTTTCCCTCTCAAGCGCCATGATGCGGCCAAACAGTACTGTACAGTCACATATGGGGTATTGACAAACTCTGCAGAAATTATGTAACACAACGTGGGTCTTTTTTGCCTATTCCCCTTGTTAAAATTGTAAATATGGAGTTAAAATAAAATTAGGTGGTAAAAATGCCATTTTTCTTTCTTTACCTCTCAATGGTATAAAATTCAGCTACACATTTGTGCTGTCAATGTACTCACTGCACCCATGATGAATTCATTGAGGTGTGAAGTTTGTAAAATGGGTTCACTTTCTGTCACATGGTGTTTGGCTCTAAACTCACTGAGTGTCATGGGGGTGTATGACACTGTTCACACTGTAGAGTCTGATACTCCTCACTATACCTCCTTTGGTGCTTCTGAGTTACACAGACAGGCTCGGGTGTTGACCAGCTGTGTTTTCATTATTGATTGGCCTTGCAAGATTTAATTTCCACTAGCCTGCTGGTTACCTTTTGGATCACATGTTGTGGGAGACCTATCACAGCCACTCCCCGCCTTTTTAAGATGGAGGAGCCTGTCTTTCCATGTCGACTATAGCTTTAGCCACACTGCTCCGTGTGCTGTTGTATCCCAGTCCTGTTGATGATTGTATTGCTTTGTGTGTGGAGTTGTTGTGGAGTTCTCTTGTTGTTTCCCCCCTGCTCTTATTTTCCTCCTTATTACTTGTTGTTCAATACCTCTTTGTGAGCGTGTTGAATGATTGAGTTTTGGTTTCACCTGTTTGTCCTTATCTATGGGCTCTACCACTTTTGTTCTGACCCTCCCCTTAGGTCCTCCCTCGCCGAACCCATCTATTAGATCAAGGCTGTCGAGGAGCAGGGCACGGAAGGCAGCCCAGATATCATCAACATTAGACGTATCTCTGAGGGTCAGATTAGAAGCCCCAGTTATTCCATCACACCCCATAATACTTGTGTGGGGCCTGCTTTTCTGGCATGTCAGGGGCTCTGCCAATGCAACATGGCACCCACAAACTATTCCAACTAAACCTGAACTCCAATATGATGCTCCTTCCCTTCTGAGCTTTGCACTGTCTCAAAAGTAGTTTTCGACCATGTATGGAGTGTTTGTGTAACAAATTCTTTGGTACAATTTCTCCTATTACCCTTTCAAAGCTACAATTGGTGGAAAAAAGGTAATTATAATTGTCACAGCCCAATGTTATAAAATTCAGTGAATCACCTAAAAGTTAAAATTGTCCATTACACTCCGAGATGGATTCCTTGAGACGTGAAGTTAACAGAATGGATTCACTTGAGGGGTTTATGCTGTTTTGGAATGTCAGGGGCTTTTCAAATGTGACATGCTGTCCGCAATCAATTCAGGGAAAAGGGATGCTTCAAAATTCAAATAGCACTTCTTCCTTTCCAAACCCTGCCGTGCACCAAAACAGTACTTTTCCTCCACATGTGGGGTATCAGTATAGTGAGGAGAAATTTTACAGCAAATTGCATAGTGTATTTTTTTCCTTTTACTCTTGTGAAAATACAAAGTTTGTGGCTAAAACACCATTTTGTGGGAATTTTTTTTTTTTTTACAGTATTTTCAAGGTTGAACGTTATAAAATTCTGTGAAGCATCTGAAAGTTCAAGGTGTTCCATAACGCACATCTAAATACATTTTTTGAGGGGTCTAGTTTAACCCCTTCACGACCATGGATGGATATATCCGTCAGGGAGCGTGTCCCGTTAAGCCCCGCCCCTGCCGCGGGCAGGCGGCGGCGGTCAGCACACGTATCAGCTGTTTTCAACAGCTGACATGTGTGCCTGCTAGCCGCGGGTGGAATCGCTTCCACTCGCGGCCATTAACCCCTTAAATCTTGCTGCCAAAGTCTGGCAGCAAGATCAAAATGCGCGCGGCCATGTTTTTTACTTACTGCCGCCCCCACCGGAAGTCACGTACGTGATCACGTGACTATCGGTGGTTGCCATCGCAGCACAGGGTCATGTGATGATGCCTGCAGCTATGATGTTTCACTTTTGTTTTCCCTCGACATTGAGCAGAGGGAAAAAGAAAGTGACTGTATCTGCTGTTTACAGCTGTATAGCTGTGATCAGCAGATAGATAATAGCGATCGGATTGCTGATCACTATAGCCCCCTAGGGGGACTAGTAAAATAAAAAAAAAAAAGTAAAAAGAAAAGTTTTAAAAACTAAAAAAAAATAAAAAAACCTAAAAGTTCAAATCACCCCCCTTTCCCCCCATTGAAAATTAAAGGGTTAAAAAATAAATAAATATACACATATTTGGTATCGCCGCGTTCAGAAATGCCCGATATATCAAAATATAAAATCAATTAATCTGATTGGTAAACGGCGTTGTGGCAAAAAAATTCCAAACGCCAAACACGTTTTTTGGTAGCCGCAAGTTTTACGCAAAATGCAATAACAGGCAATCAAAACGCAGCATCTGCGCAAAAATGCTACCATTAGAAACATCAGCTCGAGATGCAAAAAATAAGCCATCACTGAGCCATAGATCCCAAAAAATAAGAACACTACGTGTTTTGGAAAATTGCGCAAAACGTGCGCCACATTTATTGGACAAACTTGTGAATTTTTTTTAACCCCTTAGATACAAGTAAACCTATACATGTTTGGTGTCTACAAAATAACACCGACCTCAGGCATCATACCCATACATTAGTTTTACCATATACTGAACACCGTGAATAAAACATCCCAAAAACTATTGTGCCTTCACTCTTTTTTTGCAATTTTTCCACAGTTGGAATTTTTTTGCTGTTTTCCAGTACACCATATGGTAAAACTTATGGTTTCATTTAAAAGTACAACTTGTCCCGCAAAAAACAAGCCCTCATATGGCAAGATTGACGGAAAAATAAAAAAGTTACGGCTCTCGGAAGAAGGGGAGCAAAAAACAAAAACGCAAAAACGGAAAGTGCCCCGGGGCTGAAGGGGTTAACAAATGGGGTCACTCATAGGAGATTCCTGTGTTTAGACATCTCATAGGGCGCAAATGCGACATGGCGCCCAACATTGATTCCAGACCATTTTGCGTTCTAAAAGTTAAATGAAGCTCCTTCCTTTCCATGCCCACATATGAGGTATCGGTGCACTCAAAAGAAATTACACAACAAATTGTATGGTGCATTTTCTCCTGTTACTCTTGTGAATATTCTAAATTTAGAGCTAAAGTAACAATTTTGTTGGAAAAAAAATAATATTTTAATTCTTTCCTTCCACATTACTTTAGCATAATACTAAAGTTTAGCATCTTAAAGGGTGCATTTTTTAAAATGATGTCACTTTCGGATATTCTCTGTCACATGGGCCCCTCAAAATCACTTCAAATGTGATGTCGTCCCTAAAAAAATGGTTTTGTAAATTTTATTGGAAAAATGAGAAATTGATGAGAATCTGTTAACCTTTCTAACTTCCTAACAAAAAAATTGTTTTAAAATAGTGCTGATGTAAAGTAGACACGTGTGAAATGTTATTTATTAACTATTTTGTGTGACTAAACTCTCTGGTTTAAGAGCATAAAAATTCAAAGTATGAAAATTGCAAAATGTTCAATATTTTTGCCAAGTTTCGGATATTTTCACAAAAAAAAAAAAATATTGTCCTAGATTTACTACTGACATGAAGTACAATATATCCTGAAAAGCACTGTCAGAATCACTGAGATTCATTCAAGTATTCCAGAGTTAATGGCTCATAAATTGACACCGGTCAGAATTGCAAGATTTGGCCTGGTGAGGAAGGTGAAAAGAGGCTGGGGTGGTGAAGGAATCAATGCGCACAGGGGGGTGTAGAAATAAAAAATACATGAAGGGAGAGAAGAGAGCATCTGGTCCAGTGCTAAAAAATAGATACAATAGCACAATTGCTAAAAACTTTAATGTTGGCTAAAGTGACATTACATAAAGCTTGTTGGCCTTAATGCAAAGTTTTCAAAAGGGCGCCAACCAGATGTGGGATTCAGCCAGTTCTCTTTGGTGAACCAATTGTTAAAATTGCAGCAAGTTTGCTGAACCTGCAAGAAGCAGGGCCCGCTGGTTTCAACTTAAGGTACGTCTTTGGATGCACATTCAGTTGAAATATTTTGTGGTGCAGGAAACCCTTTCTGCACCGCAATAGTAAAAATAGCCACCAGCTTGTTGGAGGCCACCACTTGATGCCAATGTGTACATTGCCGACATCAGCTGCCGGCCTATCAGAGGCTGGTAGCTGACGTCAGTTTGCACATAACCGGCATCTGATGTTAGCGCGCATGTTGTCTTCGTATGATGTCACTGCCATACACAGACCCATCCGCGCACCAATGAAACAAGAAAAGGACACTACTGGACAATGGACAGATAAATAGAATATTTTTAAAATTTTATTTCAATATTTTATTCATATGGGGACCAGGATGGATGACATATGGTAACCATGACGGGTGATTATATTATTACCAGGATGGGGATTATATGAGTATCAGCATGAGGGATTATATAGTACAACAAGAAGTAAATGGCACTTCCTCTGTGCTGATGGTAATAGATGTAGGGGTGCGCTTCAGGTTCCAAGGCCTTTTGTCAATAGAAGAATACAAGGCACTCTCAAGATTGGCTGCAACGTGTGATTTATTTAATGTGAATAACAACAGAACGTTTTCGGTCCATAGACCTTCCTCACTAAGCACATTCATGAAGAGTTCAGCGTGGGTCATTAGCGCGGTGTCCACCGCCGCATGGCAGCCTCCATGCGGCGGTGGACACCGCGCTAATCACCCACGCTGAACTCATCACGAATGTGCTTACTGAGGAAGGTCTATGGACCGAAAACGTTCTGTTATGCACATTAAATAAATCATACGTTGCAGCCAATCTTGGGAGTGCCTTGTATTCTTCTTTCGAGGGATTATATAGTGACCAGGATGGATGGCATATGGCTTTATGGGAGATTATATGGTGATCAGGATGGATGACATATGGGGACCAACATGGGGAATTATGTAAATGGCAGGATGGGGTATTATATGAGAACCAGGATTTCAGATTACCTGATGGGTATCAGGATGGATGACATATGGGGATTAAGATGGGGGATTATATGGGCACCAGAATGGATGACATATTGGGATCAAGATGGAGGATTATATGGGACCAGTATGGATGACATATGGGGACAAAGATGGATGATTACATAAACAAGATGAGTAATTATATGGGAACCAGGATGGGCAATTATATGGGGATCAGAATTGATGACATATGGGGACAAGGATGAGGAATAATTTGGAGACCAGGATGAAGAATATTGGTGCTAAGCTTGGGGATTAAATGGGGGCCAGGATGGGGGACATATGGGGACCAAGATGGATGACATATGTGGACCATTGCATAAAGAGGTCAGAAAGGGGGACATTTCAAGAAGGGGCCAGGCATAGAGAACATTATTACAGGAAGGGGCCCAGGATAGAGGACATTATTACAGGAGGGAGCCAGGTCGGAAAAAATTATTACAGGATGGATGATATTATTATAAAAGAGGGCAAGGATGGAGGAAATTATTAATCCTCCCTATATATTACACAAATACATATTCACAAGATTTATTTCCTTTCATTGTTAATGTGATTTCACTGTTCCACTGTGATAATCTATTATACATTTTTAATATAAAAGAGTGAATGATGAATTGCATCACAACAGGAAATCAGGTAACGTTTAGTGACAGTGACACTTACTGACATAAGCAAAAAACAGTAAACTACCCCTGCCATCAAAATGCGCATTCTGGCTAAATTTTATATGGCTCCAAAGCTTGATTTCTCAGCATTAACACATCTCATTACTACAAAACACATATAATTTATGTTGTTCTATTACCTATAAAGCCGTATAGTTCAATTATGTAAATTATCCTGGCATGTTCCCTTTAAATTTAACAAGTCTTTACGTTTTCTTCACTTTTTGATATCTACATATAAAGAAACAGTTGGTTAAGTTGCTTTTTTTGTTAAATTTTCTCATATTTGTTCTATTCTATTTCTATATTCTATGGATATAACACATTTCTATTAGGGTATGTGCCCACAATCAGGACCAGCTGCGAACTGGACGTGGCGGGTCCTGACCTGTGCGGCTATGAGACTCCTCCACAGGAGACCATAACTGCTCGTGCACATGATCAGGGTTCGGGGGGCTGCGGTCTCTCACTGTGTTCTCCCTGCAAAGAACGTTTGCGACTCCGCAGTAAAGAATTGACATGCTTGCTGCTCAGAGAGCTGCACCGCAGATCAGTTTACACTGTGGGCAGTGCATGCACAGTGGGCATGGGATTTCTAGAAATCCCATCCATTGTGCTGGTATTGTACCTCGCAGCATTTTGGACACAGTTGAAACATGCTGGGTCCAAAATGCTATGAACACTGATTACGGGCCATGCAGCCTTATAGTCTAACTTAAGTTGTTTGTTTTTTGCAGACCAGTTGTCCACTGAAAAAAAAAGACACGTCTTTTTTATTATCCTAGTCTTTGATCAAAATTACCTATGCAAATCTATGGGTCAGTGAAAAACTTTGACAGCGCACAGATGGCATTTTAAGGGTGCTTTACACGCTGCAACATCGCTAACGATATATCGTCGGGGTCACAGTGTTTGTGATAAACATCCATTGTCGTTAGCGACATCACAGCGTGTGACAGCTAGGAGCGACGATCAACGTTCGCAAAAACGGCAAAAATCGTTGCTCGTTCACACATCGCTCCTTTTCATAATATCGGTGATAGTGCGTGCCGCTGGTTATTCGTCGTTCCTGCAGCATCACACATCGCTATGTGTGACACTGCAGGAGCGACGAACATCTCCTTACCTGCGTCCACCGGCAATGAGGAAGGAAGGAGGTGGGCGGCATATCCCGGCCACTCATCTCCTCCCCTCCTCTTCTATTGGACGGCCGTTTTGTGACGTCGCTGTGACGCTGAACGCACCTCCTCCTTGAAGGAGGGATTGTTCGGCAGCAACAGCGATGTCGCAAAACAGGTATGTGCGTGTGACGCTGCCGTAGCGATATTGTTCGCTACGGCAGCAATCACCACATATCGCACCAACGACGGGGGCGGGTGCTATCGCTCGTGACATCGCTAGCAATCGCTAGCGATGTTGCAGCGTTTAAAGCACCCTTTAGTTCCATCCTCGTACATTTTTCTTTGATTGATAGGCTATCTAGGAAACCTCCATCAGTTTATGGCTTTTATGTTTATTGCATGCTGAAACTGATGAAACACTAAGGGGCCCTTTGCACACTACGACATTGCAGGTGCGATGTTGGTGGTGTCAAATCGAAAGTGACGCACTTCCGGCGTCGCTCTCGACATCGTAGTGTGTAAATCGTTTTAACTACAATTACCGAGCGCAAAAGCGTCGGTATCGTATGATCGGTGTAGTGTCGGTCATTTTCATTATTTTGGCTGCAGCGACGGTACGATGTTGTTCCTCGTTCATGCAGTAGCACACATCGCTGTGTATGAAGTCGCAGGAGCGAGGAACATCTCCTACCTGAGTCCCGTCTGCAATGCGGAAAGAAAGAGGTTGGCGGGATGTTTACGTCCCGCTCATCTCTGCCCATCCGCTTCTATTGTCCGCCTGCCGTGTGACGTCGCTGTGACGTCACATGACCCGCCCCCTTAGGAAGGAGCCGGGTCGCCGGTCAGAGCGACGTCACAGGGCAGGTAAGTGCATGTGAAGCTGCCGTAGCAATAATATTCGATACAGCAGCTATCACAAAATATCGCAGCTGCGACGGGGGCGGGGACTATTGCGCGTGGCATCACAGCATTGGCTTGCGATGTCGTAGTGTGCAAAGGACCCTAAGGGTCTATTTTGCAGTTTTGTCCATTTTTTTTCAGAGCAGATTTGTCACAAAGCTTGAAGGATTTCCTAGTCCCAACAAGTGAAGGAGAATCTGAAGTCTCATGCTCCCGATGCTTATTTTTTTCCTTGTAGATTTACAGCAGGATCTTAATTCTTTTATTATTTTTGCTGCAGATTTCAACAATGATGAAAATCTGATCCAAGACACTGAAAAAATGGTCTTTATTTCATATATACAAAAACAATAAAAGTGACGTATCAACCGGTGTTATAGACACACTTATATAATCTCAATGTTTGACTATGGGTGAAAAGTCACATCATTTTTGCAAGAACTCTATTTTTTGTGACTTTGCCATAAATGCCGCACAGCTGAAAGTCACCGTAGAGTCCTTTTAGGTAATCGGAGAAAAATGCCAGGAACGAAGATGAGAACAATTCTCTGCATGCATGGTCCTCAGTTGGATGGATTTCTTTAAATGTTTTTTGAGATAATAGAAGCTTTTGGACTAATCTGTAAATAGGAAAGTAATATTAGCAGTATCCATAGTTGCAAATATTAGGTTTCCAGTAATTCATATTACCATGAAATGAAGTCTGAGCAGGATTAGAAGTGTCTTCTGAAGTTGAATTGCTTGTTTCTACAGAGACTGAGTTAATCACAAAATGATTCTGTATAAACCACCAGTACATTTCTATATCTATTTTACAACTTACAGTATTAAATGTTTTGTATGAGGGAGATTATATTGTGTCATTTCTATTGATTCTCTCTATATGTCAGAAGTACAGAAATAATAAATTAGGCTCTATAGTGATTGCATTTTCCATTACAAGCACAAAATAGAAGTAGGCTGCTGTTTTAACACTTCAATGCTATTAAATAAAAAACAGATTCAAAGTCATGTGTTTCTTTTTTCTGTATTATGAATATCCATTTATTTCTTTATGATGACTATCAATCTGTAAAATCATGGCCTTTCGTGTTTTTATCTTGCACTTACCGTGATTAAAATGTCCCCAAGCAGAGATTGGAGTATCTGTCCATATAACCACAATAAGCTGTGCACTCCATAGAGTTGGCTTTTATGTAAGAATAGCCAGAAAAAAAGCCTTTACTTACAGACATAAATTGGAAGGTTCATTTTGATTTTGACAAAATATATGTAGAAGACTCCCCAAATGGATGGAGGAGGGGGCTGTTGTCAGATGAGACCAAAATTGAAGTTTGTGGCCACCAAGGTAAACGCAATGTGTGGCGCCAAACGACAACAGCTCATCACCCCTAGAACACCATCCACACAGTAAAACATGGTGGTGGCGGCATCCTGCTGTGGGGATGTTTTTCTAAAAATGGTCGAAGTCGAGGGGAGAAAGGTAGTGCTAAATAGAGGGATATTCTTGAGCAAAATCTGTTTGAGTCTGTCAGTGATTTGAGACTGGGATGGAGGTTCACCTTCCAACATGACATTGACCCAAAGCATACTGCTAAAGCAACACTCAAGAAGTTTAAGGGGAAATGTGTAAATATATTGGAGTGACCTAGCCAAAGCAAAAACCTTATTACAATTGAGAATCTGTGGTCAAACTTGAACATTGCTATAGCAGATTTGCCTTGAAGAATGGATAAAAAACAAAGGGGAAAGATGTGGAAAGCTCATAGAGACTAAAGTACAAAGCAACTTGAAGCTGTAATTGCTGCAAAGTACTGACTTTAGGGAATGAATAGTTATGCACACTGAATTTTACAGTTATTTTGTAATATTTGTTGTTTGCTTCACAATAAAATGAAAGCTAAATGTCCGCAGTTGTATGCATGTTCTTTGCATGAATTGATGCTGCTAACCCTCAAAACAACCAGTGAAATTCCTGCTTGTGAGGTAACAAAACGCAAAAAATGCAAAGGTCGGTGAATTCTTTCTTAGGCTATGTGCACATGTTGCGTTTTTTTCAGTGCAGAAAAAAACGCACCCTCTGGCAGAGGGGACAATTGTAAACTATGCGTTTTGGGAAAAAACGCATCAAAAACGCATGCGTTTTTCGTGCGGTTTTTGTGCGTTTTTCATGCATTTTCCATGCGTTTTCTTCAGGTGCGCTTTTGACCACATGATCCAGTGACAGTGCCACAGTACATCCAGTACACAGTGCCAGCCTTCCTGCAGAGATGTGAGTGTTGTCCACGGGAGAACGCAGCTGCCCATGCCCACGATTTGGGTTCAGGCTGCTGTGGACTTTAGCTCTATTCTACCTGTAGAGAACACTCTTGTCTCCGCAGCATAAATTGACTTGTTTAGGCTCAGGAAGCTGCACCACAGGTCAGTTTATGCTGCGGATAAAAGAAGCCCAGTGGGCATGGGATTTCTAAAAATCCTTCCACTGTGCTTCTACTGCACAATGCAGCACTATGGATGCAGGGAAAACACTCTGCGCCCATAACGCTGCAAACCCTGATTGTGGGAACACAGCCAAAAATGTGTCAATGGATGTCAAACATATATATAACGTCCCACCCCCCCTGCATATTCTAAGCTGGTGCCCTTTAGTGCCTTTCATGTGGCACTAAAGGGTGCCTAGCCTTGTATTTAGGCCAAAAAAAATAATTAAAATAAATGACGTGGGGTCCCCCCTATTTTTGATAGCCAGTCAGGGTAAAGCAGACATCTGTAGCCTGCAAACCACAGCTGACAGCTTCATCTTGTCTGGTGATCAATTTGGAGGGCTCCCCAAGCTGTTTTTTTTTTTTATTTATAAATGATTAAAAAAAAAAACCAAAACGTGGGGTCCCCCCAAATTAGATCACGAGCCAAGGTGAAGCTGACAGCTGGGGTCTGGTATTCTCAGGATGGGAGGAGCCATGGTTATTGGATTCTTCCCAGCCTAAAAATAGCAGGCCGCAGCTGCCCCAGAAGTGGCGCATCCATTAGATGCGCCAATCCTGGCGCTTCGCCCCAACTCATCCCGTTGCCCTGGTGCAGTGGCAAACGAGGTAATATATGGGGTTGATACTAGATGTGTAATGTCACCTGGCATCAAGCCCAGTAATTAGTGATGTCACGGCGGCTATTTGATACCAGACATAACTAATTGACAGTAACAGCAAAAACAATTGACAACAAAAAAAAAATTATTTGAAAAAACACTCCCCAAAAACATATCCTCTTTCAACAATTTATTGAAAAGAAAAGAAAAAAAATTGGGTCCGCAGTATAAATTTTTGACGTCCCACGTCGCCTCTGGACCTTCTAGAATATGGGGGCACGCTCAGGGAACGTGTCCCCCATTTTCTAATAGTGCAGACCCTCCATTTGAGGAGAGTGGGTGCAAAGAATCTGCACCCACTCTCCCCGGGTCACAGCTGCACAGTGCCGAGCAGCAGCAGCCAGCGCAGCTCTCTGAACACAGGAAGCTGTCAGCTGCTCAGCACATGTGACCGACGCGCACTGTGAAGGAGGAGGGGGCCGCGGGGGATCAGTGCTGTGACAGGTACGGGGGTTACCGGGGGACACCGGAGGACACCGGGGGGAATAGGGGGTGACCTGGCAGGGCCTGGGCAGCAGTTTTCTGTCGCATGTGTTATTTCACATGCGACAGAAACAGAGGAGTAGGGCGGCCAGTGCGCTGCTGTGCACTCGGCCATGTTGGATTTTCGGGAGGGGGGGTCGGGGCGGGCACTTTGGCGACACCGGGGGCTTTCCTGAACTTTGCCAGGAAGTGAGGTCAACAGGAAACCTCTTGACCTCACTTCCAGGTAAAATGCCTGCGTTCTGTATGCCGATAAAGCATGCGGACCGCAACAAAAATGCAGCGAACTGCGGTGTAGCTGCGTTCTGACCCACATCATTGATTTCAATGGGGGGAGAACGCAGCTACAACGCACAAAAGAAGTGACATGCTGCTTCTTTTTCCGCACCGTTTTTTGGCATCCAGAACGCTGCGTTTAGATACGCGGCGTGTGCATTGATTTTTCGGCTTTCTCATAGACTTTGCTGAGGAAGCTGAACGCATGCTATTTGGCACTGAAACGCTGCAGTTCTAAACGCAGCCTTTCCACGGGAAAAAACGCAACGTGTGCACATAGCCTTATACTATCATTATTTAATTCCCCCTTAATATGGTGGAGCATATACATCACAGGAGATGCTGGGGCATATACACTGCAAAAGGGGCTGGGAGCATACACATTACTAAAGGGTCTATGAGCATATACATTACAGGACAACCTGGTGGCACATATATCACCAGAGACATTGAGGGCACATGTATCACATGAGACTCTGGGAGCACATAAATTACAAGACAGGCTGGAGGGGCATGAAAATTACAGATGAGGCTCGAGGAATATATACAACAGGAGATGCAGGGCATACACCTCACAGGAGTTCCTGTGTCATATACATCACAGGAGATACTGGAACATATACATCATAGGAGATGCTGGGGACATGTATGTCACAGAAGAGGATGGGAGCATATACATTACAGGAGATGATAGGGGAACATACATCACAGGAGACATTAAGCACATACATTACAGGAGACACTCTGGCTATGGCATATTGATCACAGGAGACGCTGGAGCATATTGATCACAGAAGATGCTGGGGCATATACATCACTGGAGATGATGAGGGAATATAAATAATAGAAGAGACTCAGGGCATATTCATCACAGTAGATGTTGGGGGTACATACATCCCAGAAGACTCTGGGGCATAAACATCACAGGAGATGCTGAGGGCATATACATCAATTGAGAAAACGGAGCATATAAATCACTGGAGACACAGGGGGGAAAAGCATCAAAGGAGATGATGGAGCATATACATCACAGGAGACTCTGGGGTATATACTTTACAGGAGATGCTAGGGGCATATACATCACAAAAGAGGCTGGGGCATGTTAATAACACAAGATTCTGGGACACATACATCACAAGTGATGCTGGCGTACAAATATATCAGAGTAGATGCTGGAGCATGTACATCACAGGAGATGCTGGGGCATACACATCGCAGGATAAGCTGAGGCAAATACATCACTAGGGAAGCTAGAGCATACACTGTGTGCAGAATTATTATGCAAATGAGTATTGTGATCACATGATACTTTTTATACATGTTGTCCTGCTCCAAACTGTATAGGCTTGAGAGCCAACTACCAATTAAGTAAATCAGGTGATGTGCATCTTTGTATTGAGGAGGGGTGTGGTGTAATGACATAAACACCCTTTATAAGGTGTGCTTAATTATTAAGCAACTTCCTTTCCTTTGGCAAAATGGGTCAGAAAAGAGATTTGACAGGCTCTGAAAAGTCCAAAATTGTGAAATGTCTTGCAGAGGGATGCAGCAGTCTTGAAATTGTCAAACATTTGAAGCGTGATCACGGAACAATCAAGCATTTCATGGCAAATAGCCACAGGGTCGCAGGAAGCATGTTGGTCAAAAAAGGCGCAAAATAAATGCCCATGAATTGAGGAAAATCAAGCAAAAAGCTGCCAAAATGCCATTTGCCAACAGTTTGGCCATATTTCAGAGCTGCAATGTTACTGGAGTATCAAAGAGCACAAGGTGTGCCATACTCAAGGACATGGCCAAGGTAAGGAAGAGTGAAAAACGACTGCATTTGAACAAGAAACATAAGATACATCATGACTGGGCCAAGAAATATCTTAAGACTGATTTTTCAAAGGTTTCATGGACTGATTTAATGAGAGTGACTCTTGATGGGCCAGATGGATTGGCCAGAGGCTGGAACAGTAAAGCGCAGAGTGCTCCACTCCAACTCAGACGCCAGCAAGGTGGAGGTGGGGTACTGGTATGGGCTGGCATCATCAAAGATGTACTTGTGGGACCTTTTCTGGTTGAGGATGGAGTGAAGCTCAACTCCCAGACCTACTGTCAGTTCTTTAAGACAACTTCTTCAAGCAGTGGTACAGAAAGAAGGTACGTGGCTGGCCAGTAAAGGTCTAAAAAATGAAAAAATAATGACATGGCCCCCTTGTTCTCCTGATCTGAACCCCATAGAGAGCCTGTGGTCCCTCAAAAATTTGTAAGATCTACAGGGAGGGAAAACAGTACACCTCTCAGAACAGTGTCTGGGAGGCTGTGGTGGCTGCTGCATGCAATGTTGATCGTAAACAGATCAAGAAACTGACAGAATCTATGGATGATAGGCTGTTGAGTGTCATCATAAAGAAAGGTGGCTATATTGGTCACTAATTTTTTGGGGGTTTGTTTTTGCATGTCAGAAATGTTTATTTCTAAATTTTGTGCATTTATATTGATTTACCTGGTGAAAATAAACAAGTGAGATGGGAATATATTTGGTTTTTATTAAGTTGCCTAATAATTTTGCACAGTAATAGTTACCTGCAGAAACAGATATCCTCCTAAGATAGCCTAATGTAAAAAAAAAAACACTCCAACTTCCAAAAATATTAAGCTTTGATATTTATGAGTCTTTTGGGTTGATTGAGAACATAGTTGTTGATCAATAATAAAAAAAAAATCCTCTAAAATACAAGTTGCCAAATAATTCTGCACACAGTGTATACATTACAAGAAATGCTGGGTGCATAGACATCACAGATGATGCTGGGGTATATACCTCACAGGAGATTCTAATGTATATACATCACAGGAGATGGTGGGACATATACGTCACTGAGGAGGCTGGAGCATATACATCACCGGGGAGGCAGGGGAACATACATTACCGGAAAAGTTGGTGGCATCTTCCTTCTAGAGAGGCTGTTTTAATCTGTGGCATGGGAGCACATAACTCCACCCACAAAGTATGTCCTAATGCTGGCCTTGGCCAGCTCTTTGCACATACTTACAGTGTAAGGCCCCCTTCACACGTCCGTGAAAATACACGCACGTGTGTTACGTCTGTTTTTCGGGTCCGTTTTCCGTTTTTGTGTCCTTTTTTTGTGTCAGTGTGCCATCTGTGTGAATGCCGTATGATAGCTGTGTGTGCGTGTTGGTTGTCCGTTTATGCGTGAGAGAAATAACTGACATGTGTATGTGTTGTCCGTGTGAATTTATGCGTGTTTGTAATGCACAATTTCGTAGATACATACCCGCTGACAGCAGACAGAGTGGCGCGTAGAGAATGAACTGGGGTGAACTTTACCCGACTTCATTGTCATACCGCGGCTCTGTCTGTGTCGCGTCCTGATTAGTGGTCACCCGTGAAGGACTCACCGGTGACCGCTAATCCCCAGAGTGACTGAATGGAGTACCCCTCTCTCATACTCACCATTCCCCGATCACCGGCGCGGCACTGCATGGCTGTTCTCTAAACTCCGGCGGCTTTTCCTCTTTTGAAAATGCCGGCCGCTCATTAAACAATCTCGTATTCCCTGCTTTCCCCGCCCATCGGCGCCTATGATTGGTTGCAGTTAAACACGCCCCCACACTGATTGACAGCTGTCTCATTGCAACCAATCACAGCCGCAGGGGGGCGGGACTATACTGTGCAGTGAAAAAAATAAATAAATAATTAAAAAAAAATGACGTGCGGTACCCCCCCATTTTGATACCAGCCAGGGTAAAGTCACACGGCTGAAGGCTGGTATTCTCAGGATGGGGAGCTCCACGTTATGGGGAGCCCCCCAGCCTAACAATATCAGCCAGCAGCCGCCCAGAATGGCCGCATACAATAGATGCGACTGTTCTGGGACTTTACCCGGCTCTTCCCGATTGGCCCTGGTGCATTGGCAATCGGGGTAATAAGGAGTTAATGGCAGCCCATAGCTGCCAATAAGTCCTAGATTCATCATGTCAGGCGTCTCCCCAAGATACCTTCCATGATTAACCTGTAAGTTACAGTAAATAAACACACACACCCGAACAATCATTTATTAGAAATAAAAAACAATAACAAATTTCCTCATCACCAATTTATTAACCCCAACAAAGCCCTCCATGTCCGGCGTAATCCACGGACCAACAGCATCGCATCCAGCTCTGCTGCATGAAGGTGACAGGAGCTGCTGAAGACACCGCCGCTCCTGTCAGCTCCACGCAGCTAATGAAGGGAATAGCGTGATCAGCTGTGCTGTCACTGATGTGAGTAGCGTGATCAGCTGTATTCAGTGGTGGCTGCGAGTAACCTCAGTGACAGCACAGCTGATCGCGCTATTCCCTTCATTAGCTGCGTGGAGCTGACAGGAGCGGTGGTGACTTCAGCAGCTCCTGTCACCTTCATGCAGCAGAGCTGGATGCGACGCTGGAGGTCCATGGATTATGCCGGACATGGAGGGCTTTGTTGGGGTTAATAAATTGGTGATGAGGGAATTTGTTAGTGTTTTTTATTTCTAATAAAGCATTGTTTGGGTGTGTGTGTTTATTTACTGTAACTTACAGGTTAATCATGGAAGGTATCTCGGGGAGACGCCTGACATGATTAATCTAGGACTTATTGGCAGCTATGGGCTGCCATTAACTCCTTATTACCCCGATTGCCAACGCACCAGGGAAAATCGGGAAGAGCCGGGTAGAGTCCCAGAAAAGTCGCATCTATTGTATGCGGCCATTCAGGGCGGCTGCTGGCTGATACTGTTAGGCTGGGGGGCTCCCCATAATGTGGAGCTCCCCATCCTGAGAATACTAGCCTTCATGTGACTTTACCCTGGCTGGTATCAAAATGGGGGGGGACCGCACGTCATTTTTTTTTAATTATTTATTTATTTTTTTCACTGCACAGTATAGTCCCGCCCCCCTGCGGCTGTGATTGGTTGCAGTGAGACAGCTGTCAATCAGCATAAGGGCGTGACTAACTGCCACAAATCATAGGCGCCGGTGGGCGGGGAAAGCAGGGAATACGAGATTGTTTAATAAGCGGCCGGCTTTTTCAAAAGAGGAAAAGCCGCCGGAGTTTAGTGAACAGACGTGCAGCGCCGCGCCAGTGATCGGGAATTGGTAAGTATGAGAGAGGGGGGAGACTGACCGACAGACAGTGAGAGAGGGACAGACAATACAGAGAGAGACCGATAGACAGACAGAGAGACCGACCGACGGACTGAGGGAGATTGACCGACATAGACAGGAAAAGAAAGAATGACCAACAGCGCTAGAAAAAAGCACAACACGTACACGGAGCATACAGAGATGCATCCGTGTCACGTATTGTGCGCACATAACCATTGACTTTCATGGTGTCTGCGTGTGCGTGTTCCATGCAGAAAACGGACATGCTTCCGTGCAAAACGGAAACACATACGGATCACGGACACGGACACACGGACATTATGAAATAACGCACGTGTGACCTCAAACATAGATTAACATTGGTGCACGTTTGGCCGTGTCTCCAGTACATACGGAAACGGGCCAAACACGCACGTGTTTAACGGACGTGTGAAGGGGGCATAAGAGAGGTTTCAAGTGCCAGCAGCAGGAAAAATGTGTCTGCCAGCCTAAGCACTGTAGTCCCTGGGAATCTGCCCGGGGTCAGCAGAAAAGGTCATCGCATGTTGAAGGTTCCCCATCTCTAGCTTAGAGAATCTACCTTACCAGTTGAACCCTTAGGGGAACTTTGCGCGCTGCGACATCGCAAGCCGATGCTGTGATGTCAAGCACGATAGTCCACGCCCCCGTCACAGCAACGATATCTTGTGATTGCTGCCGTAGTGAACATTATCGCTATGCCAGCTTCACATACACTCACCTGCCCTGCGACGTCTCTCTGGCAGGCAATCCGCCTCCTTCCTAAGGGCGCGGGTCATGCGGCGTCACAGGGCAGGTGGCCAATAGCACTGGAGGGGCGGAGATGAGCAGGATGTAAACATCCTGCCCACCTCCTTCCTTCCGCATTGCAGCCGGGACGCAGGTAGGAGATGTTCCTCGCTCCTGCGGCTTCATACACAGCGATGTGTGCTGCCGCAGGAACGAGGAACAACATTGTACCTGTCGCTGCACTGGCATTATGGAAATGTCTGACTCTACACCGATGATATGATAACGACGCTTTTGCGCTCGTTAATCGTATCAAAAAGGCTTTGCACACTACGATATCGACTGCGACGCCGGATGTGCGTCACTTTCGATTTGACCCCACCAACATCGCACCTGTGATGTCGTAGTGTGCAAAGACCGCCTTAGGCTATATTCACACACTGCATGTTTTCTAACCACAAAGATGCAGCGTTTTTGGCCTTAAAAATGTACAAAAAACACACCTGCTGCAAAAACGCATCAAAAAGCGCATGTGTTTTTCACACGTTTTTACCGCGTTTTTACCATATTTTGGCTAATGCGTTTTTTAGGTCACATCTAGTGACTGAAGGGGCTCAAAAATGCTGGAAAAACACAAAAAAAATTGACATGCTGCATCTTCAAAAACGCAACCAAAAAAAGATGCACTATGTAGACAGCAAAATAGAAATCTCATAGACTTTGCTGAAAGAAGGAAATGCATGCATTTAGGTGCGTCTTTGTGACCTCAAATATGCACCAAAAATGCAGTAAAAGATGCAGTGTGTGAACATAGCCTTAAAAAATATAGAGATTACAGTTTTGTATCTACAAAACTAAACATCATTACTTTTGTAGTACATCTGAGCCTTAAATAAGTCTATATGTTGAATCTGGACCTCAGAACATGGTCTTGATTCAACAGTACAGATTTATTCAAAGTTGATACATTGCATATAAATAGATGCAAAAACTGTACTGGAAATGAAAGGCATGACAATTATGTACATGAGTGTTCCTTTCATTGATCACTAAAGAAAAAGATATGAGCAGAATGTCAACTATGGGAGTCAAGCGGTCACAGCTTCTGTATTTGACATGTATTTTAAGCAACAGATATCTGGGCACATGACTGTACAATCACTCCTTTGAAAATAACTTGCATGTCTTTTCTGAGTGAAATAATTTCATTAATATACATTTTGATAACCAGATTACTGGGCAAAGAGAACTTATGAAGGCAGTAATTCTGATAGTCCTATGCCTATCCCTCAAGATGTGGAAAATGACTTTTCCTTATTCAGGTTTTGCCTTCCACTGGATTACTGTTGCTGAGCCATAGACTGAACTGGAATATTTACATTTATTGTATGTCATGTAAACCAAGCTACTGTTACTACATTCATGAAATTAATATTTTTAGTTTTTTAGTAGATTGGTAATTACAAATACAATATGAAGGACTATCAATGTATAGATGTGTTCCTAGAAATACGTATAGCAACTTTACCAAAATTTATACTAAATTGGCAAGGAATTCATATTTATTATACTGCACACACTAAAACTTTTTTAAAATAAATTCCCAGTTACACTCTCTCACTATATACTCGTATAATATAGTGTATACTTAAACATACAATTTAGAGGATCGAAAAAGCAAAGTGTCTCCTTGCGGAGAGTGCCAAGCCAGCCTAAGGTTACTTTGAGGCCATGCAATGCTCCTCTTGGAACTTAACTGTGAAAATAGCTTCATCAGAAGATGGATAACTTGATCTCTGGCTCCACCTATTGGATGTAGAAATCCTAAAAGTCAATATTGACCCTTTAACCAGCCTTGACATATGACTTAGGATAAGAAGCTACACAATAAACTCCATTTGCAGACCTGTTTTGGGGTGTTAGGCCATGTGCGCACGTTGCGTAAATACATGCAGTTACGCTGCGCTTTGTAGCGCAGCGTAACTGCATGCGTCCTGCGTCCCCTGCACAGTCTATGGAGATTGTGCAGGGGCCGTGCGCACGTGGCGTTTTAGTCTATGTTTTGATGGAAAGATTTAACCCCGCGTTTTAGGCCTAAGACACACGGAATGAAAATCGGAGTGAGTGCAAAGCAATAAAACATCGCATTCCAATCAGACCAATATTAGCCTATATCCCAGCACCCATGAGCTATTATTTTCTCAGCCCTAATTGCACTGAGAAAACAATCGTAGCATGCTGCGACTGTAATGCAATCCTGGTTTCTCTCACATCCATTCTAGTCTATGTCTATGGGGAGAGAGATAAATTGCACTGCACTAGCAGTACACCGGTGTACCGCGAGTGCAGTGCGAGAATGACAATAGCCGGCTACACAGGAGAGAGGGAGATAAATCCCTCCCTCCCCTTCACAGCGCCTGCCCTCCCCTCCTCAGAGCTGGCCCGCCCCTCCTCAGTGCTGGCTCGCCCTCCGCAGCTGAGGTCCGATCGCATCATCGGACCTCAGTCTCAGTGACACTTGCATGACACTCGGCTCCCGCTGTGCTGCCAGCGTGAACCGAGTGTCATGCGAGGATCACATTAGTCCCTCGTGTGGCCCCAGCCTTACATTTACTCTCAAAAAACCTGCCTCTATTAAAGTCAATGGAGCTGGGACCTAAAGGTTATTAATAGCAGCTGTGATTGGTTGCTATAGGAACAAAGGACATTCATAGTATAAGAAGTTTATGTGTGAGGTAATAAGATGTCGGTGGTGAGATGGATAGAGAGATACAGAAAGAGACAGACAGACATAGGCACAGAGGCAGACAGGGAAAGAGACAGAGAGAGAGACAGACAGAGAGACAGAGACAGACAGAGAAAGAGAGAGAGACACACACAATCAAAGAGACAGGCAGAGACAGACAGAGGCAGACACACACAGACAGACAGGCACAGACAGGGAAAGAGACAGACAGGGAAAGAGACAGACAGAGGCAGACAGACAAAGACAGACAGAGACAGACAGGGAAAGAGACAGACAGAGACAGGCAGAGAAAGAGACAGAGAGACAGGGAAAGAGACAGAGAAGGGGAAAGAGACAAAAACATGGAAAGAGACAGGGAAAGAGACAGACAGAAAAGGAAAGAGACAAGGAAAGAGACAGAGACAGAAAAAGAGACAGGGAAAGAGACAGTTGGGGAAAGAGACAGACCTGGAACAAGACAGACCTGAAACGAGACATACAAGGAAAGAGACAGATGGGGAAAGAGACAGATGGGGAAAGAGACAGATGGGGAAAGAGACAGACCTGGAAAGAGACAGACAGGGAAAGAGACAGACCTGAAAAGAGAGAGATGGGGAAAGAGACAGACGGGGAAAGAGACAGATGGGAAAAAAGATAGACAGGGAAAGAGACAGATGGGGAAAGAGACAGACGGTGTAACAAATTACCAGACACAGAGATAGAGAGACAGACACAGACAGACACATAGATATAGAGAGACAGAAAGACAGAGACAGAGAGACAGGACCAGATAGAGAAAGAGAGAGAGAGAGAGACAATCAAAGAGACAGACAGAGGCAGACAGACACAGACAGGCACAGACAGGGAAAGAGACAGACAGAGACAGACAGAAAAAGAGACAGAGAGAGACAATCAAAGAGACAGAGAAAGACAGATACAGACAGGGAAAGAGATAGACAGAAAGAGACAGCCGCGGAAAGAGACAGTTGGGGAAAGAGACAGACAGGGAAAGAGACTGACAGAAACAGAAGTAGAGACAAAAAGACAGAGATAGAGAGAGGCAGAGAGACTGATACAGAGACAGAGAGATAGACAGACAGGCAGAGAGATAGACACAGACAGAGACACATATGGCTAGAGAAACACACAGACACAGGAAAACAGAGAGACAGACAGAAAAACAGAGAAAGACAGAGACAGACAGACACACGTACACACAGAAACAGACACACAGATAAAGGAACACAGAGACAGACAGAAAGAGACAGACAGAGATGGACAGACAGAGACAGACATACAGAGACAGACAAAAAGAGACAGACAGAAAGAGACATAGACAGACAGACACAGACAGACAGAAACTAGGAAAGAGACAGAGAGACAGTTATTATCCTGGGCAATGCCCGGGTACTACAGCTAGTATGTAAATATGGGTAATAATGAAGACTATTTTTATACTGTAGATGACGCTGTGGTCTACTTTCACCAGCCTCAACGAAGTGCTGTACAGGAAAATAAAGTGTTATATGGGGGTACTAAGTGGGGAAAGAAATGATGGAAGCCATCTCATCAAACTCAGTTACTGTGTCTGTGCCCTGCAACACCTGTGTGGTTTTGATGAGCTGCCCCTGCTTCACCCCCCCATTGTCACGTGTGCACAGCTAGTAGTCACCTGGCAGCTCCAAAATGACTACCACAAAGAGGCTTGGCACAAGCTGCTCCATTTCTCAGAAAACAGGGGTTGCTGTGGCCTTCACCTTTTAACCCCTGCACAGGGACCTGGACTTAAACAGAGGACCCAGGGCATGGGCCACAGAGTAAGTTGCTGTTCGGTGGCGCAAGCTGGCAGGAAGGATAGTGAGTAGTGATGAGCGAGTACTAAAAAGCTCGGGTGCTCGAAGCTCGGGCCGAGCCTCCCAAGATACTCGTGTACTCGGCCCGAGCAACGAGCCCAATGTTATCCTATGGGAGACCCGAGTATTTTTGTGAAATGACCCCCCGGCAGCATGGAGAAACCCTAAAAATGTCACAAAAGTCTCAGAAGAGTGCTCAAATGACATGGCAACAGCATGGGGAAGACCCCTTGAAGCATTTGTCACTGAAAAGTCACAGCTGTGAACAATTTTGTCCGCGTTTTACGCCATTTTTACGGACTCACCAGAAAACCTTCCAAAATGACCCCAAAATGATTTTTCATGGCGGAAATGTTAAGGGCACATACCCAATAGTGAGATCGAGCTGGTGTATGTTACTTTTTGAGATTAATACATGAAAGATTTTACGTGAAAACATTGTGTGGCACTCCGATGTCCCTGAGAAGAGACGTACATGAAGGCCTCTTGAGTCTAATGTGCCCATTTTGAGGAAGTGAGTCTTTGTAGTATTTTCCTTTGCCAGGGCAGTCCAAAATTGTGAGGTTCACCAATGCCCCTGCATACAGACGTGCATGAGGGCCTGTAAACCTGAAGTGCCCATTGTAAGGAAGTGGGTCTATTGTAGTATAGCCCTTAGGCAGGGCAGCCAAAAATTGGGAGGCTCCACATTGTCCCTGGATAGAGACGTGCATGATGGCCTGTAAACCTGAAGTGCCCATTGTAAGGAAGTGGGTCTATTGTAGTATAGCCCTTAGGCAGGGCAGCCAAAAATTGGGAGGCTCCACATTGTCCCTGGATAGAGACGTGCATGATGGCCTGTAAACCTGAAGTGCCCATTGTAAGGAAGTGGGTCTATTGTAGTATAGCCCTTAGGCAGGGCAGCCAAAAATTGGGAGGCTCCACGTTGTCCCTGGATAGAGACGTGCATGAGGGCCTGTAAACCTGAAGTGCCCATTGTAAGGAAGTGGGTCTATTGTAGTAAAGCCCTTAGGCAGGGCAGCCAAAAATTGGGAGGCTCCACGTTGTCCCTGGATAGAGACGTGCATGAGGGCCTGTAAACCTGAAGTGCCCATTGGAAGGAAGTGGGTCTATTGTAGTATAGCCCTTAGGCAGGGCAGCCAAAAATTGGGAGGCTCCACGTTGTCCCTGGATAGAGACCTGTTAGGTTCTTAGTGCCTCCGTGCTTGCATTTAAAAACCGCACGTGTGTGCCTGTTGGTGGCAGCTTTCCGCTGCATTTGTGTGAGTTTTGCAAAAACTTGGATATAACGCACAAGTCTAGTGAATACACATCAGCACAGCATTGCAAAATGCGCAAGGGCGTTGTCAACGAACAAGGAAGTGGACGGGATGGTGGTGCAGGCAGAGACCGAGGTTGTGTGCAAGCTCTAATTTCGCCACAACAAAGGGCCACATCTAGTCGCTCGCACGTCCTGTCCCAAATTCTTGGGGACCGCTGCAGTACACCGCTCTTGAACCAAGACCAGTGTCAACAAGTTGTTAGTTGGATAGCGGATAATGCTTCCAGTCAGATTGGCACCACCACAAACACTCTGTCTTCCACACGGTCAAGTGTCAGTAGCCGTGATACTGCACCGCACATTTCAGAACCTGATCCTCCTTCCTACCACCAGGCCGAGTACACGTCCACGGACATTACTGATCCCACACTTGGACACTCGGAAGAGCTGTTCGTTCACGTTTCCATTCACAAATTCTGGCCTCTCGCCAGCTCCTGTTGAAGTGGGCCATGACGAGATTGTATGTACAGATGCCCAAATATTTGAGCAGCCACGTTCTCACGAAGTTGGCAACGTGTCTCAACAAGGGGTGGACGATGATGAGACACAATTGTCAGGAAGTCAGGAGGAGGAGCAGGGTGCGGAAGAGGAAGACGACGTGGTGGATGATCCAGTAACTGACCCAACCTGGCAGGAGGATATGCAGAGCGAGGACAGCAGTGCACAGGGGGAGGGAGGCGTAGCATCCCAACAGGCAGTAAGAAGCAGAGTGGTGGCCCCAGGCAGACGTCAGGCAACTGTTCCCCGGAACAACACGACACAAGGTGCCTGTACAAATGTTAGGTCTTCCCGAGTCTGGCTGTAATACTATTGTATGTATTGAGGATTTCGATTGCATTAGGGCAATGACAACCAGAGACGAGTTCTTGGTGCAAGACGTTTATAATATGCAACCAGCAAATATGTACATAAACGGAACAAAAACACAGTAGAACATAAATACAGGAAATACCTTCCAGGGACGGAGCGAAAGGGAATTCCCGGGACCGCGCACCGGACTCCCCCAGGGAGACCACCAAGAGCGAACCCCTATACAGGGACTGTCTGGCAATCACCCCAGAAGCCCTAAATGCGCAGCAGCCGGGACACAAAAGGGCAATAGGTAAGTCCAAAAATGTCCGTACGTGATGTGAGTCCAGAGTGGTATTAAACGGAAGGAACCGGGCAGAAGTGCCGACCAAAGACGGCAAACGGAGTCCGGGCACAGCTAGATGATACCAGATGAAGTCCAGAGTCGGTGTCGGTTGTTTTCCAAGAGGATCCGAATAACAATCAGGAACCAAAAGCTGCAGGGCAGGAGCACACAGGAAGCAGTATACTCAGGCACTGGACTAAGCTTTAGGGGCGGCTTTTAAACAGATGGACAGGAAGTAGGGCAACAGAACAGAAAACTCCATGTTAACAAAGGGCAAGCTCTTTCAAAAGAAAACTGGAAAACCCGGAACTCTGACACTGGCAGTTTTTTAAGTTGGCTCCAGATGATTCTAAAAAGGCCATTTGCAACACCTGCCATGCCAGCATCAGCAGGGGTACCAAAACTAGCAGCCTGACCACCACCAGCATGATCAGGCACATGTCAGCCAAGCACCCGACTTTGTGGGAAGTACAACAGAGTCCAGGAGCAGTGCTTGCTGATGTCACTGCTACGTCTTCGCTGGTTGTGCATGCGAGCCAATCCCCTGTCCATGCTGCCTGCGAACAAGCCTCCTCCACTCCTGCACCTGCAGTTGCCTACGCAGAAAGAACACCATCATCAAGCACGTCCTTGTCCCAGTGCAGCGTTCAGTTATCCATTCAGCAAACCTTTGAACGCAGGCGCAAATACACTGCCAACACCCCACATGCCACAGTTCTAAATGCTAACATTTCGCGACTGCTTGCGCTGGAAATGTTGCCTTTTAGGCTGGTTGAGACAGAAGCATTCCGCGACCTGATGGTGGCAGCTGTCCCACGTTACTCGGTCCACAGCCGCCACTATTTCTCCCGGTGTGCCGTCCCCGCATTGCATAACCACGTGTCACAAAACATCACACGTGCCCTGAACAACGCTGTTTCAGCCAAAGTCCACCTAACCACAGACACGTGGACAGGTGCATGTGGGCAAGGCCGCTACATCTCGTTGACGTCACACTGGGTTAATATTGTGCAAGCTGGGACCCAGTCTGAGCGAGGGACGGAACACGTCCTTCACACACCAAGTTTTGCAGGCCCTACCTCAGTCAGGGTTTCACACACACTCTACAGCTCCGGAATGTCATGCTCCTCAGCCTCCTCCTCCTCCTGCGCATCCTGATCCACTTTACCCTCCACACCAGTCCCAAGCTGGAAGTGTCGCGGGCGGAGGAGGGGACGGTGCGCTCTCCCACTGCTCGGGTCCGGCTGACGCTGCTCTACGGCTGCTGCTGCTCGTTGGCTCGAGCGATGGCCGGATCCCGGGGACTCGAGCGGCGCTACTCGCCCGTGAGTGAAAAGGGGTGGTTTGGGTTTTGGGGATATTGTCCGTGACGCCACCCACGGTTGTGGTGATTGTGTGGACACCACCGCTGCTCTGGACGGGGATCCCGGGAGCCTGTGACAGGGAGCAGCTTTGTTGTTATTTCTCCCCTCCGTGGGTAGGGGGGTTGGTTGTCCCGGGGCCTGGTGATGGGGTAGAGATGGATGACAGGCGGGTTGCGGGGCCTGATGAGGTGCAGGGTCGCAGGGGCAGCGCTGTGCCGCACGGCACGGAGGTACTCACTCAGCCCAATGATGATGACACAGTTCACGGTAAAACAAGTGGCTGGATGGACAGGTCACTCGGACGGCTGCGGTTGTTCCTCCCTGCAGGTTAGTGATGACTGTCTCTCCCTGCACCTAAGTTAAGTGTTGGTAGTGATGGTTTCCCAACGGTAACCCGCTCCCCGACCTGGATATGGGCCGGAGGAGCCCCTTTTGCCCACAGGCGCTGGCCCTGGGAGACGGTTGCCCTTGGCGGTGGCGGTGTCTCCCCTTCACGGTTGGACGGTTGCCTTCTATCTTGACTTGGCTGTTTGGAAACCCTGAGGTCCCCTTCACTAACGGATTTGGCAAATTCACGGCGACACCAAGCCTTGCCGGGATCCGAAAGTCCTCTGCCAATGGTGCTGGCTTCTCTTTGTATACCGGTCCGGTACGGCCGGGTCACCACCCGTCCACGGTCCTTACGGCAGACTCCAATCGGCCTCCACTGCAGACGGTCACCACATCCTGCCAACCTTGCTGTCCTGTCCGGGCCACACACCCGGACCAACTTCAGGCTCTTTGCTGTCACTTTTCTCCTCTCTACTACTTTCCTCCTTCCACTTCCTTAGCTTAACTCTCACTGCCTGTGTTTTCCCTCCTCCTCGGTGGGTGGAGACCAACCGCCTGGCTCCACACCCTGGTGTGGACAACAGCCCCTGGGGAAGGCAACAAGGATTTTGTGTTTTGACTATGATATGCCTGCAGGGAGTGTGGGGTGTTTAAGTGTTGTGCTCTGTGGCCCCTGGCTTGTCCAGGGCGACACAGAAGCACTGCAGCACTGCCTCGGCGAAGCGGCAACAGGCAGTGCTGAAGCTAATCTGCATAGGTGACAACAAACCCCACAATGCAGAAGAGGTGTGGACAGCTCTGAAACAGAAGGCAGATCACTGGCTCACAACTCTGAACCTAAAGCCAGGAAAGGTCGTGTGTGACAATGGCCGGAACCTGGTGGCGGCTTTGAGGCGAGGCCAGCTGACACATGTTCCATGCGTGGCCCATGTGCTCAACCTCGTGGTTCAGCGGTTTCTAAAGTCATACTCAGAGCTGTCTGATCTGCTGGTAAAAGTTCGCCGCCTGTCTGCACATTTTTGAAAGTCACCTACTGCTTCAGCCGGCCTTGCCGGCTTAAGACGCCGTTTGCATCTTCCGGCACACAGACTGGTGTGTGATGTCCCCACGCGTTGGAATTCAACTCTGCACAAGTTGGTCAGGATATGTGAGCAGAAGAGGGCAGTTTTTGAGTACCTGCATCACCTAAACCGTCGGGAAATGGGTCAAACTCCACACATAACACCTGAGGAGTGGAGATGGATGTCCGACCTATGCACCATCCGCCAAAACTTTGAGGACTCCACCAAGATGGTGAGCGGCGATGACGACATTATTAGCGTCACCATACCGCTTCTCTGCCTTCTAAAATGGTCTCTGCTCAAAAAACAACCATGATGCATTGCAGGCAGAGCGCGATGAGTTTGAGCAAGAAACAGTAGTGGGTGTGGGTGATAACACACAGCCCAGCCTCGTCTCATCACAACGTGCAGTGGAGGACTATGACGAGGAGGAGGATGAAGACATGGAGCAACTCTCTGGCCAAATTGAGGATATGACATGCAGTCATATCCTCGGTTCAGCGTGGCTGGCCAGAGGACAGGGTAGATGATGAGGAGGAGGAGGAGGAGGACAGCATGTTCAGTCATCGTGTTGGTCAGGATACTGAAGTGATGGCTGTTAAGAGTCTGGCACACATGGCTGACTTTATGGTAAGCTGCCTGTCTCGTGACCCTCGCGTTAAGAACATCTTGGCCGACAATCATTACTGGTTGGTAACACTGTTAGACCCACGCTAAAAGGAGAACTTTATTTCTCTTATTCCCGAGGCGGAGAGGTCAGGCAAAATGCAGCAGTTCCAGAAGGCCATAGTCACGGAAGTAGGCAAAGCATTCCCCTCACAAAACGCTAGCGGCATAGGTCAGGAATCAGTGGACAACCAAGGCGTACAGCCGAGAGGGGCACAAGTCCAATCCGCCAGAGGTAGGGGAACAGTCTTTAAGATGTGGGACAGTTTTCTCAGCCCCTCACATACCACAGCCCCTGAGGTGAGGGGTAGTGCCACAAGAAATCCTAAGTTTGGCCAGATGCTCAAGGAGTACCTTGCAGATCAAACAACTGTACTCCGACATTCCTCTGTGCCTTACAATTAATGTGTATCCAAGCTGGACACGTGGCATGAATTGGCTCTTAGTCTCTACGCCTTGGAAGTCCTGGCCTGCCCTGCCGCTAGCGTTTTGTCAGAGCGTGTTTTTAGTGCCGCAGGTGGAATCATTACAGATAAACGCACCCGCCTGTCAACTGTAAATGCTGACAGGCTGACTCTGATCAAGATGAACAAGGGTTGGATTTGGCCAGACTTCACCACACACCAACAGCAAATGACAGCGGAATTTAAAGTTTGTAACGGGAATTTGCCATGTACCTCCACTCACCCATGGGTACACACTTCTGGACTTTGGCTAATCGCTGGACTGCTCCTCCTTCTCCTCATGCGCCATCATGGTGACCGTTACAATAGTTAAGCCGTTGTTTCAGGTATACCCCCAGTGGTAAATTTTTTCGCCCATTCTTTCTGAATGGGCATTACAACGACAGGAGACCCGCTCCTTTGCAATGGGAACAATGTTTTGAGGCCCTCATGCACATCTCTATCCAGGGACAATGTGGAGCCTCCAAATTTTTGGCTGCCCTGCCTAAGGGCTATACTACAATAGACCCACTTCCTTACAATGGGCACTTCATGTTTACAGGCCATCATGCACGTCTCTATCCAGGGACAATATGGAGCCTGACGCTGCCACCGACAGACACACACGTGCTGTTTTTAAATGCAAGCACGGACGCAATAAGAACCTAACTGGTTTTTAGGAGCGACAATTACTGAGAAGTCTGACACTATCAGACACTGCTGACTGACGTGTATTATACACTAGACTTGTGCGTTATATAATAGTTTGTGCAAAACGCGCACCTGTACGCTGCCACCGACAGACACACACGTGCTGTTTTTAAATGCAAGCACGGACGCAATAAGAACCTAACTGGTTTTTAGGAGCGACAATTACTGAGAAGTCTGACACTATCTGGACTGTTTTAGACTGTGTACACCAGCCCCAGATATGATGAAGGCTGGTATACGGTCACCACTAGGAATGGCTATATACCCTGCCTGCCTGCCTGCCTGTATACTGCTACAATAGTCCTGACAAGGACTCTTCTGGTCACTAGCCTGTATTCCGACCTGGCTATACCCTGCCTGTATATAGCAACAATAGTCCTGAGAAGGACTCTGCTACTGTACTCCGACCTGGCTATACCCTGCCTGCCTGTATACAACTAGAATAGTCCTGAGAAGGACTTCTGGTCACACTGTTTGCAGCCCTGCTCCGGAACTAACTATAAAGGGCCGCAAAGCTTTCCCTGAATCAGCGACACTCTCCCTGCACTGACTGTCTGGATAGTTGTGAGCAGCGCACAGCGCGCCAGCCGGTATAAAGGCTCGGTCACGCTGTGCAGGCCGGCCAATCACTGCAATTCCACAACTAACAGGGCTGTGGCATTGCAGTGGTCTGCCAGCCAATCCCTGCATGAGGGCTGGCTCTCAAAAGAGCGCCAACATGCAGAAATGAAGACCACGAGTACAGCACGAGTATCGCGAGATTACTCGGTCCCCGCCGAGCAGCCCGAGTACAGCGATACTCGTGCGAGTACCGAGTAGTTACAAGCATGCTCGCTCATCACTAATAGTGAGGAAGCTAGGTCAGACCCAGAAAGTCATGGCAGGAACAGTATGAAACAATAAGTGGGTAGTAAAATGTAAAGAGGAGGTCAATGAACAGTAAAATCAGGTCAAAGTACAGGAGCTCAGGATAAAGGCACAAAATATAATATAATCTCTATTGACTGGCAGTGGGAGCGGGCTCTCTGGCGTTTAAATAGAAGAGCTTGACCCAGTGATGACAGCAGAGAGAAACTAAATCAATAAGATTAACCCCATAGCTTCCCGACTGGACAGAGCCACAAGTACCAAGAATAAAAAAGGATTGATACTATCAAACATCATCCACAAACTCAGTGTGGTGCCAACTAGCAGCCAAAGCATATAAAGGCACATATTTTAATGTACCCCTTTTATGAGGGGCCTCCAGACACTTAGGACTATGCTTAAAAGGCAAAGAATGATGCAAGTTTCTGATAAGATTGTCAGCATTGATGTTATTAGCTGACACCCACGATCTTTCCTTTGGTCCATAGCCTTTCAAATGAACATGTATAACGCTCACCGCTGGTGATGGTAAAGCGGTAAGCAGAAGTGGACCCACTAGACCACAGGCGGGACCCAGGTTTAGCCTTTAGTGTGAGGGCATGACTAAGCACCCGCCACAAAGCAGGTGCCACGTGCCACACCCAGGACAGTGACCGGGACTGTGGCAGCTGACCCCCAGCCAGTTCAAGGAAGCACACAGGTGCAAACAGGCAGTCTATAGTGTAGACAGGGGCCACTGAAACAGCTGAGACAGATAGCACAGCCAGAGGGACAGGTACAGTCACTAGTGTAGACAGGTATGTGCCGCCCCGGCAGCAGTTGAACTGCTCGGATCCGGTATTGCTGTGGCTCGAGGGTCTCCGGACCCAGGGACTTGCGGCCACTCAAATGTAAAGGTGGACTATTTACATGGGATAAGAGTTCGTGACACCACCCATGGTTCGCGATAAGGGGAGTACCGCCGATGCCGATGGGAGTACCCGGGGAAGATGAAGTGGGGCAGCCAGATGATGTTCCCTCCACGGGTAGGGGAAGTCCCGGGACTCTGGATAGTGAGATGCTGGTGTAGGGGAGTGCAGGGCTGGTTGGAAGCAGGGGGAGGACCATGTACTCACTCAGGCAGTATTGGTGATGATGTGACCGCAAAGCAGACTCTGACAACAAGGTAAACCAAGTCTCTGGTGCCGCTGCCCTCTTGGGGGAGCCCGTCCGGGTATTCGTCCCCTATAGTACTGACGGGTGGTCCGGAGCCTGCCTCCGTGCACAAATTAGAAGTGTTCTGTTGGCCCATTGGCGTAAAGCTGTCCGGGCCTCGTTTCCTACTTGTTGGTAGTGGAGCTGTGCTCTCAAGGGCTCACACTTGGGATTTCTTTGGGCTGCGTGACTTGGAAAGCCCTATCCCCCTCGTTGCGCTAGTGCCCTTGATCGCGGAGCTTCTTGGGGAAAGTCCATAAAGTCACTATCCTCCGCAGGTTAATTGCCGGGTTGCCTGAAGCTACTCCCCAACCTAGGGTCCAGTACCCCGCCGTGCTTTCGGCCCCGGACTGGTTATTAGACTCGAGCTGCTAGCCATCCTCCAAGACCAGGTCTAGGCACCCAGCCTCAATACCCTGCGACCGGATCTCCGACTCCTCCAGGCTCAGACCACTGTCTGCAACCCAACCTCTAACACCCAGGGAGCCACACATTTCCCCAGCTCCTCACTACTCGAGAGCTACCACTGTTCTCCAGGGAGCTGCTACTCCCAGCTGGTGTGTCTGACAGGGTGTGGTGTGAGGTGTGGTTGGGATTTGGATGCAGATGGAGGCAGTACCATAGGTTGGGAACCCAGAACCATGGGGGGTTGAGCCCTGCACTAAAGAGCAGCAAGTGCAGAACCTTGTGACGCCCTGACTAGTCCAGGGGTGTCACAGGTACCACCATGACGGGTGAGGCAGATAGCATGGCCAGGACAAATAAGCACAGTCACTAGTGTTGACAGGGACCACAGACAAGGCTTAAGCATATAGCATTGCCAAGACGGACAGGTACAGTCACCCATATAGACAGGGACCACCAGGAAAGCTGAAGCAGATAGCAAATTCAGGATGGAAAGGTATAGTCATTAGTATAGACAGGGACCACCGGGACGTCTGAGGCAGATATCACGGCCAAGACAGACAGGCACTGGTGTACCAGCTGGGCAGGGGTACAGGACTGTACACTGGCTCAGACACGGACAGTGGACAAGGGGACCTGACAACTAGGGAACTGAATTCTAACTAACAACGTTGCACAAGCATCACCCTTAGTGGGAGAGTACCTTAAATACCCAGTGCCTTTCAGCGATAGGTTGAGAGGCACTTCCAGGAAATGATGCACCACACCTTTAAGAGAAGGGCAGCAGTGTGCAGGCACACCCTAGGAACACTCCCGGAGGAACTGTGCAGCATGCATAGGCCCTGGGAGGGGGAAACAAAAAAGAATGGAGGACCGCAGAGAAGCCAGGTAGGGAAGTGCAGACCAACCACGGAGGTAAGTGTGCCAGCATTCCTGCAGGAAGGAGGGAGAGCAGGACAGGGACGCCAGCACTACAGTAGCCCCATCCTTATGCCCCCTCTTGCTTAGGCCTGTAGAAAGTCTTCTCTCTAGAAAGATAACCACAAAGTTAATGGGAAAAAATGACCAATGGAAGGGTAGGACCAGATGGTCGTTGCTTGGAAGGCTGTTTTCGAGACACAGAAACAATTACTGGGGTGGCCATCTTAGAAGATTCAGGGACACATAAGTACTCATCACTTCTGTCATCAAAGTCAATGGTAGCCAGCTGACAGGTGGAAAGCAGGACTGGTTGGCAAGAAGGAACCACAGAAGATCAGGACACAAGAGCACAACCAGGCAGTCTCATGGAAACTCTGTCTCTAGCTGAGCACCTTACTGGATTTAGAGTCCAAAATAGTCTTCAGAGCACTAAGCCAAGGCAGACTTAGAAAAAATAGACAAGATAAGTTTGGAAGCACAAGGAAGGAGATCTTCTCCAAAATGGTATCTCCCACGCATATTTGCACAGGCTCAGAAAATAAAGCATATTGGTTTGGATAGGAGCATTCCATCCAAGGATGGCACAAAAAAGGCTTCCGAAGCTGTTGGATGGGGATCTGTTAATGGTCTACCACAGCTCGCTGACTGAAATTCCCAATAGAACCAGAGTCCAGATAAGCCGCATCAGAGAACTGAACTCATCCATACAATACAGACATTGACTGGATCAATGAAGAAGAAGGACTGTTTTCGCAGAGGATGGTTCCTGCTTCAAATGACAGATTTGGACAAGGTGCTCTGCTCCTCCACACAGACCCTTGGCTTGGTGATTATCACATTCTAGATTAGACATTTTGATACTATTTACTTGCATAGGCTCAGTAACAGGAGCGGAAACTGGAACCTCGGAAGCAAATGGCCTCTGGAAGGATGGAGCCATACGAATAGGTTTCTTCACACAGGAGTCTTTTTTGGAACGTTCCTGAAACTTATCATTAACCCACGTGGCAAAGGAGATAAGGGTCATCCAGGGTAGTAGGTGTATCAAGACCAGCAAGTTCATCCTTGATTTTCCTGAATAAACCTTCCCAAAAGGCTGACACCAGTGCCTCATTCCACCTTAATTCTGAAGCCAGGATGTAATACTAAAAAGCATACTATCCCACAGTCAGAACTCCTTCACACCAGTTCAGAAGAGAGGATGCATCCAATTCCTCAAAAACTTTCTGGAAGGCCTGCTGAAATTCCAACACATCAGTGGTACTGAGGTGCAACATCAGAAACACCACTTATAACTGGTCTGAAGAAAATGGTGGGCCAACAGCTCAAAGTGCATGGTGCACTGGTTGATGAAATCTTGGCATTGCTTGTGATCGCTTACAAAACAAGGTGGAGCAGCCAGAGTAGGACCAGATTCAGACAGAGCCGGAATTGGAGTGTTCAGGCTGACATTCACTAACTTTAGGTGGTCCAGAATTTGGTTAATTCTGCATCTGTGATATCTCAGGCTGAAGCGGAGAACTGGAATCAGTTGAGTCCATGGCCTGCGCAAGCTGTAACGCTCGCTGCTGGTGATGGTAAGCAGTGAGCAGAAGTGGACCCTCTGGACCACAGGGGGGATCCAGGCCTACTCTTTAGTGGGAGGGGCTTGACTAAGAACTCGCCGCAGGACAGACACCAGGTACCACCAGAACAGGTGAGGCAGATAGCAAGGCCAATGAGGGTAGGGACGGTGCTGCAAGGTACTGCAATGATTGCCTTACTATCATGGAATCAAGGATTTTTTCCACTTCATACTTGAGTCTACCTCCAACCAACCCAGGTGGAAGGGGATTATCAACAGGATTCACCAGAAAATTATATCTTTTTAGCAAGGTTTGTGAAAGACATTGGGAATCCGGAATGAGGGGGAAAGTTTGAAATGGAAGGCTACTGAATTGACCATCTCAATAATCTCATAATGAGCAATGAATTTGGGAGCCAACTTAGTAGAGGGAACCTTGAGTTTCATATTTATAGTAGATAACCCCACCTTGTGCCAATAGCAAATCCTGGCACATCAATACGCCTCTTATTAGAGGATGAGTTCTGTCTTTTTTATCCACTTTTCAGGTTTTCTCTTACCTCAAAAAGAAGCTTCAACTTAATAGATTTTTCAGCCTCTATAGTGTCATCTTCAGTGGTTGAAAAGGAGCCAAAACATGGATGATATCTAAGATAATTTATGTCAAACTCAGCTAATGCTTTCTATCCAGTCAGACTGATAGTCAGAGACAAAAATTGACTTTTTTGTTGGCATGTTCAGTCTGACCATTGGTCTCTGGGTGAAAAGCTAATGAAAAGGATAATTAAGTATTCATTTTTACTACAGAATGCCTTTCAGAATACAGAAACAAACTGAGTTTCTCTATCAGAAACAACATTTTCCGGAATCCCATGTAGACGTGCAATGTGTCTGATAAACACCTTATTTAAAGTTTGGTAATTTGACAACCCAAACACGGGAAGAAAATGACACTGTTTGCTACATCTCTCCACCAAGAGCCAAATTACGTTTTCCCCTCTGAGGGTGGAAGATCAGTAATGAAATCCAAGGACTTTTTTGAGTGGGTAAGGACTGAAGATGTCCTGCTAGGGTGGTGGGGGGGGGGGGGTTGGAGAGTTTTTGTTCAAGCACAAATTTTGCAAACATTAACATATTCTCCACAATCTTGAACAATGGTTAGCCCCCTAAATTGCTTGGTTATTAGTTGGATTGTATTGGTAATGTGACTCCCTGGACTAGCCAGGTAGTCACAGATAGGGCCCCGCATTACACTAGTCCCTAACTAGGTAACACCAGCCAACCACATTAAACCCTAGTCACCTCTCTCAGTGTCTGATGGACACACCAGGGGGCGGAGCCAGGTGGTTGACCATGCCCATCGAGGAGTTCAGAGAGCCTGAGGCAGGAAACAGTTCAGAGGAGTTGAGTTTGAGAGGGCAGTAGAGGAGGTTAGGCCTTTGTGACAGTCCTGTGACAGACTGACAGGTGCCGGGGTTGGAGCCCGGGCACCTTTGGCTAGGAGGCAAGCGGTGGCCTCAGCCTGCAGGAGCCGGGAAGACAGCTCGGTAGAACCATGGTGGACCGGGACAGGGTAGTGGCCCACCGGTACCGACCCGGGGAACCGACTCGGAAACCGGAGCACAAAGGGGGGTGCTCAGACCCTGAAACGAGGTCCAGAAACCACTGGACTGAGTTAATTAACTGATTGCGGTCTGGACTATAGGTCCTTTCCCACCCAAAGACATGACTGAAGACAACAGCCCAACGAGGGGGATAGAAAACCACCGCACAGGCAGAGAGATCCCACGGGCCAGCGTCTGCAGGCAAAAGGGCTCTCCAGACATCTACAATGTCGAGGAGCGGACTCCCGTCGCTGAAACGCAGGCAGTCCACATATACACAACACGGTGCAGGAAAAAGGCAGAGACCACCAACCGGGTGGGGGGACCAGACTGCAGCCGGCTGCGGGCACCGACCACCATCATCTTGGTTTACCAGAGACTCGAGTGTTTCATTCCAATAGTGAGTACACCAGTGCTTTCCGGCCGCCCATCTCCCTGCACCGCCAAAGCTCCCCCAACGGGTCCCGGGGCACCATCCCTGCCCATGGAGGGGTTAACAATTTGCTGCATGCCATCTCCCACGGGTGCCCCGTAACTGCAGCGGCGGTGCCAACCTTCACCACATCCCATGGGTGGCGTCACAATCTCAAACACGGCTCCGGCCGTACACCTAAGTCCCCCTAAAAAAAGCGCCAGCCCCCCTTTCAGATCGAAGTGGACCGCCGGGCCCCGGGTCCGGAGACGCTCGAGACACCCACCAGCGAGCTCAGATCCGAGCGTCTCAGTTGCAGCCGAGCCCGGGGCGATACACTAATCCCAGGATGATCTGCAAGGAAATATCATGAGACTCCTTTAGTACTTTTAGATAAAACTGGTGAGGCACAAATATTTTTTAAGAAGAAGTATTGATAGGGCTTATTCTTGTTTTTTTTTTACAAATCTTTCAAACAAAATCTAGAGAGACCGTGGACACAACTATACCCTCAGTTAATATGGGGACTTGCACTTCATGTGCAGTTTAGGATGGGTAGAAACTTCCAGAGAGATAATTGGCTTCATGTTTTTTGTTCCAGATCATCTAAATGTTGCTAAAAAAATCAAACCTAGAAAAGAACAAGACCTATCCAGCTTACCTAGGATTTAGATTTTTGGATGACTAAATATACGTCAGATTTTTGTCGTCTATGATAACCGTGCTCCTATGTTTGGCACCTTCGAGAAATCTGTGTCATTCCTCAAAGGCCCGTGTCATTGCCAATAATTCATGATTGTCCATATCATAATTCTTTTCAGGAGACAAAACTTTTTAGGAAAAGAATGTACACAGGGGGAGTTGAGTGAGAGATGGTGCACAATGTGACAACACTGCTCTCATCCCAATCTCTGATGCATCAACCTCCACTACAAAAGGATGTTTTAAGTCAGGCTGGCTCAATATAGGGTCAGATTGGAAATGCTAATTAAGTTTTGTGAAGGCATGGATGGCCTCTGGCTTGCAGTTAGCAACATCTGCCACGTTATTGGTCATGTCAGTAAGTTTGGCAATCTTGGAAATTTTTTAATAAATTTATGATAGTAGTTGACAAGCCCAAGGAAATGCTGCAAAGCCTTCAGTGACTTGGGTTGTACACACTCCTTAACAGCTTGGACCTTAGAGAGGTCCATTCATAAACCATTTGTATACAAGATACAGTATACCCCCGCAAATTTACTGCTTCAACCAAAAACACACATTTTTCAAGCCTAGCAAATAACAAATTGTCTCTGAGTCTTTGGAGTATGGTCGAATATGTTGAATGTCTGACATTCTATCAGGTGAATAAATCAAGATGTCATCCATATGGACAACCACATATTGTCCATCTATATCTTTGAATATGTCATTAACATTATTTATCCCAAAAGACATGAAAAGATGCCCCTAGTGATCCTCAGGTGTGTTAAATGCTGTCTTCCACTCATCTCCTTCTGTTATAAGGATCAGGTTATACACACCCCTGAGATCCAGTTTGATGAACAACTGCTGGTTATAAAGATCAGGGATGAGTGGCAGAGGATACTAATTCTTCACAATAATTTTATTAAGTTTTTGATAGTCAAAATATGGTCTCAGACCACCATCTTTCCTACCAACAAAAAACAAATGGGCACCTACTGGTGAAGTGATCCCCTTTTGCAGACTGCTGGCTATATAATCCCTCATGGCCTGATGTTCTAGACCAAAAAGATTATATATTTTACCCTTGGGTAGACAGGAGTTTGGGATGAAGTCAATTGTACAACCACAATCCCTGTGTGGGGGTAATTTTTCAGATTTAGACACAGAAATGTTTGAATACAGTACATCAAGTAAATTACATGATATGGCTATAGACAGACTCATACATACATTTCTCCTTACACTCATGGCTCCAGCATACACTATCATCCTGGTGCTAGTGAATGAGCGGTTTATGTTTAAGTAGCCAATGCATGCCCAATATCACACACATGGATATGTTTTCAAGACATAAAATTAGATAATTCAAAATATAAAGTGCCAACAAGCAGGGACATCTCCTTAGTAATGTTCATGATCACAGAGGTGTATCAATAGCAGTGACTTTCATAGGAAAACATAGTTTTAGTAAGGCTAACCCAGGATCCTTTGCAACCTTAGCATGAACAAAATTGACAGCAGAACCACAGTCAATAAAGACCTAAAGCTTCACAGATTTTTCCAGGTAAGATAATAAAAACAAGGAACAATAGTTTTGAAGAAACAGAAAGGTGGGTATCCCAGGATACACCTAGGCACCGTTATGTTTCTGACAGCAGTTGTCTTTGGCAGACATGCTTCAGACATTCAAGTGCTCCACAGTAGTTGCTACTTGGATTCAGTTTTTGTTTCTTGACTCATTATTGTTAATGGGAGTATGTCATTACAATCTGTATATGTCGCAGGTGGAGGAGGGGACGCTGCGCTCTCCCACTGCTTGGGTCCTGCCGCCGCTGCTGCTGCGGCTGCTGCTGCTCGGTGGTGGCTCGAGCGGTGGGCCGGATCCCGGGGACTCGAGCGGCGCTACTCGCCCGTGAGTGAAAAGGGGATTTGGATTGATTGTGGGGATTTATTGTCCGTGACGCCACCCACGGCTGTGGTGATAATGGTGACACCACCGCTGCTCTGGATGGGGATCCCGGGAGCGGTGACAGGGAGCAGCTTTGTTGTTAGTTCTCCCCTCCATGGGTAGGGGGTTGGTTGTCCCGGGGCCCGGTGATGGGGTAGGGATGGATGGCAGGTGGGTTACGGGGCCTGGCGAGGTGCAGGGTCGCAGGCGCAGCGCTGTGCCGCACGGCACGGTGGTACTCACTCAGCCCAATGATGAAGACACAGTTCTCGGTAAAACACTCGGCTGGATGGACGGGTCCCACAGACGGCTGCGGTGTTGTTTCTCCCGGCAGGTTGATGGTGACTGCCTTTCCCTGCACCTAAGTACGGTTGATGGTTCCGATGGGTTCCCACCGGTAACCCGCTCCCCAGCTTGGATATGGGCTGGAGGAGCCCCTCTTTGCCCGCAGGCTCTGGCCCTGAGAAACAGTTGCCTTGGCGGGGGCGGTGTCTCCCTCTGTTGGTTAGACTGTTGCCTTCTGTCGGGACTTGACTGTTTGGAAACCCAGGAGGTCCCCTTCACTAATGGATTCGGCATATTCACGGCGACTCCTAGCCTTGCCGGGGTCCGAAAAGCCCCTGCCAGATGGTGCTGGCTTCTCTTTGTGTACCGGTCCGGTACCGCCGGGCCACCGCCCGTCCACGGTCCTTATGGTAACTCGGATAGGCCACTCCTGCAGACGGTCACCACCGTCTGCCAACCTTGCTGTTCCGCCCGGGCCACACACCCGGACGCTGTCAGTCAATTGCTCCACTACCACACTTTCCTCCTTCCACTTTCACTGTCAAAACTCGACTGTCTGTTTTCCCGCCTCCAGGACTGTGAACTCCTCGGTGGGCGGGACCAACCGCCTGGCCCACCCCCTGGTGTGATCATCAGCCCCTGGAGGAAGCCAACAAGGGTTTTGTGTCTGACTTCGGTGTGCCTGCTGGGAGTGTGGGGTGTGTTGATGTTGTGCTCTGTGGCCCCTGGCTTGTCCAGGGCGCCACATTCCTCCTTAGTTAAATGCAGACCATCCACGGGCTGCCCGTCCATCACCGGTTTTATTTTCACCAACTGAAAAATAGAAAAACGGTAACACACAATACAATTATAATAACTTCTTCCCACATCGGGAGGTACTCTTACTTAAACGTTACGGTTACGGCTTCCGCTCTCTCCCACCCAAGCAACCTGGCCCTGATGCTGCCCCTAAGCAAACAGGCAGCACCCCTTGACCCCAGTCCTGCACAAGTTGCCCGAGCGGGTTCTGTCCTTTTCATGGGACCCACGTCCATGGGGAACCCCTGAAACCCCCAGAGGATTGCCACCGGTTCCGGTGGTGGCTGGGCCCCAGCCTGCTCCACTGCGGGCCCTTCCTCCAATCTGCCTCTCCGGACGCGGTAACGGTGAAAGCCACAACAAACATTTTTATTTACATGCCACTAAGTTTGTGGTTTCCCTGCAAGTTCTCGGGCCTGTTCATAAAGAGTTCTTTATGCAACTTTTTGAACGGTCCCCACGGGGACAATGGTGCCAGCAACAACCGGTTTCAATCAGCAGTAAATCAGATGGCAATCAGGTGACTTCATCGGTAAATTATCCTTATCATTTTTGCAAAACTTTCAAAACTTTAAACAGTGGTGGTCCCAACGGGGACGTTGACAACGGCATTCCGCTGCCTTTATTCTGAGTCCTCTGTATCGGCTGGGGGAGGGGGCGCAGTACACACTCGGGCCTCATTGCTGCCCCTCAGCTTGGCGTCCAACGCAAACCACCCCCTCTCCCCGCAGTGCCGGGTGTATTGCACCAGGTCTCCTGGCATCAGGTTACAGCCTGGGTGCTCTTCTGGCAGGTGGGCATTAACATCCCGTCGGGCTATAAAGACTTCGGCCTCCAGGCCCGGTTCATAGATGAAACCATAGCCCCGGCGGACATCAAACCGCCTCACCTGCCCCTCATACAGCGAGCCCCAGACATGGAAGGTTGCCTGACAGAGGTTCTCTTTCTCCCGGATTGCACGGGCCACCAATTCCGCCTTCTTCCTTTCCCTTTCCTCGATTTCTGGGCCCTACGGTACTGGCTCCCTATCTCAGTATGGCTCTGCTGCGAGCTTCGGCGCACGGGTCGGGCCCCGCGAGACCTGTTGGGCACTGCCCACTGCTGGTGATCTGGGCAGAAGGTCCCGCTGTGACTTGGCCTTGGACGCCGCCTTGCAGCGTCAACCCGGCGCAACCTCAGCCGAGGTATGGGGGATGGGCACAGGGGCTTTCTTCTGCTGGGCCTTTTTCACGGAGTGGTCTATCGGCTCCGGCTCGGGGAATCTCTTGGGGGGTGCCTCCGGTTCAGGCTTCGGGGCTTTCCACGGTAGCACCTCCGGTCGGCTCCGGGCTCCGGCTACAGGTCGGTCCGCCTGGGCGGACATGCTGGTTATTGCTACCGGTTGCGGTGGTAGCGGGCCTAGTGGCGGGGTCACGGGAGCCAGGACGGGTGGCGAGGAAGGCAGCAGGGCGAGGGGGTTCAGACCGAGTCCCACAGCCACGATGACCGGCCCACTAGGGGTACCGGGGCGTGGGTCACTCACCCTCTCTTCCGCAACTCCCTCCTCGCGTCTCCGCACGGTCGCTATAACCTCCGTCATGTCGGTCTCCCACTCCTCCAAGAGGAGCTGCATCTTGACCTGCAGCCTCTGATAGAGCTGCGCGGTCCGGATCTCCACCCACGCCGCTGTTCCAGGCGTGGGGGCTACGGTGCTTCGGGACGGCATGTACATCTTGCTGGCGGCCTCTCCCAGGAACAAGATCACCGCAGGGTTCTGGCATCCCTGCTTTTATAGCCGCACTCACATGCGACCAGCTGCCATTTTGTCCCCCTTAGTTTCTTTCCGGCTCCTCCTCTATTGGGGCAGGGTTTTGGCCTTCGCGCCTCTACTACTCGAGGAGACGCTCGAGCAGGAACTCTTCGCGCCCAAGATGGCGGCTTCGACAAATTTTCAGCCGGACACCTCCGGCAGTCACACAAGGCGCACTTCCACCAGTCGGTAGAACGGTAGGATCCTGTTCGTGACGCCAAGCTGTCGCGGGCGGAGGAGGGGACGCTGCGCTCTCCCACTGCTCGGATCCGGCCGCTGCTGCTGCTGCGGCTGCTGCTGCTCGTTGGTGGCTCGAGCGGTGGGCCGGATCCTGGGGACTCGAGCGGCGCTCCTCGCCCGTGAGTGAAAAGGGGATTTGGATTGGTTGTGGGGATTTATTGCCCGTGACTCCACCCACGGCTGTGGTGATAATGGTGACACCACCGCTGCTCTGGACGGGGATCCCGGGAGCGGTGACAGGGAGCAGCTTTGTTGTGAGTTCTCCCCTCCGTGGGTAGGGGGTTGGTTGTCCCGGGGCCCGGTGATGGGGTAGGGATGGATGGCAGGCGGGTTACGGGGCCTGGCAAGGTGCAGGGTCGCAGGCGCAGCGCTGTGCCACACGGCACGGTGGTACTCACTCAGCCCAATGATGAAGACTCAGTTCTCGGTAAAACACTCGGCTGGATGGACGGGTCCAACAGACGGCTGCGGTGTTGTTTCTCAGGTTGATGGTGACTGCCTTTCCCTGCACCTAAGTACGGTTGATGGTTCCGATGGGTTCCCACCGGTAACCCGCTCCCCAGGTTGGATATGGGCTGGAGGAGCCCCTCTTTGCCCGCAGGCTCTGGCCCTGAGAAACGGTTGCCTTGGCGGTGGCGGTGTCTCCCTCTGTTGGTTGGACTGTTGCCTTCTGTCGGGACTTGACTGTTTGGAAACCCAGGAGGTCCCCTTCACTAACGGATTCGGCAAATTCACGGCGACTCCTAGCCTTGCTGGGGTCCGAAAAGCCCCTGCCAGATGGTGCTGGCTTCTCTTTGTGTACCGGTCTGGTACCGCCGGGCCACCACCCGTCCACGGTCCTTATGTTAACTCGGATAGGCCACTCCTGCAGACGGTCACTACCGTCTGCCAACCTTGCTGTTCCGCCCGGGCCACACACCCGGACGCTGTCAGTCAGTTGCTCCACTACCACACTTTCCTCCTTCCACTTTCACTGTCAAAACTCGACTGTCTGTTTTCCCGCCTCCAGGACTGTGAACTCCTCGGTGGGCGGGACCAACCGCCTGGCCCACCCCCTGGTGTGATCATCAGGCCTTGGAGGAAGGCAACAAGGGTTTTGTGTCTGACTTCGGTGTGCCTGCTGGGAGTGTGGGGTGTGTTGATGTTGTGCTCTGTGGCCCCTGGCTTGTCCAGGGCGCCATATATAGTTTCAGCAGTAATTGTAATATGTAGACCAGTTTTAAGTACAGGTGCAGAGTTAGCAGTGAATTTGTGTTTGCGTGCACGTAACTGTCTATCAAGGTGTATCGCAAGTGACATGGTAGAGTCAAGGAGTCAGGAGATGCTAACTTCACTAAAGTCTTTAATGTCACTGGAAAGTCCAGCCTGAAACTGATTCCACTATGAGTCAGTAGCTCAATGCAGAAACTCTCTATAGTAATACTCTGCAGGACATTACCCCTGACGGAGTGTGGTTAATTTACTTTTAGTTGACACTACTCTATCATTGTCATCAGGTAGGAGCCCTAAAGCTTCAGAAAACCAATCGTCAGTGCAGAGCTCTGGAGTGTCAGGGGGTAAAGTACCCAAGTTTGGGGGTGACCCTGCAACAGGGAAACGCTGAGTCCTACATGCTGGCTTTTAAAACCAGACAAAAGTGCGTGGAGTCTGAAATACAGAGGATAACTTTCCCTAAAAAGAAATACAGAGGACAACTTTCCCTAAAAAGAAAAGAAAATCCTAAGATCACCATGTAATCGGTCGGAGAGGTTAACTTTGGAATCAGAAATAGTATGAGCAGACCCGTGGGTTCAGCTGAACTTTAGTTATGAGTTTGGTTCGGGACCCAGACTTGACCGAACTTGACCCCGGACCATGTGTGAAGCCCCGCCGGTGCTGTGTCGGTGTCGGTGCATTACCTTCAGGGACTCCACGTTGCTGGATCTCCGTCACTGGTAGGAAATCTTCTGTTTTTGATCGTGACGCCACTCTCAGTATTGCGGCCAGTAGGGACCGCCACTGCAGGTTGAGGGTCGCCTGGGGCTGATGGTGTGTGCAGTTAGATGTAGGAGCCTCCTGAGAGTGAGGCAAGCCCCAGGGCCCTGTGTAGGTTTGTAGTACCACAAGTCGCAGAATGACCACACAGGCAGGATGTCTTTCAGGGTTTTTACTCACTTCAGGTGGCAGGGTGAGTAACCCGGGCGTAGCTGAGATGAACCAGGTAGGAACCAGGTATCCTTCAGGCTGACTTTATGAGGGTGACTACTGACTCGCCTTCCTTAGCCCTTGGTGGTTTGGGGTGACCCCGACTTTGAGTCCCTATGGGGGTCACCCAGGGAAGATGCTGCAGCCTCTCTCCCCTTGTTGTTTGCCGTGTGCTTGTTCCCCGGACCAGGCCACTCCAGCCTCTTGCCTCCTATGACCTATGGGCCCTCACTGCGGTTACGTGGCTGCGGCTTTTGTAGTGTTGTGGTGTGGGCTTTAAGAGCCCCACACCGGCAGGTTTAGCAGGGAAAGGTGAATCTATCCTCGCTTCGGGATCTGCCGCCCGGTTGGGCCTGGTGCTCTCTAGCAGTCTCCTTACTTCCCACTCCGTTGCACTCTCTAGCTGAAGCTGGCTTTCAGGCAGCACTCCTAGTTGACCGTTCTCCCCCGTCTGTAGCCACTGCGCGGGCGCTGTTAGACAGCAACAGCCCCACAGGTCTGCTCCTCACTGAGCCCTATGGAGTTCTGCTCTAACTGACTCACTGCCCCTCCTCTCCTGTTCTTGCCTACGCCACCTAGCAACCAGATTCTCTTACCACACCCCTTGAGAGGAGATGGAGGCTCTACCCCCTCCACTATTCCAGTGAAGGTGAAGGCTTGCCCCCTCCTGGGATCCCCAGGGGTCCTCTCATGGGTACATGTGTGAGACCTGATCACTATGCGCCTGTGTTCCACACCCCTGTCAGCCTTCTGGATTACCTGTATTGTACTGTCCCCAGCATGGGTGCAGTACTCAGTGGTGCCTGACCAGGTCAGGGGCGCCACATTCCCCCTTAGTTATCACCAGCACGTCCTCGGGCTGCAAGACAACATTTTAAAATGCATAAAACATTAAAACATGTAAAACATTTTTAAAACCACCATGTATCAGACATCACCACCCTCCACCCACAAGTCCGTTAACCCACCCAAAACCCTCTCAGGAGGCAGGTCACCGGTCCTGTTGGTAACCAGGTCTGGGCCATCCGTTTCCCCAGACCTTTCCTCCAATCTTCCTCTCCCGTTGGCCGCGGCTTCAGCCACTTCTGACAGGATGTAGAAGCGGCTTTCATGGGCTGGTGGTTTCAGGGTATACCTGGCCTGGTGGATCCGCGCCTTCAGCCTCTTCTGGCAGGATGCAGAGGCGGCCTCCACAGTTGGTGCTGACCAGGTACCCTCTTTGTGGTGGTGAGCCAAGGCCCCATAAACAGGCGTGCTCTCTGGTCGCAGGTGAGCCAAGGCCCTTTTCTACGGACGGGCCCCCCTGGTTGCAGACGAGCCAAGCCCCTAAACAGGCTGGCCCTGGTGGTGGTGCCACTGGTGTAACTATTTACACTGCGAGAGTTTGTGGCTATAGCAAGTTCATAGCCTTAGAGTTTATTTCTCACAATAGTTTTTGTGGGCGCATTTCTTAAACGTTGCAAACAAAACTTGTCAAACTTTAACTGGTCAAATCTTCTTACTTTCCTTTACTTTACTCCTCTTTTTCACTAGGGCGTGGGCACGTTGGGCACTGGCACCTGTGACTTTCTTGCTCTCCGTCGTCGTCCGTGGTTGTTTCATCTGTAGGATCTTTGTCTGTGGTTGTTTCATCTGTAGGTTCTTTATCTTTCCTTTCTTGGTCTTCGTCTGTTTCTTTTTCTGCATCTGTTTCTGTATCTCTGTCTTTTCTTTCTTGTCTTTCTTGTCTTTCTTGTCTTTCTTGTCTTGGACATGGTGCTACGTCTAAGGCATAGTAGCCCCTTTCTCCTTGATGTAAGGTGAACTGTACTAAGTCCCCAACTTTCAGATTTCTGCCTGAATGTCCTCTGGGCAGGTGGGCTTGAACATCTCTCCGATTTACGAATATGCCCTCTTTTATTCCTTTCACGACAATGAAGCCGTATCCGCTTTTCAGGTTGAAGTCCTCTACTATCCCTCTGTAAAGGGGTCCTCTAGCCTGGGCTTCGGACCTTCTTAGGCACCTTTTCTCCTGCAGGTCTCTGGCTGTGACCTCCCTCTGCTCTGGAGACTGTGGTGTTGGAGGACGTTTTGATCTGCTGCGCCGTGTCTTGCGGGCTGGGTTCTGCGAGGTGCAGCTTACAAGCTCCCAGGTGAGGCTTTGGGGCAGATCTTCCTTAGCAGAAGGTGTCAGGTCTTCCTCCTCCCAGCGGGAATAGGGCAGCATCTCCGGCTCTGGGTAGGGGTCTGCTGCGGTTGGCGTCGGAGTCAGCCCTTCTGCTTCCTGATCTCCTCTCCCCCTTAGTTCTTCGCTGCACTCCTTTGGTGGCAGTGCTGGGGATGGGCTTTCTTCAGCTGGTCTGGGCGGTGGACTCTCTGGCGCAGCTGCAGGGGTTGTCTGAATCTCCTTGGGGGTATACGGAGGGAGCAGGTACCGATCCACCATCTCTTGTGGGAACTGGGCCTCTAGGTCAGCCTTCAGCTTCCAGTATTCGGGGTCCTCTCCTATCAGGGTCTTCCTGGCAGGGACCTCTTTGAGCTGGGGAGCGGTGTCTGCTCTGGCCTTGCAGGCCGGGGAAAATAGTGAGGTAGTCTTCTCTTCTTGGCGGGCCGCGCCCTGTATGGCGGCGGCCTGGTCTTGGCGGGCCGCGCCTGGCATGGCGGCGGCCTGGTCTTGGCGGGCCGCGCCTGGCATGGCAGCGGCCTGGTCTTGGCGGGCCGCGCCTGGCATGGCGGCGGCCTGGATCAGTGTCGCTGTTGCAGGGGGCTCAGTGCAGGCTGGGCTGGACGTCGCTGCAGCGATCGGAGCTTGGCGGGCCGCACCTGGCGGGGCTGCCGCCTGGTTCAGCATATCACTTGCGGCGCGGACGAGCGTCGCTGCTGCGGTGGGGTCTTGACGGACCGGGTTCAGCAGGGTGGCAGCCTGGGTCAGCGTCACACCTGCAGCACGGATGAGCACTGCCGTGGTGGTCGGAGCCCTGCGGGACAGGCGGGGCATCGCTGCGGCGGCCTGGATTTGGCGGGCCGCTTCTAGCGTGGCTGCGGCCTGGTCCAGCGTCGCCGCGCCGGGCGCCTCTTCTGGGACCGCGGGCGTGGCAGCAGGGGCCGGGGCACTTGCGCTGGCCGGGGCATCACTCGACTCACCCATCTGTGGCAGCATCGGGGTCTGCGTCGTCGCCGCTCGGTCTGGCAGGCGTCGCGCGGCTCCCTCCTCGTAGGTCCGCACCGCCGCAGCCATCTCCAGGAGCTCCGTGCGTTCTTCCCTGAGCTGTCGCACAATCCTAGCCTCCAGCTGGTCACAGAAAATAGCAAGCTCCCGGCACCACCAGGCAGCGGAGCCTGGCTCTGGATCTCTGCTCTCAGACGCCATCTTCATTAGCAAGCTGCTGGCTTCTCTTCTGCTCCGCCGTCTCTGGACGCTTCCGCTTTCTTCATCAGCAAGGTCAGAACTCTGCAGGGGATCTCTGGGTAGCCACACCTCTTCGTGGGCGGTAACTTCTTCCAGCGCGGGCTGCTGTTGTTTTTCAGCGCGCTTTTCATGGTGGCAATATGGCGGCGCTTCCAATTTTTCAAGCGGACTGCCCAGGCACATGGTCACCTGTCTGAACAGGTCTAGTCCTTATCCTGTTCGTGACGCCAGATGTGAAGCCCCGCCGGTGCTGTGTCGGTGTCGGTGCATTACCTTCAGGGAATCCACGTTGCTGGATCTCCGTCACTGGTAGGAAATCTTCTGTTTTTGATCGTGACGCCACTCTCAGTATTGCGGCCAGTAGGGACCGCCACTGCAGGTTGAGGGTCGCCTGGGGCTGATGGTGTGTGCAGTTAGATGTAGGAGCCTCCTGAGAGTGAGGCAAGCCCCAGGGCCCTGTGTAGGTTTGTAGTACCACAAGTCGCAGAATGACCACACAGGCAGGATGTCTTTCAGGGTTTTTACTCACTTCAGGTGGCAGGGTGAGTAACCCGGGCGTAGCTGAGATGAACCAGGTAGGAACCAGGTATCCTTCAGGCTGACTTTATGAGGGTGACTACTGACTCGCCTTCCTTAGCCCTTGGTGGTTTGGGGTGACCCCGACTTTGAGTCCCTATGGGGGTCACCCAGGGAAGATGCTGCAGCCTCTCTCCCCTTGTTGTTTGCCGTGTGCTTGTTCCCCGGACCAGGCCACTCCAGCCTCTTGCCTCCTATGACCTATGGGCCCTCACTGCGGTTACGTGGCTGCGGCTTTTGTAGTGTTGTGGTGTGGGCTTTAAGAGCCCCACACCGGCAGGTTTAGCAGGGAAAGGTGAATCTATCCTCGCTTCGGGATCTGCCGCCCGGTTGGGCCTGGTGCTCTCTAGCAGTCTCCTTACTTCCCACTCCGTTGCACTCTCTAGCTGAAGCTGGCTTTCAGGCAGCACTCCTAGTTGACCGTTCTCCCCCGTCTGTAGCCACTGCGCGGGCGCTGTTAGACAGCAACAGCCCCACAGGTCTGCTCCTCACTGAGCCCTATGGAGTTCTGCTCTAACTGACTCACTGCCCCTCCTCTCCTGTTCTTGCCTACGCCACCTAGCAACCAGATTCTCTTACCACACCCCTTGAGAGGAGATGGAGGCTCTACCCCCTCCACTATTCCAGTGAAGGTGAAGGCTTGCCCCCTCCTGGGATCCCCAGGGGTCCTCTCATGGGTACATGTGTGAGACCTGATCACTATGCGCCTGTGTTCCACACCCCTGTCAGCCTTCTGGATTACCTGTATTGTACTGTCCCCAGCATGGGTGCAGTACTCAGTGGTGCCTGACCAGGTCAGGGGCGCCACACATGAACTCCATATAAGCCAAAAGGCACCTAAACATTTGTGCTGTAAAATGGCAGTAAAATGGTTCCAGTAAGGGCTAGGGGGCTGCAAAGGGAAGCAAAATGGTGGTAAGAGCAGGACAATTGCTCTGCAAACATGTATAGGGAATAAATCAAAATGAAATGACGTAGGGTCCCCCCAATTTTTTATGACTAGGGCAGGTTAATGCATACAGCTGCAGGCTGCAGTCCTAAGGTATCTGATTTACCTTTGCTGGATATAAAAAATAGGGGACCCATGCTGTTTTTTTTAATTATTTATTTAAAGGGGTTATCCGGCTTATTTTGAGTTTTTTTCATTATTACCCTATTGGGCTACATTGGGCAGGTAAGTAGATAGAAACCACTTACCTGCCCTGCTGTCAGCCCCACTCCCTCGGCTCAGAGTGGTCATGTGACCGCTCCTGCCGCGATTTTGCTGCTTCCGGTCATTTCATGTCAACATGGGCAGGGCCATGTTGACATGCAAATCTGGAAACAGCATGTCGCCCCCCTTCTGGGCAGGTACAGTGCGATGAGCCCCGACCCCCTTCCCTGCGCCCTCCCACACATTCCCCCGCACCCCTTACTCTCCCCGCAACCTCCCCCTGCACTGTTGTGGGGTCCGTGACCTGGGGGCGGGGCCTGGCGGCAGCTGCCGTGGTGTCAGCGCCAGCACCGGGCCCCTGCTCAGGATCACACATTCAAATATACCGGCATCATAGATCACAGATGCCGGTACATTTGAAAGCGCTGATGAGAAGGAGCGTTGAGCTTCTCATCACTGCCCGACTGTCTGTGCTCTCTTCAGCACAGCGGTGACGTCACTACTGTGCTGATATGTCCAGAGCACAGACAGCGCGCGAACGTGCAGGAGCGGCGGGGACCGAGGACGGGTGAGTATGTATTCCCTACATGTGTTCCCTATGGGGGTAGGGGGGTCGGTGCAGAGCGCCGTGTGTACGTGCAGTGCAGAGCCCGATGTGTGTATGCGGTGCAGAGCCCGATGTGTGTATGCGGTGCAGAGCCCGATGTGTGCATGCGGTGCAGAGCCCGATGTGTGTATGCGGTGCAGAGCCCGATGTGTGTATGCGGTGCAGAGCCCGATGTGTGTATGCGGTGCAGAGCCCGATGTGTGTATGCGGTGCAAAGCCTGATGTGCGTATGCGGTGCAGAGCCCGATGTGTGTATGCGGTGCAGAGCCTGATGTGTGTATGCGGTGCAGAGCCCGATGTGTGTATGCGGTGCAGAGCCCGATGTGTGTATGCGGTGCAGAGCCCGATGTGTGTATGCGGTGCAGAGCCTGATGTGTGTATGCGGTGCAGAGCCTGATGTGTGTATGCGGTGCAGAGCCTGATGTGTATATGCGGTGCAGAGCCTGATGTGTGTATGCGGTGCAGAGCCCAATGTTTATGCGGTGCAGAGCCCGATGTGTGTATGCGGTGCAGAGCCTGATGTGTGTATGCGGTGCAGAGCCTGATGTGGTTGGGGGTGCAGAGCCCGATGTGTGTATGCGGTGCAGAGCCCAATGTGGGGCTGTTATTTGCAATGCTGTAGTGATAACAGGTCAGGTGCTGGGGCAGAATATACTGACAGGGACTGTGTGTGCAGGGAGCGGGCAGGGGGCGAGGCTGGACACTGGGGAGGGGCTGGACACTGAGGCCGGGCGGTGCCAGCTGTGACTGGGAGGTTTTGCACAGGAAGTGGTCAGTTTGCTGGAGCTGAATGTAAACAAGGATCTGCAGAGAATAAAGGGATAATTCAAGAGGAACAAAAGTTAGAAAACAAAAAATAACAATGTAGGGGTGTTTTATATGACAATACTGCACAGATTAGCTTAAACTCAAAAATTTTTGTTATGTCGGACAACCCCTTTAAATAATTTTACATAATGGCATGCGGTCCCCCCTATTTTTTATAACTAGCCAAGTTAAAGCAGACAGCTGGGTGCTGGTATTATCAGGCTGGGACGGTCTATAGGAATTTAGCCCTTTCCAGCCTAAAGATTTTGTTCACAGAAGCATACAGGCATCTTCCCCCACAGCAAAAAGCGTGTTGATTGGCTGCACTGCAACCTTTCAACAAACTTGACCAGCACCTGAACATCAAACTCGGAGAAGGACTTTTTTTAAAGTCCATGTTCGAGTTCGAGTCCTGGGCTCCAGGTGTTTGGTTTGTACCCCGAACTTTACAGTTATGGCTCGCTCATCCTTATTCAGAAATAATAAAGGGAAGTGCTGCAGGGGCTTGCATATGATCCTCAACTGTTTGGCGGGGATCAATAATTTGTTTTGGCCAGTTAATATGTCACACTCGCACAGTTAGTTGTCACCTGTCACCTCCAAAATGGCTATCATGAACAGGCTTGGCACAAGATACTCCATTTCCTAGACCCTAGAATGTCAAATGGAGTTTTGCACAAACTTTGCGGCCTGTCATGGCGGCATTGGGCTCTGTTCAGATTGCAGATCCTGACACTCTGACAGATAATTCTCTGGTGTCTGGAATCAATGCAGGAAAAATAGGGCATTGACCTGCTATGTGCTGATTCATAGGCAGTCTAGCAAGACTTCATCTCTGCTAGTCTGCTTGCTCCTTTAATTTAATGTTGTGGGAGACCTATCACATCTGGTCCTCTCCTAGTTATGCTATTGAATCCTTCTACCCATGCCAGCTATAGTTTATTCTATGTTGTTCTATGAGGTGTGGTGTCCCAGACACTCTAGTGAATGTTGTGCTTTAGTTGGGCCTAATGCTTGAAACTATTGTGGCGATAACCCCTGTTGTTTTGTACTTCCTTCCTGCTCTTATTTTTCCTCCTGAATCTCTTATTGTTTTTACTTTTGTGTGCGTGTGTTGTATCACAGAGTTTTAGTTTTCACTTGACTGTCTTTATCTGTGGGTTTCATCACACTCCTGTCTGGTCCCTCTCTTTGGGAAGGGGGAATCAGATCAGGACTGATCAAAGCAGGGCCAGGAGGGAAACTCAGACCTCTCCACCACTAGGAATATCCCTGAGGCTGGCGATAGCACTAGGCCCCCTAGCTTGAGGGCCAGCTTAGGAGCCCCAGTTCCCTGCTATTCCTTAGTCACTGTGACACATTGGTTGCCCTGGCCTCCACCCTTTAACCCCTGTACAGGGACCTGAACTTAAACAGTGGTTCCTGGGTAAGGGCCATAAAGTAAGCTACTGTACAGAGGCACAAGCTGCAAATTGAGTCAGGATGCCAGGACAGATTTAGGAGGTCATGTAGTACCTCCTGTAGTAAAATTTCCTGCATCCAAGCACGGACCTTCATCAGCAAACTGCACAATAGTAAACCAAAAAAATGTAGAAAAAATCCAGATGAAAAAAATAAAATGTAGCTTTTAATTAAGATTAAAAGTCCATAATGGCATAGACATGTAGTACTGATGCTGCAGTGTGACTATTGCCTAGCTGGATTTTTTTGGTCTGTTAGTTTTCTATAGCTACATTTCTTGTCATTCACATTAAAAACTACTATATGTATTATTAGTAGATTTGCCCCCATTTACAGGGTTTAGTCCTATATCCAAATGGACATCACAAAAGGCTGTCTGTGACTTTATTGTGGATCAACACTGGTTCAAGTATTTCTATATCTAAATTTTTGAAATCACTAGATCTTTGAGGAGAAATAGCAAGATGTGAACATTTGGGATTTTTCCATGTCATAAAGTAACGACAAATAATCAGGATGGGTGTGATATAATGAGTGCACGTCCGACAGTTTGGAAATAAGTAAATTAAGTATTGAATAGTTTGATCTTTAAAGGCACACACCACTTGAGCTTACCAATGAAAATTTTAAAAATTTTCTAAATCAGACAACTATTTTGTTTTGTTTTTTCGCTACACCTCCCTACACTACACTTTACTTCACACTATATTATAGTTTGGTCATTTTGAGTAAATCTGATGTTGGTCAGACTAACTTGTGATATCTCTAAGAACATTTACTTCTTAGTGAGGTCATATGTAAATGTGAATTGAAGAGGAAAGCCAGAAAATTCTTTATGATTTTTATATTTGTGAAATACATTAAGCCATAATTCGTTGAAGTGACTATGCACGTCAGTAGAGACGGCTATCACCCAATGATATATTTAAGCTCTACCTGTCATGTGATGTCGGTTCCAAACTAATTAGATGTCACAGTGGTGTCAGGCTCTGTTCACACTGCAGAGCCTGACAGGCAACCTGATATCTCCTAGTTGTTCAGCCAAATCTGGGTGTCAGTTGTTTCATGTGCTCTGTTTCCCAGTCCTGCAGGCATTAATTCCGGCTGACCTGGGGAGCTCTCCTAAGAGCTCAGGTTGATAACTGCCAATTACAGCAGTCTCCTTTCTATATAAAGAACTGGACCCTGGTGCTCAGTGCCGATAATAGCTCCAGGTTGTGCAGTGATTCCGGTCTTATTCTGGTGATAAAATCTGTTGGTGACCTGTGGAAGTTTCCCGGTTGTCAGTTTTCTTCCTCCCTTTTATGTTATTTTTCCCTGTGCACGTATTGTTGCTCCTTTTTGTTTGATTGCAGTGTGTATGAGTTTTGCCTTTTCCCCTGTCCATGTTTAGTTGTGGGATTTGTGACTACATCCCAGCTCAACTCTTGGGTGAGGAAGGGGGAGGGGAGTTACCCAAGGCATTGGACAGGAGTTAGGGTCATGGTGGGGGCTCAGACCTTGCTACCATCAAGCGTACCTCTTAGATAAGGGACAGCGCAGAATTCCCAGTCTATGGGCCAGCCTAGGTGTCCATGTCCAGTCATCTACTACCTCAATGGAAGAAGGAGGCATATGGAAAGAAAAGGAGATAAGCATCCACCAGAAGTGTCTGGCAGTAGCTTATTTCTTTCTCTTTTAAGGAAATATGCACGCTCAGTTAAGTCAAGTGTGCATGTGAATGGGAAAACAGAGGAATAGCTGCCACCTTAAAAAGTGGTCAAGTAAAAGCTATTGAGGATATATGGCTATCTTAAGGACTACAAGCAATGGAATGGTAAAGATTTACAGCATATATATAGGCACGGTAGTAAATGTAATTGCATTGGAAAAAATATAGAACAAATGTCATCACAGTTAAATTATTAAAAAGACATAAAGATCATATAAAATTATTACATTATTACTAATTTAATTGGTACATGTGCTAACATAATTTTTGTCATTACTTCTGTGCATGGTTTTCTAGCATTACTACATGTAATTCATCAGGAGGTGTGATGAATGACACAGTCTCTGGATGTAATTACATCCTGTAATTACAGCTGACTCATCTTGTGGTGCTTCTCCGACAGAGCTGTAGGCAAAATAATTAGGGCCTTGATTAAAAAAAAAAACAATTCTAAGAGTCTAGAAGAGAGTGGACTTTTCAGGCTCAATTACTAGAGCTGAAGGTCAAATCCAGCAATCAAAAATACTTAGCAAATATGGCGTTAGCTCACAAAGTATAACCTGAAGGTATATGGGGGACATGCCCTGTTACAGATATCAAGACATTATGACACAATAGGAAATGTAATGTGATGTGACCAAATTTAATTCTATGTGGACTCCAGTACTATTTTCTTGAATATTTTCAACAAATATAATATATATTGAAGTCGTATAGAGCTCTTATTTCTACCAAATGCAAATACTGCATATATATTATAGTATATCACAATCAATATGCAATGGTATCGCCTTGGTTTGTTCCTATTGTATGTTTAACTATTTATTTAACCTACAGTCATATGAAAAAGTTTGGGCACCCCTATTAATGTTAACCTTTTTTCTTTATAACAATTTGGGTATTTGCAACAGCTATTTCAGTTTCATATATTTAATAACTGATGGACTGAGTAATATTTCTGGATTGAAATGAGGTTTATTGTACTAACAGAAAATGTGCAATCCGCATTTAAACAAAATTTGACCGGTGCAAAAGTATGGGCACCCTTATCAATTTCTTGATTTGAACACTCCTAACTACTTGTTACTGACTTACTAAAGCACTAAATTGGTTTTGTAACCTCATTGGGCTTTGAACTTCATAGGCAGGTGAATCCAATCATGAGAAAAGGTATTTAAGGTGGACACTTGCAAGCTGTTCTCCTATTTGAATCTCCTATGAAGAGTGGCATCATGGGCTCCTCAAAACAACTCTCAAATGATCTGAAAACAAAGATTATTCAACATAGTTGTTCAGGGGAAGGATACAAAAAGTTGTCTCAGAGATTTAAACTGTCAGTTTCCACTGTGAGGCACATAGTAAGGAAATGGAAGAACACAGGTACAGTTCTTGTTAAGCCCAGAAGTGACAGGCCAAGAAAAATAACAGAAAGGCAGAGAAGAAGAATGGTGAGAACAGTCAAGGACAATCCACAGACCACCTCCAAAGACCTGCAGCATCATCTTGCTGCAGATGGTGTCAATGTGCATCGGTCAACAATACAGCACACATTGCACAAGGAGAAGCTGTATGGGAGAGTGATGCGAAAGAAGCCATTTCTGCAAGCACACCACAAACAGAGTCGCCTGAGGTATGCAAGAGCACATTTGGACAAGCCAGTTACATTTTGGAAGAAGGTCCTGTGGACTGATGAAACAAAGATTGAGTTCTTTGGTCATACAAAAAGGCGTTATGCATGGAGGCAAAAAAACAAGGCATTCCAAGAAAAGCACTTGCTACCCACAGTAAAATTTGGTGGAGGTTCCATCATGCTTTGGGGCTGTGTGGCCAATGGCGGCACCGGGAATCTTGTTAAAGTTGAGGGTCGCATGGATTCAACTCAGAATCAGCAGATTCTTGACAATAATGTGCAAGAATCAGTGACGAAGTTGAAGGGGATGGATATTTCAGCAAGACAATGATCCAAAACATCGCTCCAAATCTATTCAGGCATTCATGCAGAGGAACAATTACAATGTTCTGGAATGGCCATCCCAGTCACCAGACCTGAATATCATTGAAAATCTGTTTGATGATTTGAAGCGTGCTGTCCATGCTCGGTGACCATCAAACTTAACTGAACTGGAATTGTTTTGTAAACAGGAATGGTCAAATATACCTTCATACAGGATCCAGGAACTCATTAAAAGCTACAGGAAGTGACTAGAGGCTGTTATTTTTGCAAAAGGAGGATCTACAAAATATTAATGTCACTTTTATGTTGAGGTGCCCATACTTTTGCACCGGTCAAAGTTTGTTTAAATGCAGATTGCACATTTTCTGTTAGTACAATAAACCTCATTTCAATCCAGAAATATTACTCAGTCCATCAGTTATTAGATATATGAAACTGAAATAGCTGTTGCAAAAACCCAAATTGTTATAAAGAAAAAAGGTTAACATTAATAGGGGTGCCCAAACTTTTTTATATGACTGTATAATGAAAATGGTTTCATTTCCAATGTATTGTAATGACTCAGAATCGCAGTTTCATTTTCTCTATAGGGTATAGTATGTGCGCCAGCTATTTTTGTAGCTGTACTGCAAATGCGATATACAAAATAACCCTATGGTATGAAGACAATATTATGGGAATCACCCTACATTGGACCATTCTTATAGTGTCATCATAACCTTTTGATGCCAATTCGCTGCAGTTTTCTTCCGGGGGGGGGGGCGAATATTTGGTGCTGAAATCTGGTGCAGACATGTCAGCACCAAGTTTGCACCTCCTGGAAGAAAACTGCACCGAAACGGCATCAGAACGATTTTTGTGCAGTTTTCTGCCAGAAGATGCAGGTCTATGAACTGAGTGAGAGTTCATTGAGGTCCCCTGAGGTCAGTTTACCTGCGGTTACAGGTGGAGGACTGTGGGAATCTCCAGCTGTGACTGCAAATAACCTGAGTGATGTCACCGCTCATCAAGCTGCTCAGTCTCTGCCTGAAGCTCACAGCGGGTGGTCATGTTTTATGCCCGCTCTCTGTGCTTTCAGATGTAGCAGAGTAGGAATCATTGTGGCACCTTGTAGTATGGATTACGATGGACCCGGGTGTTTTGGGGGTTAATAAATTGGTGACAGAGGGAGGTTTGTTTTCAAATAAAGGATTTTTCTGTGTGTTTGTGTTTATTTCTTTTTAATTATAGGATTAGTTGGGAAAGGTGTCATAGACTCTTACCCGTCACTAATCCAGGGCTTAGTGGCAACTGTGAGCTGACATTAACCCCTGATTACCCTGATTGCCACTGCACCAGGGCAATCGGTAAGAGCTGAATAAAGTGCCAGAGTTCTCACATCTAATGGATGCTACAATTCTGGAAGGCTGCAGGCTGCTATTTTTAGGCTGGGGGCCCAATAAGCATGGGTCTCCCCAGCCTAAGAATACCAGCCCCCAGCTGGCAGCCTTTATCTTGGCTGGGTATCAAAATTTGAGGGTTCTGCAAGCTGTTTTTTTAGTTATTTATTTAAATATTAAAAAAAACAAAATGCCGCATGCAGTTCCTTTTATATTTATATGTAGCCAAGATAAGTGCACAGCTGGGGCTGCAGCCTTTAGCAATGGCTTTTTTTGCAGTGGTATCAATAGATGGGGAGACTATTTATTTATTTATCTATCACCAGTATAAGTGTGCCACCCCTGCAGCGGTCGAACCGCTCGGATCCAGGGGTGATTGTTCGTGGCTCGAGGGTCTCAGGACCCAGGGGTTAGGGGCCACACTCAAATGAAGAAAGGGGTATTTACAGGGGAAATATAATTTGTGATGCCACCTGTGGTGTACGGTAATAGGGAGTACTGCCGCTGCCGTTGGGAGTACCCGTGGTGATGGAGTGGGGCAGCAAGATGACGTTACCCTCCACGGGTAGAGACAGGCCCCTGGACTTTGGATGGAAGGGCAGGGTGCAGTTAAAGGGGAATGCAGGCTTGCTAGTTGCAGTGGTTAATTAGGTACTCACTCAGCAATAAAGCAGACGCTGACAACAGGGTAAACCAAGTCTCTGGGTGCCGCTGCCTTCTAGGGGGAGCTCGTCCGGGTCCCGTACCCTGCAGCACTGCCTGGTGGTCAGTGACCTGCTCCCTGGCACAGAATTTAGAGTATTATTTGTGGCCCGTCAGCTTGGAGGCCCCGCTCCCCACTATGGCTAAGTGCAGGAGCCTTCTCCCAGGAGCTCACGCTTAGGATTTCAGTGAACCTCTTGTTTGGAAAGCCCTATTCTCCTTGTTGTGCTAGTTCCCTTGATCTCTGAGCTTTGTGGGAACAGTTCATAAAGGCCTTGTCCTCTGCAGGTTAATTGCCGGGTCGCCTAAAACTTCTCCCCGACCTATGGTCCGTGTACCTCGTCGTGCCTTCGGTCACGGATCGGTGATTAGGCCCAGGCTGCTGACAATCCTCCAAGACAGGTCCTAGGCACCTAGCCTCAATACCCTGCGACCGGGGGTCCAACTCCTCTAGCTCCAGACCACGATCTGCAACCTAGTCTGCTTCTCCCCTGCTTCCTCAGAGCTGCTCACAGCTCGAGGGGTACCACTCGACTGACTTAACACCTCCCACCTCCCTAACCGACCCCTAGGTGGGCGTCCCTATTCCTGCTTAAGCAGCCCACTGGTGTGCCTGACAGGTGTGGTACAAGGTGTATCTAGGATTTTTGAATGCTGGTGGAGGCAGCACTACAGGATGGAGACCCAGAACAATGGGGTTTTGAATCTTGCACTAAAGAGAAAGAGCGTGCCGTACCCTGTGATGACCTGAATACACAAGGGGCGGCACATAAGGACACAGACAACATTCATAATTCTAATTAAACACAGACACTGTCTCAAAAGGTGGGGGCATGGTCCAATGGCTGCCAATCAGAGATTCCAGTGTAAGGGGAAAGCAGTTGATATGAATTAGGGATAATTTGCGACCAGAAGTAGTGCTGCAGCCATAAGGAGGCTCGGTAAGTATGTATTGCTTTAACCCTTTTTTTAGTTTCATGAATCACCTATAGGTTAAAAATACTCAGCACACCCCTATATGAATTCTTAGAGGGGTCTACTTTTACAAAATGTGGCCAATTGTGTGGAGTTTCTGCTAGTTTGGCATGTCAATGCTTGCGTATGCAACATGTTATTCACAATCTATTCTATACATCATGGCATTTGGAAAAAATTGCCTAACACATTTTGGGGTCTGTTTTCTCCAATTATTCATTGTGAACATTACAAATTTGCGGTGAAATTATTTTAGCTGAAAAAAACATAATATTTGTTTTTACATCAACATGTTAAAACGTTTTGTGAATCATCTATTTGTTCAAAATGCTCAATATAATCCTAGCTGAATTCCGAGATTGGTCTAGATTCCAAATTGGGTCACTTGTGGGGATTTCTGCTGGGGGCTCTGCAAAAGTGACGTGGTGCTCACAATCTATTTCAGTCAAATTAGGGTTTCAAAATTCAAATGGCGCTCTTTCCCTTCCAAGTCCTGATGTTTGTCTATACAGAAGTTTCTGACCAAATGTGAGGTATTAAAACACTCAGAAGAAACTGGTAACCAATTGTGGATTCCATTTTTTCATTCTGTACAAATGAAAAAATGTGGGTTAAAGCAACATTTTAGAGGAGAAATGATTTATTTTTTTCATTTCCACTTTGTATTAATTCCTGTGTAGCACCTGATAGCTTAAACATTTTCCTGAAAGGTATTTTGAAGTATTTGAGGGGTGCAGTTTGTATAATGGTGTCACTTTTGGTGAGTTTACAATATATAAGACCCTGAAATTTGAATAGGTCCCTAAAGAAACAGGTTTTGTAAATTTCTTGAAAAAGAAAAAAAAATTGCTAAACTTTTCACCCTTTCAACATCCTAACAAAACAAAATGATATTTTAAAAATGATGTAGATGTAATGTATACACATGGGAAACATTAATTTGTTAATTATTTTGTACAGCACAACTTATTGGTTTAAGGATATAAAATTGAAAGTTTGAAAATTGCGAAATTATCAAACATGTTGCCCAAATTCTGATACTTTCACAAATAAACACAAAAAATATTGACCTAAATTTACCACTAACATAAAATATAATTTGGCTCAAAACTCAATCTCAGAATCACTGGGATTCATTGACGCAATCCAGAGTTTTTATCTCAAAGGGACACTGGTTAGATTTAAATAATGTGGCCTGGTCATTAATATCAAAATTGGTTTTCTCACTCAAGGGTTAAAAATCATGGCAGTCATACAGAATACAAGATGTAGTTGTTTTATGTGGTGGGTATTTATTTTTTTATCAACTAATTTGAGTAAAACTGAAGATTTTGTAATGAATTGTACTATCAACATTACTTTCATGTTATAGAAACTCAGAAACTCAGGCTTGTCAAAATTTTGGAATTTGTTCTTGTGTTCAGGGAGATAATGATTAAACTCTTACTTTCATTGGGGATGTACTCATTTATGCTGAGCTATGCACAGTATATGAAATGGATCCATAGTGCTTCACTCCCTGACAAAGGCCAAAAGAGTATATTTTGAGGGATTCCTCTCACCAGTATGCATAGGTATACATTTTTATAGCTATATTGCAAAGCATCACCACAAAAAACATACCCTGCTGGGTGCATTGTCTAACTATGTGACTCAACGAGAAACATGAAAACATATGCCACTGTATACCTTCTGAAAGTCAGAGCCTTCCATTGGAGCCTTACGTTGGAAAATCTTGATATTGCTGACAAAAGACTCAAAAGTAACATGAACATAGATTTAAGATGTCCACACATGGGAGACAGCTGTCCGCCAAACACTCTATTGTCCAACAGTTAGCTCTTCCAACTTCTTCATATAAATTAACTCTTGGGCTAGCCAACCATTCACGTGTAATCAGTAGATAGATAGACAGAAGAAAGCCACAACCTAATTTCCCCCCCTCCAACATTTTCTACAGTGAAGGATGGAGGTAATCATAAACATCCGATTGTTTGCCAAGTTCCACCGAATTCAGAGTGCTCAGTGAACCTCAACCTAATATATATGAGGGGCTTTAGAAGAAATGTTCTGCTCATTTCCAGAAACATCAGCAATCTCAAACCACCCAGACACAATAGACTAATATTAGGAGAGCCTGCCTATGTTGACCAGCAATAATAGTCCAAAAACTGCTGCACACTCAATTTGGGGATGCGAAAAAAAAAATATTTTTTTATATAGATATATATATATATATATATATATATATATATATGTAAGTTGAATTAATGTACAGTGTATTTAGTCAAATGGCAACTATTGAATAATAAATCTTTATTTCTATAACGCCAACATATTCTGCAGCGCTTTACAATTCAGCAGATTCGTATACAAACAAGTAACAGTTATATAAAACACAATAATTAGAGAAAAAAAAAGTGATTGACGTTTTGGCCAACCGGTCTTAGTCATAATGTCGCTCAGTGTGACTAATGGAAGTAATCAATCCAAAGGGAAAGGCTCCTGGTCAGAATAAAAAAAAACTACCCTTGTGGAGGCTGGTAGAGTAGAAGGTAGAGAAAGAATATGAAATTTCAAAATCTTGAGGAGGTGGCTATGGCATGTACTGATCGATACCCTCCTGTTTAGGTAGGCCTGTGGTCTTATTGTGCAAGGGTCCAACCGGTATGATTTCAAAGCAACTGGGGTAGGTTTACATATACTGCACAAAAAAATAAAGGGAACACTAAAATACCATTTTGTTGTTTAAGTCTTCCCTTTATTTTTTTCAGCAGTATCGTTTAGATATAGAGGCTAACAATAGCTCTGGTCACAGTTTGGTGGGGCATTATCGAGGGCCTGGTGAGGCTGGTGTGTCCTGGCTGGAGAATCAGGCCATGTGTCTGTTGACCACAAGTTTGTATAAGGGCCTCCAATCCTCCCCCAACAGCTGATGTTGGGGGAGATAAAGGTCTGCTTTGCCCAATTTGGACTTTAAATCTTTTTGTTCTCTTAGAAATATGCATCCGCCAAAGATGTCTGGGTGCGACTCAGAGAACACAGGAGCGCTCAGCAGAGCAATCACTCTATGGTATAGGAGAGTTGGGCATGATACCTGCCAGCAGAATGATCATCTAAACCTCCATTTGGCTGACAGCTTTCTATAGGATGCCTTATTAATGGGCGATCTGGTGTAACTGCTTATTTTCATTGGCTTGGATGAGGCTGAGCGGTAATGTCAGATTCAACCTATGAACAAATAGTGCTGTTCCCATAAATAAGTATTACCAAGCAGAGTAGGTCTTGAACAAATGTTAGTCTGTAAAGACAAGCCAACCACAGAAGTAGATACTTTTTCTGATTGTGTCTTTTTAGTGTCTAAGTCTATTTCCCAGTTAATTCTATGCATTATATTAGAAGTCGACAGTTTTTTTCCAATATAAACCCGTACTTCTTAACAGAACGAGATACAAATCTAACCGGCACATTAAGGTAATGTAATACATCTACTTCAGTTCTGTAACAAATTACAACAGTCAGGTAAGAGTTTGTATTGCAAGCAGTAAAGTACATGACCTAGTTTATCTTGCAGACCTCTTGAATTTCAAATGATGCACAATCATAATGGAGAGGTTTAGCTATAGTCTGAAGTCGAAGCACGGGCAGAATTAATTTGCACTCCTTTAACAGGATAATTATTTTATTTTCTTATTGTGAGTCATGAAATACCATATGACAAAATTTAAGTAATAAAGCTGCTGGAGGTATGTTAATTTCTACCCTCAATTTAAGTTATACCATACTTTCATAAACTGAATAATGACATGGTGTCAAATAATAAAAAGAAAAAGGCTGCAACCAAGTTTTAGGATTGTTCATTATTAATACCCTGAATTCCTCCCCTGGTGTGAATTCGTCATGTTGGTATATAGTAGAAATATTTCACCAGAGTGAAAAACTAATCATCTCAAACATAAACTGTAGAAATGGTGTATGAAAACAATGTGCTCCCATGATTCCATGGAGAGAGGTGATAAGTAAACAAGATATTTATTACAAGAGTAGGTTGCAAATTAAAGCAGAATGGTGATAATGGAATAACAGCTCTTTTATTATAATATAAAGTCATTCAGATTAATTGTAATACAATACAGAGAAAAAGAAAATGAAAAATATCTATGTTCCCCAAAGGATATTTCCTATTTCAGATCATTTTAAGTCTACAAATATGTAATACAAACTTCTTGTCACAGGGGGTGTACGGATGGAACAACGGCTCCTAGGCTGACCCTAAGACTGGGACCCTTATGCTGTCCCTTATCTCGACAGTAGACTTGATGGTAGTCAGGCTCGGGCCCCCAACATGACCCTGTCTCCTGTCCAAACCCTGATACTACTTTCCCCCACCCAGGGAACAGGCCGGAAACCCAGTAACCAGCAGCCCCCAAATAATCACAGACAAGCGTAAATGAAAGCTCTTGCACACTGCCCTCAAACACAAAGAAGGGACAATATGTGAACAGGGGAGCAACGCAAAAGAGGTAGGAAACAAATACACAACTGGAGGACTCCACACTGAACCTCAACTTGTAGATCACCCTACAATTGGATAGCTACAGCAAACTGCAAGCAGAAAGCTATATCCCGCAAACAGCCCCAGTCTCCAGAAGCTTATAAAGGCTGGAGATGGTGATCAGCAGGTCTGAGGTCCAAGCTGCTGATCACAGGCCAGCAGAAATTAACTCCCTCTGTGCTGGAGAGCAGTGAAGCCAGAACTGAGGCTGTGCAACTGAAGAATCCCAACCAGTTTGTCAGACTCTGCAGTGTGAACGGAGTCTAGCACTGCCATAAAATCCAGTGTGTGCAATGCAGAACACTGTATGACACTTCTTTAAAATATTGCTGCTCCTCTGACATCATGATGGCAGCATGTACAGAGGTGTCCACCCTTGGGCTTTGTTCAGATGTCCAAATTCAAATATGTTTCCAATGTGTTTTTAAACACGTACTCATCGTAGTCTGTGATGCTGTTTGCATGTCCATGTTGTTTTTGACGATGGTGTGTCTATTTTTATTTCAAGTCCCAGCTCAAAAGCAACTCTACATGTCTATGGGTGTGGGGAAATCACAGAAAACACACAGACACCATCAAACTCTAATCCATGTGCTCTCCATTAACATGGGTAGAAGAAGCTTTACAATTTTTTTGCATATTAGCAAATCATTGATGAAACACTGAAAGCAAAAAATGACAGTGACCAATCACAGATAAAAATCAGATCCAAAACACAAAAGAAAAGCAGATGTTTAGAAATTGGACCTCACTGACTTAGCCAAACGTTTCCCAAATAATTGATTCATGATGAATAAATTTAGGCAAATCTTTATACTAAAAAGATTGTAATTGCTTACAAAATGCACGTGAGAGAGCTTACATTTTACAGGTGAGTAAAAAAGTACAATGCTAACCATAAAAGTTTATTACAGGACAGAAAGGCTTACCTACTGATGGGAGATGAAAAATGTCTCTGCTGTAACAACTGCACTTCCCTGGGAATGGCTGATCCAAAATAACCCAGGTACTGACCACCACTGTATAAACCTTTCCAGTTTTAGATAGAGAGAAAAAGCCGCTTTACACGCTACGATTTATCTGATGATCTCATTAGTGATGTAACACGCCCAGATTCTTGTTACGATTTGCTGAGATCGCACATAGGTCGTTTAGTAGTGGTCACAAGTAACAATCTCCCAAGCGACGCAAAATCGTTCAGCGATATATTGCTTGACCAAGTCGTCGTGTGGATGTTGTTCGTCGTTTGCAGGGTGTCAAAGTACCAATATGTCTGCTGCGTTCCAAACAATGAACAATATTTTGAAACTGAACGACGTGTCAATGATCAACGATTTTCAACTTATTTGCAATCGTTTGGAGTCGCACGTAGTTGTCACACACAACGATGTCGCTAGCGATGCCGGATGTGCGTCACGGAATTAGTCAGCCCGACGACATATCGTCAGATAAATCGTAGCATGTAACGGGGCCTAAAGAGAGAGAGAGAGAAATTTTTTTAAGGGATTTTATTACTTTTTGCAAAGTCAAAAGTTCACATACACTAAAGGGGGCTTTACACGCTGTGACATCGCTAATGCAAACTCGTTGGGGTCACGGAATTGCTGACGCACATCCGGCCGCATTAGCGATGCTGTTGCGTGTGACACCTATGAGCGATTTTGCATCGTTGCAAAAACGTGCAAAATCGCTCATCGGTGACATGGGGGTCCATTCTCAAATATCGTTACTGCAGCAGTAACGAAGTTGTTCCTCGTTGCTGCGGCAGCACACATCGCCACAGGAACGAGGATCCTCTCCTTACCTGCCTCCCAGCCGCTATGCAGAAGGAAGGAGGTGGGCGGGATGTTACGTCCCGCTCATCTCCGCCCCTCCGCTTCTATGGGATGGCCGCTCGGTGACGTCGCTGTGACGCCACACGGACCACCCCCTTAGAAAGGAGGCGGTTCGCCGGTCACAGCGACGTCGCCGGCAGGTAAGTATGTGTGACGGGTCTGGGCGATGTTGTGCGGCACGGGCAGCGATTTGCCCGTGTTGCACAACAGATGGGGGCGGGTACCCACGCTGGCGATATCGGGACCGATATCGCAGTGTGTAAAGCCCGCTTAAGAGTACTATGCCTTTAAACAATATGGGGAAGTCCATATGATGATGTCATGTCTTTGGAAGCTTCTGATAGGTTTATTGGCATCATCTTAGTTAATTAGATACACACCCAGAATCGGACTGGCTAGCGGAGGAAACTCCAGTAATACCAGGCCTGGCCATGGTTACCTGCACTGAACTCTGGAGCACTCACCTGAGCTCTGCCGTGCAGCCTGGACTGAACTCGGGGTTTGCAGGACTGAACCACGAGCGTCGAATGATTCCATGGTGATTGTGGTTCAGTTCATGTCACAGCTGTGGAGAGGCTGGGCTGAACTCCGGAGCTCAGGTGACAGCTTCGGAGTTCAGCCCGGCCTGTCAGCAGCTGTCATGAACTGAACCTTAATCGCCGGGGAATCCGTCGGTGCTTGCAGTTCAGTCTTGCAAACCCAGAGTTCAGCCCAGCCTGCATTGCGGAGCTCAGGTGAGAGCTCCAGAGTTCAGTGCAGGTAACCGCAGCCAGGCCTGGTATTACTGGAGGTTCTTTCGGTAGCCAGTCTAACACTGGACACACGTGTGGGTGTATTTTAATACACACCTGAAACACACTGCTTCTTTGTGTAGCATCATGGGAAAGTCAAAAGAAATCAGCCAAAATCTCAGGAAGAGACAGCAGCGCAGAGTAGGAGGGATCCGCAGCACCACATTAGGTAGGAAGAGAAAGTGGAGTGGCCAGAAGGAGAAGGCTCACATCTGTTTACGATAGCATCCACACGCGGCTAGTCCCCAGGCTAAATGATAGGTGTTCCAAAGTCTGGCACTTTTTTAAAGAGATTGCAAATGATAAAAGAATGGTTATTTGCAAACTGTGCTGTAGCAAGAACAGCAGGGGTCCGACCACAACCAGCCTGACCACCACAAGCATGCTCAGGCACATGTCATTCAAACACCCGACTAGGTGGGCCAAAAGTCTGGGTCCACAATCAGTATCTGTGGGTAACACCACTGCCTCTTCCTCCTGTGCTACATGCTTACCAATCCCCTGTTCAGAATGCAGGTATAGATGGCTTCTGTCCTGCACCTGTCATTGCACATTTTCAACTGCCATGAGCAACCACGTCCAATTCTTTGTCCAAGCACAGCATTCAGCTGGCATTGGCACAGGCATTGGCACACAAACATAATTACCCAGCCACCCACTCACAGGCTCAAGCACTAAATGAGCACATCTGCAAAACACTTGCCTTGGAAATATTGCCATTTAGAAATTTACACACTTAGGTTTCCCCCATACTTATGGTGGTGGCAGTCTTTTGGTACTTGGTCCCAAGTTGCCACTATTTTTCCCAGTGTGCTGTCTCCACCTTACACCAGCATATGTCCCAAAACGTCATTCATGCTCTATCCAATGCAGTTACTTGGAAGGTCCACTTAACGAATGACATGTGGATAAGTGCTTATGGCCAATGAAGCTATATTTACCTGATGGCACACTAGGTAAACTTTGTGGAGGTCAGGAAGTAGTCGGACCTTGGTATTGCACACATGCTACCAGCACTGAAGATTGTAAGCCTTAGTTCCATCAGGGTTTCCTCCACCTCTTACACCAGTTTATGCACACTCACTTCATAACCAAAGTAACCATCCCTCTTCTCTGTTTACTCAAATGCTCGCTGCTCACAATTAAAGAGGAAGCTTTGCATGTTGACCATGTGGAGATGGATGAACAAAGTACACAGGGGGACAATACCCAACCTAGCCTCATCTCATCTTCACAGGGCAGATAATTTAATAATGAGAAGGCTGAGGGGGAGAAAGAACAGAAGATTGTTTCTTGCATTACAGAGGATACTAGCCACACCAGTTACATCCCATGTGTTCAGCGTGTATAGGATGAAAAGGAGAAATAAAAGGAGAGGGAGTAGTAAATATAGAGTCATACTTGTGCAGGGGATAGGGAAGTCTTGCCTGTTGGAAGTCTGGCACATATGGCTGACTTTATGTCCCACAGCCTTTCCCATGACCCTCATTGTTATGTGCATTTTGGCCAACACTGGCTGTTCATCCTTCTTGAATCACACTACAAGGAAAACTTTCCACCCCTCCTTCCTGCAGTGGAAAGGGCAAGTAAAATGGTACAATACTACAAGGCCCTATTCGAAAAATTAGAACAATAATTCCTGTCTCGAAACGCTGGTTGTAGAGGTCACAGTTCTTTGGGAAACCAAGGAGGAGAAACAAGGGAGACACACACCAGATCCAACAGAGGCAGAGAAACACTACCCAAGGTCTTGGACAGGTTCATTACACCATCCCAGCACCAAACTGTCATGGGTGACAGACAGTCCTGTGGTGTCGAGCTATAGAAGGTCACAGCATTTGGCTGCACAAAGTGCTCACTGACCTTCTATTGTTTCTGCTTAGTTTTCATCTCTTTTCCTTTAGGATCCTGCGGAGTTCCTCAGCCTGTCAGCTGCAGTTCATCACTATTTCCTTTATGACTTTATATATCTTTGCTTCCTATGACTCGGTGCTGGTGATACTTCATATGCCTTTATCAAGTCTTCAGTGCAAGAAGTTGGTTTGAATACATCTGGAGAATCTTGGCGGTTGTTGCAGTTCCTCTCTTTGAATTAGCTGGAGATAAGTTGTTTTTTGTTTTCCTTTGTTTGTTATCCCTTTGTGACCTTTAGTGCCTAGTGAGGTTGACAAAGAGCTCATCCCATCCGCTCCCTACCTAGGGCCCAAATCAGGGTCAATCTTGGGCCAGGTATCCAGCTTGGTGCATTGATGTGGAACCTATCTAGGACGGTGAGGGAACCCCGGGCCCAGTGGTAGGCTTGGTCAGGGGTCACGATCTCCCACTTCCCTAGACACAGGATTTCCTTCCCTTCCATTTCGTCATTCACTTGGTACTTCCCCTAAACTAGCGTGACATTAGGCCCTGATACGCGGGTAGTCTGACAAGGAGGGAAAAGTTTTGGAAGATGGTGAAGGAGTGCCTAGTTGACTGTACTAACGTTCTCCTAGATTCTTTTGTGCCAAAGGTGGAGAAGCCCTTTAAACCCTTCACGACTTTTGTTGTATATGTATGTCAAAACTCGTGTCTCTGTTTTTAATGTGTAACACTGAGGCCTTAAATGCAACATGCAACAATAATGACTCAGTTGTGTGACTTCAACAGATTTTTTTTATTATATGATAACAGGGAAATGGAGGAGGAATGGACAAGGGGCGAGCAATACAGAAGTTCCAAGAAGTCAAATCAAATTACAGTTAGCACGTTTCACAATTACACTCGACGGATCACGTACATGCAATTGTGACGCCCTGGACCCCAGGGGTCACAGGTAATTACATCAACCACATACACACACACACCCATCCCCTGTGAGGTCACACACATGTCACCCGAAAGGGAGACCTGATGCTTCTCTCAGGGCTAGTAGAGCACACCAGGTGGGCGGAGTCTGGCGGAAAGGCACGCCCACCGAGGAGACTACTGTCCTGGTGCAGGAAGTTCACACAGTGAAGTTTTGGAGTTGACAGTGAGTGGTAGTGGAGCAGCTGTCAGGGACCCGGGTAGGAGCCTGGGCCCCTTTGGAAATGTCAGGCAGGCAGACGGTGGTGACCGTCTGGAGGAATACCGGTACAGCAACTGGCGGAACCGTACGGACCGAACCGGGGAGTCAACCGTGTACCGGAGCACCAGAAACCGGGTACTCAGACCCCGTCCTAGCTTAGAAGCCACTGAGTATAGACAAGTTGACTGATTGCTGGCTGGACCTCACGGGTTCATCCACACCAAAAGTACCGAAAGAAGGCAAAAGCCCACCGAGACTGGGTGAGCGCCACTGCCAAGGGCCAAACACCCGACGGGCCAGCGCCTGCGGGCAACCGAGGGTTCCTCCAGCAGCTCAACGCCGGGGAGCGGGCTACCACTGCTCAGGCAGGGGAGCCGAAACACAACATCTAGAGGTGCACGGGAAAAGGGGCCACCATCAACCCCACAGGGGACATCAGCAGCCGGCCGCGGGAACCGACCACATCCGAACTTTGGTTTACAGTGACTCTGAGTGTGAATCAATCGTGAGTAAAACAGTGCCATCCGGGCACGACACTACACCGCGGCACGGCACCCTGCACCCCGACAGCAACATCAGCGCTCAAGTCCCCACCGACCGGGGCCCCGGGACACACCGCTCCTACCCACGGAGGGGCTAACATCTAGGCTGCGGCCGCAACACCAATCCCGGACGAGCCCGCCTTCACTCCAGCCACAGCGGTGGTGCATCCCGGCACCACGACCCGTGGGTGGTGTCTCGACCCGTAGGACGGCAGCGCGGCCCTCCCCGGCTGCGCGCCTCGTCCCACCACACACCACCACCCCGCTACCTCTCCCCTCTAACAGAGCGACGTGGTCCCCGGTCCGGAGGCGCTCGTGCCACCGACAACCCGAGCCCGGACCTTGAGCGGCTCGGCCTGAGCAAGCGGAGGAAGCAGCCGGGCCCCTCTCAGGGCAGTACACAATGACTGAAGGTTATTATGAACAAATTCTCTTAACAGTAATAACCAAATCCCAGTCCTTCCATCAGGGGAGTGTCTATGTCCACGTTACGGATTCTCACAATTGCGAATCCCTACACTCAATTTTTTGGAAAAACCACATAGAACTATATAAAAAAACAGACCAGATGTACGCATGCACAGAGCGTGGTAAACCCTCTTAGTAAAGATGGCCTCAGCCCAGGTGCACGGTGCTGATAATACAGCCACTCAAACCTCCACACTAAAGGGGAGAGGTGGCTGTTTAGAATAGAACATGCACACTAATATGGCTTGCATTCGGAGCCCTACATATAGATGAGTGAGATGCATAGTGACTGAACTGTAACCTAAAAATGACACCAAAAACCTAGGTCAGGCGGACTAATCAGCACTCAGGTGGTTAAATGATGAGTCCGTCATGTGATATGCACTCATATAGTGCTAACTAACCCTCCTGACCTGGTGTTGTGCGTCATTTATAGGCCATAACTCTGACACTGTGCATCTCGCGTATCCGTGTGAGATACACTTATGTAGTGCTGAATGTCCCGCCTGACCTAGGTTTCTGGCATCATTTATAGATTACAGTTCCAACACTGTGCATCTCACTCATTATATGATGGGCTCCCAATGCAAGTCTTATTTGTGTGCATGTTCTATGCTAAACAGCCACCCCTCCCCTTTAGTGTGGAGCTTTGAGTGGCTGTATCATCAGCATCGTGCACCTGGGCTGTGGCCATCTTTACTAGGAGGGTTTACCATGTTCTGTGTGTGCGTACATCATCTGAATTGGCTCCTATGGTCTATTTTTTTATAGAGTGTCTATGCCCCCCTTACTTATGGTCACAATATGCAATTAGACAAAAAAAAATTAAACCTAAATGAATCTATCAATGTTAGCAGTTCACTAGATGTGGTGCAGTTATGTTGCAATATGCTACACCATCAGTTAACTTTAACAATTAGCTATTTTCTCTCTTAATACATCAAGGCAAGAAGTAACTGACTGGCTCACTTGGATGTTGCTCTTGAATAATTGTTTGTTTCTCAGTGTTTGATTCTTAATGTCTGATCTTTGGTGTTTAATCGCATAGTTTGTTCCTCTTCTGGTGACAATATTCAGTCTTCAGGTGCTAGTGAGAGTTAATATCTGCTGATCTGCTTATACATCATCTTTGATCACATGTTGTGGGGGAGCCAATCACATCTGCTTTCCTATTATTTATGCTGGCTAGACACTTCCATTAGTGCCAGCTATAGTTTATCTTAGTTGGTCTGGGGAAGTGTAGTGATCCAGACTATCTGGTGGTTGTAGTACTTGTTGCTGACTGTGTTTTTGGAGTTAAGCCTTGTCGGCTTTTTGTTGTTACCTTCCTGCTCTTGTTTTTCTCTTGAGTCTCTCTTTGTTTATTTCTGTATGTGTAGTGTGCCAGAGTTTTGATTTTCCCTTGTATGTCCTTATCTGTTTATCATTTCACTCCTACCCCATCCCTCCCTCGGGGAAGGGGGTATTAAAGTAGTATTTCTCAGAAGTATAGAAAACATGGGAATCTGGCATCTCCACCATTAGCAGTAATCTTGAGGTGAGGGATAGTCTAGGGTCTCTCGCTATCCTGAACTAACATTGTTGGTTATATTGGCACTAACTCCACCTTCACGCTGCCACCTAGTCTTTTATATTTTGTAACTGCTCCACATTTGTCACCTGATCCGCGTCCTCTTCTAACTCTTCCCTTGTGGAAACACACTCCTTACAGATGAATTCCTGATTAACCTAATCCTCCAGCAGATGGCAATATTAGTTTACAAATGCTATGGATGGTATATTTTTCTGACCAGCACCTTAAAGATGCATCATTCCCTGCACATGATTGCTAATTTAATCAGCTGTCATGTGCCTCTAGCAGGCACAGGCGGATTGGAGATCCTCCGATGGCTGTTAACCAGTGAAATCCTACTACAAATCTCTTACAGCGCTATTTCACATGTGCCGGTAGTGGAGCACTCATCTTTATATTTCCATTAGCACGCTCATTACGTGATCATGGTGCGCTGATGGGCTGTTATCATAGCTAGAGGTCAACTGATGACCCTTGTGTCTGTCATTATGATCCTGCTGTGAATGCCAGCTTGTAGCAGCCTCACATAGGACATTATGCTTTCTGCTATACTGAGCAGAGCATCAGCACTGCTCTGTATAGTACAAGTCATCCGATGAATGCAGCTTCAAGTCTCCTAAGGGGACTAGTAAAACAGTAAAAAATAAAAAAAATAGTTTTAAAAAATAAAAAAACACAAGTTTAAATTAACCCATTTCGCTCCATTAGGTATAAAATAATGAAGAAAAGCACATATTTAGTATTGGTGCATCCAGAAATATCTAATCTATCAAAATCTAATATATAAAGCTGAGTGTATGTATGTGGGTGTGTGTGTGTGTGTGTGTGTGTGTGTGTGTATGCCCGCTAAAGGAATCCGCACCGTCACATTTAAGATTACAAAATTTTGCACAGACACCTCATGTGACTCAGGGAACGTCATAGACTATGTTTTGACTGGAAAATTTAACTCCACGCTTTACAGTTAGTCTTCAAAAATCCTGCCTCCATTAAACTGAATGGAGCTGGGAGCTGCAAGTTATTAATAGCAGCTGTGGTTGGTTGCTGTAGGAACAAAGGACATTCATAGTATAAGAAACTTATGTGTGAGGTAATATGATGTCAGTGGGGAGACAGACACAGACAGACACAGACTGAGAGACAGAAAGACAGGCACAGACAGACAGGGAAAGAGACAGAGACAAACAGACAGAGACAGACAGGGAAAAAAAAGCCAGACAAACAGAAAGACAGACAGAAAGACACACGGGGAAAGAGACAGAGGCAGATAGAGGCAGAGAGGGAAAGAGACAGAGAAAGGCAGGGAAAAAAGGCAGACAGACAAACAGAGAAAGAGACAGATAGAGGCAGATAGGGAAATAGACAGAGACAAACAGACAGACAGACAGGGGAAAAAAAGCAGACAGACAGGGAAAGAGACAGACAGGGAAAAAGACAGACAGGGAAAAAGACAGACAGGGAAAGAGACAGACAAAGAAATACAGAGACAGACGGGGAACGAGACAGACGGGGAACGAGACAGACGGGGAAAGAGACTCACAGACAGACACAGAAAGACACAGAGATAGAGACAGACAGACACAGAGACAGATAGAGACAGACACAAAGATAGAGAGAGACAGAGAGACTGATACAGAGACAGACAGTGATACTGATACAGAGACAGACAGACTGATACAGACACAGAGACAGACAGAGACTGGGAGAGAGACAGAGAGACAGTTACTATCCCGTGCAATGCCCGGGTACTTCAGCTAGTCTAATTTATAAATCTCAGTGCATGTATGTGTGTATGTATGTATGTGTGTGTGTGTGTGTGTGTGTGTGTGCGTGTGTGTATGTCCACTAAAGGAATTTGCACCATCGCATTTACAATCACGAAATTTTGCACAGACATCCCATGTGACTCAGGGAATGTCATAGACTATGTTTTGACGGGAAAATTTAACCCCGCACTTTACAGTTACTCTCCAAAATCCTGCCTCCATTAAACTGAATGGAGCTGTGAGCTAAAGGTTATTAATAGCAACTGTCAGTGGTTGCTATAGGAACAAAATAAATTGTTAGTATAAGAAGCTTATGTGTGAGGTAATAAGATGTCGGTGGGGAGACGGATACAGAGAGACAGAAAGAGACAGACAGAGAGACAGACAGGCAAAAAGACAGACCTGGAAAGAAACAGACCTGGAAAGAGACAGATCTGGAAAGAGATAGACGGGGAAAGAGACAGACGGGGTAGAGACAGACGGGGAAAGAGACAGACGGGCAAAGAGACAGACCTGGAAAGAGACAGCCCTGGAAAGAGACAGCCCTGGAAAAAGACAGGCGGGCAAAGAGACAGGCGGGCAAAGAGACAGATGGGCAAAGAGTCAGATGGGGAAAGAGACAGACGGGGAAAGAGACAGATGGGGAAAGAGACAGATGGGGAAAGAGACAGACTTGAAAAGAGACAGACTTGGAAAGAGACAGACTTGGAAAGAGACAGACAGTGAAAGAGACAGACAGGGAAAGAGACAGACTTGGAAAGAGACAGACAGGGAAAGAGACAGACGGGGAAAGAGACAGACGGGAAAAGAGACAGACAAAGACAGACGGGGAAAGAGAGAGGCAGACACACACATATAGAGACAGACACATAGATAGAGAAAGAAAGACAGACATAGAGATGGAGACAGATAGACTGATACAAATACAGACAGAAAGATAGAAACAGACAGACAAAGAAAGACACAGACAGAGGGACAGACAGACAGCGACACATAGACAGAGACTGGGAGAGAGACAGTTACTATCCCGGGCAACGCCCGGGGACTGCAGCTAGCATAAAATAAATTAATCCAAATGATAAACGGTGTAACGAGATTAACAATCATGATTAGAGTTATATTTTTTAGTTGTCACAACATTAAAATAAAATGCAATAAGAGGCGATTAAAATATCTACCCCAAAATGGTATCAGTAAAATGTCACCTCAGGGAGCAAAAAAAGCCATTACTTAGCCCTAGATCCCAAAAAATGAAAAAGGTTAAGAGTCGCCGAAAATAGAGACATGACCAAAAACATTTTTTATTTACAAATTCCCCAAATCTGTTTTACTTCTTAAATGAAAAAATCTATACATTTGGTATCCTCGTACTAGTATTGACTAGAGATGAGCAAACCTATAGAGGCTCGAGTTTGGTTCGGCTCGTCGAACGAAGCCCCCGTTTGAGTTCAGTTCATCGAACCGTTCAACGAACCTCTTTGAAAACAATGGGAGGCAATCACAAACACATAAAAACACATAGAAAACACCTTCAAAGGTGTCCAAAAGGTGACAAACAACTCACAGGACAACACAAACACATGGGAAAGTGACAAGGACAAATACTCATGCGAAAACAAAACAGCTAAACGAGGAAAAAGAGGAGGAGACACAGATATAGGCATGGCATGCCCTTCTAAAATCATGTAAAATACTGCAACAGGACTCCAAGCAGAGTCTCCCTTTTTATCCAAAAATTGGGCCCCACAGACACCACTTGAGTGGCATCACTTGTTCCCCAGTTGCAAACTGGACAGGTTGATTTGCATCAAGCACATTCAAAAATACGCCAGCCTTAACTGTCCCCGGGATGACACCGGTGTAGGTAGCAAAGTCTTTGCTGATCCATGATTTTTTCATCTTGGATCATTTTTCAAAACACAGCAAGGGGACTTCAAGCGGAGTCTCCCTTTTTTCCAAAAATTGGGCCCCACAGACACCACTTCAGTGGCATCACTTGTGCCCCAGTTGCAAACTGGACAGGTTGATTTGCATCAAGCACATTCAAAAATATGCCAGCCTTAACTGTCCTCGGGATGACACTGGGGTAGGTAGCAAAGTCTTTGCTGATCCATGATTTGTTCATCTTGGATCGTTTTTAAAAACACAGCAAGGGGACTCCAAGCAGAGTCTCTCTTTTTTCCAAAAATTGGGCCACACAGACACCCCTTCAGTGGCATCACTTGTGCCCCATTTGCAAACTTGACAGGTAGATTTGCATCAAGCACTGTCAAAAACACGCCAGCCTTTACTCTCCCCAGGATGACACAGGGGTAGTAAAGTCCTTGCAGATCCATGACTTGTTCATCTTGATGAACGTTAGTCTGTCCACATTGCCACTGGACAGACACGTGCGCTTATCTATCAGCACACACCCAGCAGCACTGAAGACACGTTCAGAGACAACGCTGGCTGCGGGACATGACAAGATCTCCAAGGCGTAAGTGGCAAGCTCAGGCCATTTTTCAAGATTTGAAGCCCAAACTGAGCAAGGCTCCAGTTGCAAAGTCATGGCATCGATGTTCATTTGGAGATACTCCTGTATCATCCTCTCCAGCCGTTGACTATGTGTCAGACTTCTTGTCTCTTGTGGCCTTGCATTGGATGGTCTAAAAAAATTATGAAACGATTCCATAAAATTGCTGGTACCAGCACCAGATACGGTGTTGCTCGTACGGTTTGACTGATAAGGGCGAGACAGTCCCATGCTTGGCAAGTGACAACTGGGAGATTCTCTCCGTGCACCACTGGCGTTTGGTGGAAAAGCCGAGCTAAGATCGAGTAACAGCTTCTGCTAATACTTCTGCATACATGCGTCCCTTTCTATGGCTAGAATTATTTCACCAAATTTGGACTTGTACCGGGGATCTAATAGTGTGGCAACCCAGTAGTTATCATCACTTCTAATTTTGACAATCTGAGGGTCATGTTGGAGGTAGTGCAGTAAGAAGGCGCTCATTTGTCTTGCGCATCCATGCGGACCAAGTCCTCGCTGTGTTTGTGGCGTAGAGGTGATAACCGTGCTTTCTTCCGCTGACATCTCCCCCCAACCTCGTTCAACCGAAATTTGACCAAGGTCTCCCTCATCTGCTGAGTCTTCCATGTCAATCGAGAGTTTGTCCTCTATTTCTTCATGGTCTCCAGCACCTTCCTCAACATTTTGGCTGCTACCATGCGCCCTTGTTAATCCCTCTCCCCCACCGTTCTATGTCTGCCGCCTTGGTGATGATGAACGTCTGGACCTTGTAGATGTTGGTATCCCTTGTGCATATGAATCCTCCTGTACTTCCTCCCCTTCCTCTTGTCCCACCCCCTGACTCTGAATAGTGTTTAGCGTGTGCTCCAGCATGTAAATGACTGGAATTGCCATGCTGATAATGGCATTGTCAGCGCTAAACATATTCGTCGCCATGTTGAAACTGTGCAGAAGGGTGCATTGGTCCTTGATCTGAGACCAATTCATCAGTGTGATCTGCCCCACCTCTGCATCTCGTTTGCCCAGGCTATACATCATAAAGTATTGCACCAGGGCTCGGCGGTGCTGCCACAGTCGCTGTAACATGTAAAGAGTCGAATTCCAGCGTATCGATACATCGCATTTCAGGCGATGAACCGGCAGGCCAAAAGACTTCTGGAGCGATGCAAGTCGGTCATCTGCGCCGGTTGAACGTCGGAAGTGAGCAGAGAGTGACCGTGACCTGTGCAGAAGCCCATCTAGGCCGGGATAGTGGGTTAAATGTGGGCGGCACGGTGGCTCAGTGGTTAACACTGCAGTCTTGCAGCGCTAGGTTCCTGGGTTCAAATCCTACCAAGGACACTATCTGCAAGGAGTTTGCATGTTCTCCCCGTCTTTGTATGGTTTTCCTCTGGGTACTCCGGTTTCCTCCCACACTCCAAAGACATACAGATAGGGACTCTAGATTGTGAGCCCCAATGAGGATAGCATTGCCAATGTATGTAAAGCACTGTGGAATTAATAGCGCTATTTAAATGAATAAAATTATTATTATTAAAAATTGCTGGACAACAAGGTTCAACACGTGAGCCATACAAGGGACGTGTGTCACCTTGCCCCAGCGAAGGGCCGCACCCAGTTTACAGCACTGTCGAACACGGCCTTCCCTGGCTGCAGGTTGAGTGGAGACAACCATTTACGAAACTCGGACCGCAGAGCTGAGCACAACTCATCCGCTGTGTGACTCTTATTTTAAGACATTTCAAGGTAAAGACTGCCTGATGCCATTGAGCTCAGCTGCCAGCATAGTAAGGAGGTGTGTGGGATTCCTTGAGCGCAGCTACAATGTGGGTGGCCTGACCAGGCAGGCTTGGGGTGGAGGTGCAGAACCCAGACGAGGTTGAGGAGGCAGAAGCAGTGGAGGAACTTCGACATACAGAGGATTGACGCACAAGTCTTGGGGACGGCAAGACTTGTTCAGCAGACCCGTCTCCATCTATCACCATAGTTACCCAGTGCCCAGGCAGTGACATGTATTGCCCCTGTCCATGCTTACTGGTCCAAGTATCGGTGGTGAAATGCACCCGGTCACACACAGAGTTTCTCAAGTAAGTGGTGATGTTGTGTGCGACATGCTGATGTAGCGCAGGCACACCTTTCTTGGAGAAGTAGTAGCGATTGGGCATCTGGTACTGGGGCACTGCGACGGACATAAGGTTTCGAAAATCCTCTGTGTCCACCAGGCGGAAAGGCAGCATTTTGGTAGCCAAGAGCTTGCAGAAGGATAAAGTCAACCTCCTAGCTTTGTCATGGCTCGGAGGAAATGGCCTTTTGTTTGTCCACATCTGAGGGACAGAGATCTGGCTGCTGTGTGGAGATGGTGGTGAGTAGGGTGTCCCTGGAAAAATGCCGGTCTGTGAGGAAAGTGCAGGCAGAGACATGATGTTGCCTTCATCCAAAGTTGGTGCTCTCAATGTCTGAGTGAGCTGTAAACATGCACTTGTTTCCCCTTCCAAACCAACTGCCGACCTACCAAGCAAAACGCCTGTTGCGGTTAAAGTGGTTGAAGGTCTACGTGGAAAACCAGTTGTGACAGCTGTCCCCACAGTCATAGAAGATGAATAGCATGCGGAGGAACTTGAAGGGGCAGACGGTGTTTGGCCCGCTCTGCTAGGCTGCATTGCAGCACTTTGAGCTTCCCACTGGGACTTATGCTTGTTATTCATGTGACAATTCATGTAAGAAGTTGTCAAACTGGTGAGTTTTTGCCCTCTACTTATAGATTGCCGACAAATTTTACAGATCACATGATTTGGCAGATACTTTGCTAGGTCAAAAAAGGACCAGGCTAGGAAAGGCTTAGAGGCCATGCGACCTGCAGAGCCACCCCGACTTGCGCTCAGAGGCAGAGTTGTGGCTGAGGATGCAGTTGTAGACGTGCTTCCAATACTACGACTCTATACTCCAGGAAGGCGCAAGGTAACTTCGTCGTCAGTTGCATCCTCCTCCACTACCTCTGGTGACATCCTCGAGTGCCTGACTGTGGGTTGACAGTAAGTGGGATCTAGAACTTCATCATCAAGCGTTATGTTTGCACTCCCCTCGCCCTCAGACCTAACCTCATCCTGCCCTGACTGAATAGTTAAGTTGTCATCCTAATCAGGTATCTGCGTCCCATCGTCATCAGTATGTTCCTCATTGTCTCCACCAACAGGTGTTACAGTTTGGGAATGAGGGTGTACATTATGCTCAGAAACTTTGTCATCAGGGTCTGAATCTGAGTCACAAAGCTTCTGGGCATCACTGCAGACCATTTCCTGGTCTGTACTCACTGTAGCTTGGGAGCAGACCTCTGATGCACAGGCTATAGTGTGACTGAACAGCTCTGCAGACTCAGCCATCTCTTTTACACCATACTGTGCAGGGCGCATGGAGACTTGAGAGCTAGGAGAAAGCAAGTGTGATTGGAATGACAACTCAGAGGAATGTTGTTTTTTGGATGTTGAAGTTGAGGTGGAGGAGAGGGCACTTGTTGGAGCAGTTGAGATCCATTTAAGCATGTTCTTTTTTTGTGCATCATCCACCTTTATTACAGTTGTTCGGGTCCGTAAAAAAGGGAGCACATCGGATTGTCCACGGAAAGTAGTAGACATCTTACTTTTGCTGGAAGATGGCTTATATTCAGCAGATGTTAATGTAGCTTTCCCACCTTCCCAACGGACACAAACTTTTTTTCCTTTTCCAACACGCCTCTTCCCCTTTTCACCAGCATCTGTCCTTTTGCCACTCATTTTTTTAGCGACAAGATTGTCCACTTAAAATGTGGTAGCAAAAATTGAGAGGTGGTGTTGTCGCGGGCGGGGAGGACGCCGCCGCTGCGCTCGCTAACGCTCGGGTCCGGCGCTGCTGCGGCTGCTGCTCAGTGGCTCAAGCGGTGGGCTGGATCCGGGGACTCGAGCGGCGCTCCTCGCCCGTGAGTGAAAAGGGTGGTTGATTTGGGGGATTTAGTCCATGACGCCACCCACGGGTTGTGGTGAAGATGGACACCACCACTTCTGAGGACGGGGATCCCAGGAGCAATGGTAGGGAGCAGCTGGGATGTTGTTTTCCCCCTCCGTGGGTAGGGGTCAGTGGTCTCGGGGCCCGGTGGTGTGACGGGGAGGCAGGGTTGGTGAGGTGCAGGGTTGCAGGGGCAGCACGGCGCAGTGCCGGATGGCGTGGGTGTACTCACTCAGTAAGAGATGCACAAAGTCCTCGGTAAACCAAATGGCTGGATGGACGGGTCCCACAGCTAGCTGCAGTGTCTCTCCCCGGACAGGTGATGGCGGCTGTCTTTCCCTGCACCTTTGTGTACTTGTTTGACTACGATGGATCCCCAACGGTAGTCCGCTCCCCGGTGTATGGATGCCGGAGGAGCCCGTTTGCCCGCAGGCACTGGCCCTTGGGTCTCTAGCCTTAGGCGGTAGCTGTATAACCTCACGGTGTGGGCGGTTGCCTTCTAACGGGTCTTTGGCTGTTAGGAAACCCCTGGGGTTCCTGTCACACTCGGATTTGACTGTTGATGGCGACTCCAAGCCTAGTCGGGGTCCGATGGCCCTGCCTGTGTGTAATGGCTTCACTTCGCTCCCCGGTCGGTACCCGCGGGCCACCGCCCGTCCCCGGTCCTACGGTTCCGCTTTGATTCACCACTCCTACAGATGGCCACCACCGTCTGCCAACCTTGTTGTCAGTGCCTGGGCCACAAACCCAGACACTCTCCACTTTACTCCTCTCACTTTAACCTCCTCCACTGTTGTGTCACTTTTCCCGCCTCCATGCCTGTGAACTCCAAGGTGGGTGGGGCCAACCGCTTGGCTCCGCCCTACCTGGTGTGGACATCAGACCCTGGAGGGAGGCAACAAGGATTTTATGTTTGGCTAATGTTACTGTCTAGTAGGGGTGGGGGTGTATGTATGTTACCTGTGACGACCTGGCTAGTCCAGGGCGCCACAGTGTAGATTACAGAGGTGGTCTAGCTTTATAGACAGCTGAAGAACCAACACTGACTATCACAGACAATTTTTGTATGCCCCTAATAGTAGCAGCACAGTTTGCAATTAGAATTGCCTATCAAAAATGGACAGGTGTGTACAATGCAGAGGTGGTCTAGCTTTATAGACAGCTGAAGAACCAACACTGACTATCACAGACAATTTTTGTATGCCCCTAACAGTGGCAGCACAGTTTGCAATTAGAATTGTGTATCAAAAATGGACAGGTGTGTACAATGCAGATGCGGTCTTGCTTTATAGACAGCTGAAGAACCAACACTGACTATCACAGACAATTTTTGTATGCCCCTAACAGTGGCAGCCAGTTTGCAAATAAAATAGCGTGACAAAACTGGGTAGGTGGGTACAGTGCCCAGGTTCTGTGGGTACCAGGACAGGAAAGGAAAAGTAAGTCCGTATTCCTGACACTTTTAGGATGGCAGAAAAAGTATCAGCTCTTTGGGCAAATAAAATAGCGTGGCAAAAGTGTGCAGGTGGGTACAGTGCCCGGGTTCTGTGGGTACCAGGACAGGAAAGGAAGCATCACTTTCTATCCCTCCTAATGATGAAATGCAGCAAGGAATCCCCTGAGCTGAGGTACACAGACGCTGCTATCTAAAGCTGTACACAGCATTTGCACGGACCTGCCTTGCAGCTATGGCTATGAACGCCTGGAAATCAGCCCTGAAAAGGGCTGAAATAACCAGCAGTCCCTAATCCCTACTGCGCTGTGTAGCTTTCACTATGTGTATAGCACACACAGCAGTATCGGCAGCAGCAGCGTGAGCGGTGACTGTCACCCACACGCAGAAGGTAGATAATGGCGGCGACAGGGAAAATGGACGTATTTTATAAGGCAAGGACATGTGACATTCACAGCCTATGACACATGCCCTTGCTTGTCTGGCAAAAATCCACTTAGCTGTGTGTGTGTGTGATTGGCTGACATCTTGGCCCGCTCCACTGCACGCGCGGTTAAGAAAAAAAATGGAGATTGCCATTCTCTCAGCACCACAGATCTAAACCATGTCCCCCCGCACACTAGATGCTGAAATTTGATGATAGCGTGAATCACAGTGACTCACACTATTACAGTGAAAAGCCAGCTAGTAACTAGCTAGGCTTTTTGCTGATCGAACTGTTCTCGAACGTAACTCGAGCTATCGAGCTTTTAGCAAAAAGCTTGCATTTGAGTTCAATCTCGAGCACCCCCAAAATCACTTGAACATGAAATTGGCGAACCTAGAACCTCGAACATCGCTCAACTTTAGTACTGACCTGGAAAATCATATTCCCAGGTCAGTTTTACCATATACTAAATATGGTAAATAAAAAAAAACAAAACAAAAAAAAACAATTGTGAAACTGCATTTTTTTTTTGCAATTTCAATGCACTTGGAAATTGTTTCCCTTTTTCCAGTACACCATAAGATAAAATCAAAGGAGTTGTTCAAAAGAACAACTTGTTCCGCAAAAACCAAAGCCATCAAATGGCTATATTGATGGAAAAATAAAAACATTATGTCTCTTGGAAAATGGGAAAACTACCCAGGGGTTAAGGGATTAAGCTTACGGTGTAACTAAAATATAGTGTCTACCTTTATGATAGAATTTTACCTCTATGTTAATTCATGAGATGTTTATATCAGTATATACAAACCTTCATCTATTACATGTTATAAAATTAAGTGAACGTGATCCAATTAAGATTAAAAAACAAAAAAATTCATATTGATCTTCAAATTTAAAAATAACAGCTGAAACAAAAATAATGTAAGGCATTTGTTTGCAGGTTTTCTTAAATAGGTGACATCCCATAAATCATAATTTATATACTGCTATAGAAGATACATGGAAAATAGATATATACAATCATATTACATTTTTGATGTTAACACAATTTTGCATTCTGCGCCATTAAATCTTCCTGCTGCTGATAAAATGATATCTTCCTTTTGTGCTTATCTCAGAGATGAAGACTGATATGGTCCCAGCTCGTTAGTGTGTGCCAATTCCCAGATAGCTCACTCTGTTCTAAAGTATCCTATATTATTCAACAATTTCTATTTTGTTCTTCGCATAAATATACATTTATGTATAATGTACAGTGTTAAGAAGTCATTTACTCACTAATATCAGTCATTCATCTGCCTTAAATTAGCCAGTGGAGCACAGAATGTCAGAGCTTTGCCATCTGTAGTTTAGACAATCATTTGCTCTCACAAACAAACATGTGAAAGTATTTCTAATTAGAAGATTGATTAAAAGTAAAGTGGCATTAAAAAGTAAGGACAGTAACACTTAGCTCAAATTTCTGATGAGATCCGTATTAAAAGAGAACTAATAGAAACATAAATGTAAAAATCAACATTTATATTTAAGCACTTGACCACCTTAAAGGGAATCTGTCACCAGGATTGTGTTACCTCATTTGAGAGCAGCATAATGTAGGAAAAAAGACCCTGATTCCAATGATGTATCACTTAGGCTATGTTCGCACGTTGCATTTTTTTCCGCGTTTCTGCAGCGTTTTTAGCAGCAGCGTTTTTGCGCTAAAACGCATGCGTTTTTGATTGCCAGCAAAGTCTATGGGAAAAGCAGAAATCCTGTCTGCACTTTGCTTTTTTTTCTGCAGCGTTTAATTTGCATATTTGTGGTCAAAAACCATGCTGAAAAAGAAGCAGCATGTTAGTTGTTTTTGCCATTTCTGCAGCGTTTCCTTAACATTGGAGTCAATGAGAAATGGCAAAATGCAACCAAAATTACAATTCCTGCGTTTTTCATGCTTTTTACCTGCTTTTCCACTGCGTTTTTGGCTCCAAAAACGCATGCTTTTCTGGACAAAAATTAATGGGTTCTAATTAGAGATGAGCGAACCGGTCGCGGTTCGGCTCGAGGTTGGTTCGCCGAACGGACCTCCCGTTCGAGTTCGGTTCGTCGAACGTTCGACGAACCGAACTCGAACTGCATAGGAAACAATGGCAGGCAATCACAAACACAGAAAAACACCTAGAAAACACCCTCAAAGGTGTCCAAAAGGTCACAAACAACTCACAACACATGGGAAAGTGACAAGGACATATACTCATGCGAAAACAAAAGAGCTGGACAAGGAAAAAGAGGAGGACACACAGATATATGAGTATATGCAAGGAAACATGCCATTATTGTGCAACTTGAGCCCTGCTCATTCTTGGCTTCCAATCTTGATAAATTGCCTGAGCTCGCCACGTACGTCTTGGGGATCTTGTCGTGTCCTGCAGCCAGCGTTCTCTCGGAACCTGTCTTCAGTGCTGCTGTGGGTCTGCTGGCAGATAAGCACACGTGTCTGTCCACTGACAATGTGGACATGGCTCTCAGAGGACTTTTCTTCCCCGGGGTCAGCCAGGGGACGGGAAAGGCACGCGTATTTTTGAGAGTGCTTCATGCAAAGCATCTTTTTCTTTTTCAAAAGGGGGCTCAACCGATGCCAGTCAAGTGGGGTGTGTGTGGCCCAGTGAGTGGCAACGAGGGAGACTGTGGTTGGAGTCCCCTCGCTGTGTTTCTAAAAGAACCAAGATGAACAAGTCATGGCTCTCAGAGGACTTTTCTTCCCCGGGGTCAGCCAGGGGACGGGAAAGGCACGCGTATTTTTGAGAGTGCTTCATGCAAAGCATCTTTTTCTTTTTCAAAAGGGGGCTCAACCGATGCCAGTCAAGTGGGGTGTGTGTGGCCCAGTGAGTGGCAACGAGGGAGACTGTGGTTGGAGTCCCCTCGCTGTGTTTCTAAAAGAACCAAGATGAACAAGTCATGGCTCTCAGAGGACTTTTCTTCCCCGGGGTCAGCCAGGGGACGGGAAAGGCACGCGTATTTTTGAGAGTGCTTCATGCAAAGCATCTTTTTCTTTTTCAAAAAGGGGGCTCAACCGATGCCAGTCAAGTGGGGTGTGTGTGGCCCAGTGAGTGGCAACGAGGGAGACTGTGGTTGGAGTCCCCTCGCTGTGTTTCTAAAAGAACCAAGATGAACAAGTCATGGCTCTCAGAGGACTTTTCTTCCCCGGGGTCAGCCAGGGGACGGGAAAGGCACGCGTATTTTTGAGAGTGCTTCATGCAAAGCATCTTTTTCTTTTTCAAAAGGGGGCTCAACCGATGCCAGTCAAGTGGGGTGTGTGTGGCCCAGTGAGTGGCAACGAGGGAGACTGTGGTTGGAGTCCCCTCGCTGTGTTTCTAAAAGAACCAAGATGAACAAGTCATGGCTCTCAGAGGACTTTTCTTCCCCGGGGTCAGCCAGGGGACGGGAAAGGCACGCGTATTTTTGAGAGTGCTTCATGCAAAGCATCTTTTTCTTTTTCAAAAGGGGGCTCAACCGATGCCAGTCAAGTGGGGTGTGTGTGGCCCAGTGAGTGGCAACGAGGGAGACTGTGGTTGGAGTCCCCTCGCTGTGTTTCTAAAAGAACCAAGATGAACAAGTCATGGCTCTCAGAGGACTTTTCTTCCCCGGGGTCAGCCAGGGGACGGGAAAGGCACGCGTATTTTTGAGAGTGCTTCATGCAAAGCATCTTTTTCTTTTTCAAAAGGGGGCTCAACCGATGCCAGTCAAGTGGGGTGTGTGTGGCCCAGTGAGTGGCAATGAGGGAGACTGTGGTTGGAGTCCCCTCGCTGTGTTTCTAAAAGAACCAAGATGAACAAGTCATGGCTCTCAGAGGACTTTTCTTCCCCGGGGTCAGCCAGGGGACGGGAAAGGCACGCGTATTTTTGAGAGTGCTTCATGCAAAGCATCTTTTTCTTTTTCAAAAGGGGGCTCAACCGATGCCAGTCAAGTGGGGTGTGTGTGGCCCAGTGAGTGGCAACGAGGGAGACTGTGGTTGGAGTCCCCTCGCTGTGTTATACATGCTTTTAGAAGGGCATGACATGGCTTGGAGGTTGACTTTCATAAAATGCAAACTGTTGGCTACCAAAATGCTGCCTTTCCAACAACTGTGGTTATAGGCAATGAGGAACATACTGATGAAGATGAGACGCAGATACCCGATTGGGATGACAACTTAAATATTCGGTCAGGGCAAGAAGAAACTCGGTCTGAGGGGGAGGGGAGTGCAAACACAACAATTGATGATGAAGTTCTAGATCCCACCTACTGTCAACCCACAGTCAGACACTCGAGGAGGTCAATAGAGGCGGTGGAGGAGGATGCAACCGACGTCGAAGTAACCTGGCGCCTTCCTGGACACAGTCGGAGCACTGGTAGCACGTCTACAACTGCATCCTCAGCCACCACTCTGCCTCTGAGCATTATTCGGGGTGGATCAACAGGTCGCATGGCCTCTAAGCCTTGCCTAGCCTGGTCCTTTTTTGACATAAAAAAAGATCGGCCAAATTATGTGATCTGTAACATTTGCCATGGTTATCTTAGTAGAGGTCAAAACCTCAGCAGTTTGACAACTTCTTCCATGAATCGTCACATGAATAAATATCATATGGCCTGGTGGGAAGCTCACCGTGCTGCAATGCGGCCTAGTGGAGCCAACCATCCACCGCCTGCCCCTTCCAGGGCATCCGCGCGCTCGTCATCTTCTAGGACTGTGGGGACAGCTGTCACACCTGTTTTTCCACCCACAACTTCCACCACTGTAACCGCAACAGGCAGTTTGCTTGGTAGGTCGTCAGTTGGTTTGGAAGGGGAAACAAGTGAGTGTGTACAGCTCTCTCAGACATCGATAGCACCAACTTTGGATGAAGGCAACATCATGTCTCCGCCTGCACTTTCCTCCCAAAGCTGCATTTTTCCAGGGACACCCTACTCAACACCGTCTACACACAGCAGCCAGATCTCTGTCCCTCAGATGTGGTCAAATAAAAGGCCACTTCCTTCGACCCATGACAAAGCGAAGAGGTTGACTCTATCCCTCTGTAAGCTGTTGGCTACAGAAATGCTGCCTTTCCGCCTAGTGGACACACAGGATTTTAGAGACCTTATATCTGTCGCTGTGCCCCAGTACCAGATGCCTAGTCGCCACTACTTCTCTAAGAAAGGTGTGCCCGCGCTACACCAGCATGTCGCACACAATATCACCGCTTCCTTGAGAAACTCTGTGTGTGAACGGGTGAATTTCAGCACCGATACTTGGACCAGTAAGCATGGACAGGGACGTTACATGTCGCTGACTGGGCACTGGGTAACTATGGTGATAGATGGTGAAGGGTCTGCTGCACAAGTCTTGCCGTCCCCACGACTTGTGTGTCAATCCTCTGTCTGTCCAAGTTCCGCCACTGCTTCTGCATCCTCCACCTCATCTGGGTCCTCCACCTCCGCCCCAAGCCTGCCTGGTCAGGCCACCAGCGTTCTCACTGCGCAGAAGGAATCACGCACCCCTCATTACTATGCTGGCAGCAGAGCGCAACGGCATCAGGCGGTCTTTAGCTTGACATGTCTTGGGAATAAGAGTCACACAGCTGAGGAGTTGTGGTCAGCTCTGCGGTCCGAGTTTAATAAATGGTTGTCTCCACTCAACCTGCAGCCTGGTAAGGCCGTGTGCGACAATGCTGCAAACCTGGGTGCGGCCCTTCGCCTGGGCAAGGTGACACACGTGCCTTGTATGGCTCACGTGTTGAACCTTGTTGTCCAGCAATTTTTAACACACTATCCCGGCCTAGATGGCCTTCTGACCAGGGCACGGAAACTGTCTGCAGTGCTCACTTCCGCCGTTCAAGCGCCGCAGCTGAGCGACTTGCATCGCTCCAGAAGTCTTTCGGCCTGCCGGTTCATCGCCTGAAATGCGATGTGGCGACACGCTGGAATTCAACTCTCCACATGTTACAGCGACTGTGGCAGCACCGCAGAGCCCTGGTGCAATACGTCATGACGTATAGCCTGGGCTAACGAGATGCAGAGGTGGGGCAGATCACCCTGATGGAGTGATCTCAGATCACGGACCTATGCACCCTTCTGCACAGTTTCGACATGGCGACGAATATGTTTAGCGCTGACAATGCCATTATCAGCATGACGATTACAGTCATTTACATGCTGGAGCACACGCTAAACACTATTCGGAGTCAGGGGGTGGGACAACAGGAAGGGGAGGAACTACAGGAGGATTCATATGCGCAAGACACAACAACATCACCAAGGTCCAGACGTTCATCATCACCAACGCGGCAGGCATGGGACCATGGGGGACAGGGATCAACAAGGGCGCATGGTAGCAGGCGAGATGTTGAGGAAGGTGCAGGAGGACATGAAGATATGGAGGACGAACTGTCCATGGACATGGAAGACTCAGCTGATGAGGGGGACCTTGGTCAAATTTAAGTTGAAAGAGGTTGGGGGGAGATGACAGAGGAAGAAAGAACGGTTAGCACCTCTATGCCACAAACACAGCGTGGACTTGGTCCGCATGGCTGCGCAAGACACATGAGTGCCTTCTTGTTGCACTACCTCCAACATGACCCTCGTATTGTCAAAATTAGAAGTGATGATGACTACTGGCTTGCCACACTATTAGATCCCCGGGACAAGTCCAAATTTTGTGACATAATTCCACCCATAGAAAGGGACGCACGTATGCAGGAGTATCAGCAGAAGCTGTTACTCGATCTTAGCTCGGCTTTTCCACCAAACAACCGTGCAGGTGAAGGGAGTGATTCTCCCAGTTGTAACTTGACAAACATGGGACGGCCTCGTCATCTTCAACAGTCTACCCGTACCAGTAGGACCGTATCTGGTTCTGGTAACAGCAATTTTATGGAATCTTTTCATAATTTTTTTAGACCCTCCTTTGCAAGGCCACCAGAGACATCAAGTGTATCACATAGTCAACGGATGGAGAGGATGATACAGGAGTATCTCCAAATGAACATCGATGCAATGACTTTGCAAATAGAGCCTTGCTCCTTTTGTGCTTCAAATCTAGAAAAATGTCAAGAGCTCTCCAGTTACGCCTTGAAGATTTTGTCGTGTCCAGCTGCCAGCGTTGTCTCTGAACGTGTCTTCAGTGCTGCTGGGTGTGTGCTGACAGATAAGCGCACGCGTCTGTCCAGTGACAATGTGGACAGACTGACGTTCATCAAAATGAACAAGTCATGGATCCAGAAGGAATTTACTACCCCTGTGTCATCCTGGGGAGAGTAAATGCTTGTGGATTTGGAATGTGCTTGATGCAAATCAAAACATCCTGTTTGCAACTAGGGCACAAGTCCTGCCACTGATGGGGTGTCTGTGTGCCCAATTTGGGGAAAAAAGGTAGACTCCGCTTGGAGTAACCCTTGCTTGCTGTGTTTTTTAAAAATGATACAAGATGAACAGATCTGAAGGCAAGATGAAGGCAACATCATGTCTCCGCCTGCACTTTTCTCACAAACCTGCATTTTTCCAGGGACACCCTACTCAACACCGTCTACAGACAGCAGCCAGATCTCTGTCCCTCAGATGTGGTCAAATAAAAGGCCACTTACTGCGACCCATGACAAAGCTAAGTGGTTGACTCTATCCCTCTGTAAGCTGTTGGCTACCGAAATGCTGCCTTTACGCGTAGTGGACACACAGGATTTTACAGACCTTATGTCTGTCGCTGTGCCCCAGTACCAGATGCCCAATCACCACTGCTTCTCCAAGAAAAGCATGCCCGCGCTACACCAGCATGTCGCACAAAACATCACCACTTCCTTGAGAAAATCTGTGTGCGACAGGGTGCATTTCAACACAGATACTTGGACCAGTAAGCATAGACAGGGTCATTACATGTCACTGACTGGGCACTGGCAAACTATGGTGAGAGATGGAGAAGGGTCTGCTGTACAAGTCTTGCCGTCCCCACGAGTTGTTTCAATCTTTGTTCTGTATGTAGAAGTTAATACACTGCTTCTGCCTCTTCAACCTCGTGTGGGTCCTCTACCTTGGTGCAAACCCTGTGTGGTCAGGCCACCCTTCCTTGCAACTGCGCACAAGGACTACCACACACCTCCTTACTATGCTGGCAGCAGAGCTCAATGCCATCAGGCGGTCAAAGTTTTACTTTGAAATGTATGAGAAATGTGAGTCACACCGCTATTACAGAGAATAGTAGTCAGGCAGGGTCAAAACATTAATTGAGGAACAGGAACAGAATGGGACGGCCAGGAAAGAATCAGAAAACAAGCAGAGGTGAAATGCGTATCGGCCAACAAGGTACATAAACAGCAAGCAGGAAAAGTAGTCAGGTAACAAGCACACAAAATCATAAAACTGAACTGGGGGTAAAATTAACCAGAGGTTCATAGCTATGTCTGGCAGTGGTCTGCAGACAGGATGGGCATAAAAAAGGGTGTGGTGTCTTCCCATTGGTTGTAGCTGAATGATGGTATTTCATCTGTGAGATACCCACCAGCTACATTCAGCCAGAGATTCTGCATCTGTCAAGGTAATGCAGCCCAGTGGGTGAGCATAACCTGCGTCCACCTGCGCCGCTGGCATCGACTACTCTCCCATCATCAGCACTATTCATGAAAGGAACACGTTGTCACCTGGCGACCGGAGTACAAATTGACGGAGCGGACTCCGTTGGTGACTTAACAGCCGTGTGCGGCAATGATGCAAACCTGGCTGCGGGCCATCCTCAGGGCAATGTGACACACGTGCCTTTTAGGGCTCACGTGTTGAACCGAATTCGCCAGCAATTTTTAAAACACCATCACGGCCTACATGGCCTTGTGCAGTGGGCACGCTTGCTATGTGCTCACTTCCATCGTGCGCACACAGCAGCTCAACAACTTTCATCACTCCGGAAGTCTTAGGGTCTGGCAGTTAAACGCCGTAAATGCGATGTTTCGACACGCAGGAATTGGAATCTGCACATGTTGCAGCGTGTGTGGCAGCACCGCAGAGCCCTGCTGAAATACGGTATGACACATAGCCTGGGATAACTTGATCAAGAGGTGGTGCAGATCACGCTGCTGGAGTGGTGTCAGATCAAGGACCTATGCACCCTGCTACACAGTTTTGAAATGTCGACGAAGATGTTTAGCACTGGCAATGTCATTCTCAGCGTGACAATTCTGGTCATCTACATGATGGAGCACACTGTAATTATTATTCGGAGTCAGGTGTTGGGACAAGAGGAAGGGGAGGAAGTACAGGAGGAGTCATATGCGGAAGGGATAACAAGATCTACGAGGTCCAGATGGTCAGCGGCACCTATGCGGCAGTCATGGTGAGGGAGAGGGATTAACAAGGGCGCATAGTATCAGCAAAACGTGTTGATGAAAGTGCAGGAGCCCATGAAGAAATGGAGGACGAACTGGCGATGGGCATGGAAGACTCAGCAGATGAGTGAGAGCTTGCTCACATTTCGGTTGTGCGAGGTTGGGGGGAGAGGGCAGAGGAAGGATGCACGATTCTCACCTCTCTGCCACCAACACACCAAGGACTTGGTCCTCCTGGATGCACAAGACACATGAGCGCCTTCTTGCTGCACTACCTACATGACCCTCGGATTGTATGAATTTGAACTAATCCTGAATACTGGGTTGCCACACTGTTAGATCCCCGGTACAAGACAAAATTTGGCGAACTAATTCCTGCCATAGAAATAGACGCACGTATACAGGAGTATCTGCAGAATGTGGTACGCAATCTTAGATCTACTTGTCCACTAAACACCAGTGCTGCACAGAGTGAATCTCAACGCTTTGTCATGGATAGGAAGAAATGGTCTTTTACTTGTCCACATCGGAGGGACCGAGGGATGGCTGCTGTGCTGAGATGGCGTTGAGTACGGTGTCCCTGCACAGTTGCACTTTTGGTCATATCCCAAAATGAGTTGAAAAAGGACAGATGCTGTTGGAAAGGGGAACAGGTGTGTTGGAAAGGGGAGAAAAGTTTTGGTCCGTGGATTTGGTGGTTAAGCAACTGTAACATTTGCTGAAGAAACAACATCTGTTACAGTGGGACTGGCAGATTTGGATAAAGTGGTATATAATCTGTGACCGCTATATAACGAAAATTAATAAGAAAAGAAAGAGAAAGGTATATATCCCCATCAGCAGTCAGTGTCCACCGTGCTCCCAGTTGGAAAAGGAGAGGTTGGCAACTTGAAGGTTTGGTGGAGGATACAGAGCTGTGTGGCTATGAAACTAATAGTAGCCTGAACCGAGTTAGACGCCATTCGGATCTGGAGACTGTGAGCCCTGTTAGCGTCACAGGGTCCACATGCCCACCCAGCCCAGGAACTCCCTGTTAACAACACAGGGGCCATTGAGTACGCTGACCGTGTGCGTAGGGGCCACACCTGTGGACAGCAGGCGCATCAGCAGCAGCAGGCCTGTTAATGCCACTGGGCTGCACAAGCAGGACTGTTAGGACAGGAGCTGGTCTTAACCGTTCTGCGTTACCAACTGTGGTGGTGGCCTGCATCCACCACCCGATCCCTGCCTACCTCTGGCCTAAAGCCGCAATGGGTTCAACACATGGAGGTGTGCTCTTTCGGAGCATAATAGAAGACTGCGCACCTCCTTGTTGGCTCCAGCCCCTTTTATAACCTGGGTCCGCCCCAAACCAGGGTGAACCACAATGCACCTCCTGGAGACAAAAGTAGAGTGACACGTCATGAGTGGCATAACTAGCGTCCTATTTGGAAACGCAACTTCAATGATGACCTCATGGCTGCCATGACCCAAACACCTCACCAGTCATCGTCTGAGCATCAATAATGCGGTGACAAGTCATAGGTGTGGGCCTCTGCAAGCCATTTGGGAGGACACCTGATGCCCTGTGGTCTATATGGGACCCCCACATCAGGGCCAGGGCCAAAGAGTTCATTACCGGACCTAGTCTCTGATGCAGGAAGTGCCTGAGCATGCTCAGTAGCATGAAATACAGTCTCTGAAAAAAGACTATCAGCTTTAGCATGGTGTCTATGCCCAAAACAGGACTTATACCCGGCACGGAATGCAAGCACCTGTGCAAAGAGGCTTTTCACACTTAGTGTGGGAGCATGCGCTGTATCCCGAAATGAAAACTTAGCGTCAGGAATGGCACAGTCAGGCTGAGCATACTCACTAGGCGAAACACTGTAATTATGCTGCAGCTGGGGTACATCGGCACACGCATGCGCACTAGCTGCCTCTCCACACTTAGACGTGGAGGGGAAATTTGTCTTGGAGATGCTGTCTATGAACAGAAGGAAAAGCTAAAGGAAGCCTGACTTTCTATCCCTCCGAATTATGAAATGCAGCAATGAATTCCATGAGTTTGCTATAACATTAGCGTAGCAAAATGTGCATGAGGGTGTGATGTAGAGGTGCTAGAAATAGCTTGTCACCAGTGGGGCACTAATGGAATACAACAGCCAGTTCTATGATGCCACAAAATGGCAGTATTTTGTGCTATCATTATAGCTTATTAAAAACAGAGCACGAGGTTGTCATGCAGAGGTGCTGCACATAGATTTGCAGTAGTGTGAATAGACAAAAGTACAATAGCCACGTTTAGGATACAACTAGGTACAGTGAGTGTTTGCTAGTATAATGGCTGAGTTTAAAAAAGTTTGAGTGTGCAATGCAGGCAGACGTGCTGCAAATAACGTTCCAATACTGTGAATTGACAAAAGTCCAATAGCCACGTTTAGGATACAACTAGGTACAGTGAGTGTTTGCTAGTATAATGGCTGAGTTTAAAAAAGTTTGAGTGTGCAATGCAGGCAGACGTCCTGCAAATGACGTTCCAATACTGTGAATTGACAAAAGTACAATAGCCACGTTTAGGATACAACTAGGTACAGTGAGTGTTTGCTAGTATAATGGCTGAGTTTAAAAAAGTTTGAGTGTGCAAGGCAGGCAGATGTCCTGCAAATAACGTTCCAATACTGTGAATTGACAAAAGTACAATAGCCACACTTAGGATACAACTAGGTACAGTGAGTGTTTGCTAGTATAATGGCTGAGTTTAAAAAAGTTTGAGTGTGCAATGCAGGCAGACGTGCTGCAAATAACGTTCCAATACTGTGAATTGACAAAAGTACAATAGCCACGTTTAGGATACAACTAGGTACAGTGAGTGTTTGCTAGTATAATGGCTGAGTTTTAAAAAGTTTGAGTGTGCAATGCAGGCAGACGTCCTGCAAATAACGTTCCAATACTGTGAATTGACAAAAGTACAATAGCCACGTTTAGGATACAACTAGGTACAGTGAGTGTTTGCTAGTATAATGGCTGAGTTTAAAAAAGTTTGAGTGTGCAATGCAGGCAGACGTCCTGCAAATAACGTTCCAATACTGTGAATTGACAAAAGTACAATAGCCACGTTTAGGATACAACTAGGTACAGTGAGTGTTTGCTAGTATAATGGCTGAGTTTAAAAAAGTTTGAGTGTGCAAGGCAGGCAGATGTCCTGCAAATAACGTTCCAATACTGTGAATTGACAAAAGTACAATAGCCACGTTTAGGATACAACTAGGTACAGTGAGTGTTTGCTAGTATAATGGCTGAGTTTAAAAAAGTTTGAGTGTGCAATGCAGGCAGACGTGCTGCAAATAACGTTCCAATACTGTGAATTGACAAAAGTACAATAGCCACGTTTAGGATACAACTAGGTACAGTGAGTGTTTGCTAGTATAATGGCTGAGTTTAAAAAAGTTTGAGTGTGCAATGCAGGCAGATGTCCTGCAAATAACGTTCCAATACTGTGAATTGACAAAAGTACAATAGCCACGTTTAGGATACAACTAGGTACAGTGAGTGTTTGGTAGTATAATGGCTGAGTTTAAAAAAGTTTGAGTGTGCAAGGCAGGCAGATGTCCTGCAAATAACGTTCCAATACTGTGAATTGACAAAAGTACAATAGCCACGTTTAGGATACAACTAGGTACAGTGAGTGTTTGCTAGTATAATGGCTGAGTTTAAAAAAGTTTGAGTGTGCAATGCAGGCAGATGTCCTGCAAATAACGTTCCAATACTGTGAATTGACAAAAGTACAATAGCCACGTTTAGGATACAACTAGGTACAGTGAGTGTTTGCTAGTATAATGGCTGAGTTTAAAAAAGTTAGAGTGTGCAATGCAGGCAGATGTCATGCAAATAACGTTCCAATACTGTGAATTGACAAAAGTCCAATAGCCACGTATAGGATGCCACTAGGTACACTGAGTGTTTGCTAGTATAATGGCTTCGTTATAATTAGTTGGAGTGTGCAACGCAGGCAGATGCGCTCTGCAAATGTCTTGGCACTAGTGGGACTATAGCAAAGTCCAATAGCCACGTATAGGATGCCACTAGGTACACTGAGTGTTTGCTAGTAAAATTGCTTAGTTTAAAAAACTTGGAGTGTGCAATGCAGGCAGATGTGCTCTGCTAATGTCTTTGCACTAGTGGGACTATAGCAAAGTCCAATAGCCACGTTTAGGATGCCACTAGGTACACTGAGTGTTTGCTAGTAAAATTGATTAGTTTAAAAAAGTTGTAGTGTGCAATGCAGGCAGACGTGCTCTGCAAATGTCTTTGCACTAGTGGGACTATAGCAAAGTCCAATAGCCACGTATAGAATGCCACTAGGTACACTGAGTGTTTGCTAGTAAAATTGCTTAGTTTAAAAAAGTTGTAGTGTGCAATGCAGGCAGACGTGCTCTGCAAATGTCTTTGCACTAGTGGGACTATAGCAAAGTCCAATAGCCACGTATAGGATGCCACTAGGTACACTGAGTGTTTGCTAGTAAAATTGCTTAGTTTAAAAAAGTTGTAGTGTGCAATGCAGGCAGATGTGCTCTGCTAATGTCTTTGCACTAGTGGGACTATAGCAAAGTCCAATAGCCACGTATAGGATGCCACTAGGTACACTGAGTGTTTGCTAGTATAATGGCTTCGTTATAATTAGTTGGAGTGTGCAACGCAGGCAGATGCGCTCTGCAAATGTCTTGGCACTAGTGGGACTATAGCAAAGTCCAATAGCCACGTATAGGATGCCACTAGGTACACTGAGTGTTTGCTAGTAAAATTGCTTAGTTTAAAAAAGTTGTAGTGTGCAATGCAGGCAGATGTGCTCTGCAAATGTCTTTGCACTAGTGGGACTATAGCAAAGTCCAATAGCCACGTATAGGATGCCACTAGGTACACTGAGTGTTTGCTAGTAAAATTGCTTAGTTTAAAAAACTTGGAGTGTGCAATGCAGGCAGATGTGCTCTGCTAATGTCTTTGCACTAGTGGGACTATAGCAAAGTCCAATAGCCACGTTTAGGATGCCACTAGGTACACTGAGTGTTTGCTAGTAAAATTGATTAGTTTAAAAAAGTTGTAGTGTGCAATGCAGGCAGACGTGCTCTGCAAATGTCTTTGCACTAGTGGGACTATAGCAAAGTCCAATAGCCACGTATAGGATGCCACTAGGTACACTGAGTGTTTGCTAGTAAAATTGCTTAGTTTAAAAAAGTTGTAGTGTGCAATGCAGGCAGACGTGCTCTGCAAATGTCTTTGCACTAGTGGGACTATAGCAAAGTCCAATAGCCACGTATAGGATGCCACTAGGTACACTGAGTGTTTGCTAGTAAAATTGCTTAGTTTAAGAAACTTGGAGTGTGCAATGCAGGCAGATGTGCTCTGCTAATGTCTTTGCACTAGTGGGACTATAGCAAAGTCCAATAGCCACGTATAGGATGCCACTAGGTACACTGAGTGTTTGCTAGTAAAATTGCTTAGTTTAAAAAAGTTGTAGTGTGCAATGCAGGCAGACGTGCTCTGCAAATGTCTTTGCACTAGTGGGACTATAGCAAAGTCCAATAGCCACGTATAGGATGCCACTAGGTACACTGAGTGTTTGCTAGTAAAATTGCTTAGTTTAAAAAACTTGGAGTGTGCAATGCCGGCAGATGTGCTCTGCTAATGTCTTTGCACTAGTGGGACTATAGCAAAGTCCAATAGCCACGTTTAGGATGCCACTAGGTACACTGAGTGTTTGCTAGTATAATGGCTTACTTAGAATGAGTTGGAGTGTGCAGAGGACAAGAGGGTACAGTGCCAGGATTGTGGTGCTCTGGGTAGAGGAATGGAAGCCTGCCTTTCTATTCCCTCCTAATGGTGAAATGCAGGGAGGAAATCCCTGACCTGGGCTACACAGACGCTGTTGCTGTTTGCAGGACCTGTCACCTATGGCTCTCTGACCCTGCCGCTTTGAGCCCTTAAAAGGACTGCTAGAATGTGCTCTCCCTAAGCTGTCTAACGCTGTGTATGCAGCGCATACAGCTGTATCGGCTATAGGACTCAGGAGGACGGAGCTGCGACACTGATGTCTGACACCAAAGACGCAGAAGGCAGATAATGGCGTTCGTGAAGAAAATGTCCGGTTTTATAATGCAGGGACATGTGACATGCAGATCCTATCACACATGCCGTTGCTTCTCTGGCTCAAAGTCCACTTAGGTGTGTGTGTGTCTGTGATTGGCTGACATGCTGGCCCGCCCCACAAGACGCGCGCGCTTAGGGAAGGAAGACAAGAAAAAAAAAAAAAAATGGCGATCGCCATTATAGAAACAGCAGTGATCTGAAGGCGCTGTTCACGCACACTATACACTGAAATGTGATAATAGTTTGATTCACAGAGTGACTTACACTATTACAGCAGAAACCAAGCTAGGATTTAGCTGTTTTTTGGCTGCTAGAACCGTTCTCGAACGTTTCTAGAACTATCGAGCTTTTGCAAAAAGCTCGAGTTCTAGTTCGATCTAGAACATGCCCCAAAATCACTCGAGCCGCGAACTGGAGAACCACGAACCACGAACCGCGCTCAACTCTAGTTCTAATGTTCCTTTACACACACACAATAGCCGAAAATTTAAATGTTAAAAAATTATAAACTTCACCTATTTTTCTGATAAAATGTGCATAACCACTATTATTTCATTAAAATTGATAATTTCCCATATAGTTTTATTAAAAGTTAATTTTATACTTTTTTTCTCTTTTTTTCATTCTTTTTGACTAATTCAACTTTATTTCTCAGTGTCTTGATCTACAAAACGCATCTGCAGAAACACAGGTGAAAACACAGGTAAAAAGCGCTAAAAACGCACTAAAAACGCGGTAAAAACGCATGCGTTTTTAGCGCTAAAAAATGGTCAAAAGCCATTTGGTCAAAAACCAAGGGAAGGAAAACGTGCAGAATAAACTGCAGGTACTCCGACGCAACGTGCGCACATAGCCTGAGATTACTTGGTGCAGCAGTTGTGACACAATCAGAGTTCTTCAATCAGAAAGCTATCCTCGCCCACACCACAGCTTTCTGTGTACATTGTCTATTGTCAGCTACTAATCAGTGCAGGGGGTGTGGTTTGACCAGGTCTCAGTGGGCACCTAGTTTGGGGAGTGTAGTGATAAACGCCTGCTGATAAAACACTCATTCTATTGAAATCTCACACAGCCTAATAAATGACACATCCTTAAAATCACTGTTTCAGCCCCTCTTTCATGCTGCCCCCAGATTACATAGCAAAAATCTCCTGAAATCTCTTTAAAGGGGATGTTCCAATATAAAAAAATGAATGGTACATGATTTTTGGAGTAATTTAGTATGATTCCTAATTACTTATAGGGGATAAAAATGTATCCTGTTTATATGATGTTAACAAGGCCTGTTATAAGGCACAGCTCTGAAGATTGTACTGTAGGGACTATTATGTGTTTGCAGAGTATGCCGGAGGTATTCACAGGAAGAATATCTTGATGCGTATGTCTGTCAGATGCATAAACATTCAGTCATTCAGCCCTCATTATAAATATATTTTAGGCAGCGTGTTTTGTTATTTTGTGTGATATAAGATTCTAATATGCAGTGTCATTCAAAAGTCAGAACTACAGTTTCTTTTACATTTTTAGCAAACGTAAGAGGCTTCCTTCAAACACCCTTAGTGCAGTTTTTTTGTAAAAGAAAAAAAAAATCCAGACTGGTTTTATGTATTTGTGTTTCTAAAGTGTAAGCAATGCTTTCTTCTGGCATAATTTCTAATTTTATTTTGTGGCTTTCTTTTTTAACCCCTTTACCCCCTGAGCCCATTTTCAGCTTCATGATCAGGTCATTGTTTAAATTTCTGACCAGTATTACTTTGACAGGTTATAACCCTGGAACACTTCAACAGATCCCAGTGATTCTGTGACTATTTATTTCATGACATATTGTACTTTATGTTAGTGGTAAAATTAGGATGATATTTTTTGCATTTACTTATGAAAATATCAGAAATTTGGTAAAAATTTTGCAATTTTCAAAGTTTTCAATTTTATACCCATAAATCCAAGAGATATGTTCAGGTTTGGACTGGGCAACCGGGGTGATGGGGAATCCGCCGGTAGGCTCCGGGTCTTTAGTGGGCCCCCATGCTTCACTTAGGGCCTCAGGCTGGTAACCGCAGGCTGGGCTAGGGCAGGGGGCCCCAGGCGACACCACCAGTGGCAGAACTGGGGCCACTGGGCTGCCTGTTTCTATGTCAACCGGGGCTACACTGCTCCTTAAAATTGTTCATGTGCTGCCCCGGCAATGTCACAGTTAACAGACGCGGACACAATTTTTTTTTTTTTTTTTACATAAAAATGTTACTTTAGCCATAAATGTTGCATTTTCCCAAGTGTATCAGGAAAAAATGCACCATAAAATGTATTTCTCCTGAGCATGTCATACGTCATAAGTGGTAGAAATCAATTATTTGGTCGCACGGCAGGGCTTGAAAAGAAAGGAGCAGCATTTGAATTTTTGAAACCAAAATTAGTTGGAATCATTAACGGATGCCATGTCGCATTTGGAGATCCCCTAAGCAGTGGAACTCCCCCAAAAGTGACCCCATTTTGAAAGCCAGAGCCCTCAAGGAATTTATCTTGATGTTTGATGAGCACCTTGAATCCCTGGGGACTTCACAGGAGTTTATAATGTTTAGCCAAGAAAATAAAAAAATACATTTTTATCACAAAATTGTTATCTCAACCAGGTAGCTTTTATTCACAAGGGTATCAGGAAAATTTACACCATAAAATTTATTGTACAGGATAACTCATTTGTGGTGAAATTACACTATTTGGGCACACATCAGGGCTTGGAAGGAAAGAAGTGCCGTTTGACTTTTTGAAAGCAAAATTAACTAAAATCATTAACAGATGCCATGTTGCATTGGAGACCCCCTGAGGTGAATAAAGAGAAGAGCTGTCCCACAAGTCACCCCATTATGGAAACTAGACCCCCTCAAGGATTTTTTCTAGCTGTTTAGTGAGCACCTTGAACCCCAGGGGCTTCACAGATGTTTATATTTTTGAGCTGTGAAAATAAAAAAATACATTTTTATCACAAAATTGTTACTTAGGTGAAAAAAACTGTCGATGACCGCACTTTTCTGTACGTCTGAATAAAAGGCCTAAATAGAAGTCACCACCAGACCACAGGCCAGATGTGAGGTCAAAAGTGTCTTCTTCATTACAGTGAATTTTCAGCTGGGAATTTTGTCTGAATCATGTTTTTCAGAGATTTAGGGTGCATGCCCAAGGTTCACCCACACTGCGTCCTGGACGCAGCATATCTTCTCCTTTGGTGACGCAAGTGTTCTATGCAGGAGAGTGCAGCTGCCCATGTCCAAAATCAGGATTTGGGGCTTTGTGGACTTTCATTCTGTTTTCCCAGTTGAGGACACTACTATTCCTGATTGGGGGCACGTACCATACACGTAATTCCGGTGAAAGCGCTCAGCATAGAGTGCTGGATAAATATGAGCCACGTTGTAATGCGATATTTAAGAGGAAGAATGAACAATCAATAGCAGGTGAAGATTTGGCTTTATTTATTTATTTTGTATGCTGTTCACCTTGCGGTATAAGTGACTAGGTGAATTTATTTCTCTGGTGACATGTGGGGTATTGCCACATTGAGGAGAAATTGTGTTTCACATTATGGGGCCTTTTTTAAGTATTCTCCTTGTAAAACTTGAAAATCATCTGAGGCCAAAACTATATTTTAGTGGTAAAAATGTAATTATTTAGTAGTATAAAATTTTGTGACACACCTGTAGTGTCAATATACTCATTACATCACTAGATGAATTTATTGACGGGTGCAGTTTGTAAAATGGTGTCACTTGTGGAAGATTTCTGCTGCTCTGGCACCTCAGAGGTTCTGCCAATGTGCCATGCCACTCCCAAACCCTTCCGACTAAATCTAAACTCAAATATGGTGCTCCTTCTCTTCTTCACTTTGTATTGTGCCTCAAAAGTAGTTTTCGATCACATATGGAGTATTAGCATACTCAAGAGAAATTTCACAAACATTTGTATGCTGCATTTCTAATGAAAATGAAATATTTGAGGTTAAAGCAAGATTTTTGTGGTTAAAAATGTATTTTTTCATTTTCCCGACTCAATGTTATAAGCACTTGGTTGTTCAAGATGCTCACCAAACAACTAGGTGAGTTCCATGAGGTGTCTACTTTCCAAAATCGAGTCACTTGGAGGGAGATCCACTATATAGGCACACCAGGGGCTGTCCAACTGCGACATGGGGTCTTCTAATGATTGAAGACAATTTTGCATTCAAAAAGTCAAAAGACGCTCTTTTCTTCCAAAGCCCACCCATGTGCTCAAACAGTAGTTTTCCATCACATATGGGGTATTGGCGGACTGATTAGAAATTTCATAACAAATTGTAGGGACTGGGACTGTTTTCTCCAGTTATCCTTGTGAAAATGAAAGCTTTGGGGTGAAAGGAACATTTCTGTAGTAAACATGTATTTTTTTATTTTCGTGGCTCAATGTTCTAAAATTCTGTGAAGCACCTGGAAATTTAAGGTGTTCACCAAACATTTAGATAAATTTGTTTAGGGGCCTAGTTTCCAAAATGGGGTCACTTGTGAGGGAGCTCCACTGTTTAGGTACATCAGGAGATCTCCAAGGGCGACATGACGTCTGCTAACAATTCCAAATAATTTTGAGGTGTAAAATTCAAATAGTGCTCCTTTCCTTCCGAGGCCTTCCATGAACCCAATCAGTAGATTTTCACCACATATAGGGTATTGGTATACTCAGTAGAAATTGCACAACAAATTGTACAGTGCATTTACTTTTGTTTCCATTGTGAAAATGCAGCATTTGGTGCTAAAGTAATATTTTTATGGGAAAAAGTAAAATTTTCATTTTTTAATTCTATATTACTTAAGTTACTGTGATTGATTGCTCTCAGTGAGAGAAACAAAATTATAATCTTGTAGTTCATATACCTTTTAATTAGTTAGCCAATAAAAGGTGTCATAACTAAGGCCCGGATGGCATACACCCCAGAGTACTACAGGAATTGAGTTCTGTGATAGATAGACCATTATTTTTAATCTTCTCAGATTCCTTAATAACAGGGTCGGTACCGCAGGACTGGCGCATAGCAAATGTGGTGCCAATATTCAAAAAGGGGACAAAAACTGAGCCGGGAAATTATAGGCCGGTAAGTTTAACCTCTACGATTGGTAAAATCCTTGAGGGTTTCTTGAGAGATGCTATACTGGAGTATCTCAAGAAAAATAACCTTATGACAGAGTATCAACATGGGTTTATGAGGGATCGATCCTGTCAAACTAATTTGATCAGCTTCTATGAAGAGGTAAGTTCAAGCCTGGACCAGGGAAATGCAGTGGATGTTGTGTATATGGACTTTTCAAAAGCTTTTGATACGGTGCCACACAAAAGGTTGGTATATAAAATGAGAATAATGGGGATAGGGGAAAATATGTGTAACTGGGTTAAAAACTGGCTCAGTGATAGGAAACAAAGGGTGGTTATTAATGGTACGTACTCGGACTGGGTCTCAGTTCATAGTGGGGTACCACAGGGGTCAGTATTGGGCCCGCTTCTTTTCAACATATTTATAAATGACCTTGTTGGGGGCATGCGGAGTAGAATTTCAATATTTGCAGATGATACTAAACTCTGCAAGGTAATCAATACAGAGGAGGATAATTTTATATTACAGGGAGATTTATGTAAATTGGAGGATTGGGCTGAGAAGTGGCAATTGAAGTTTAATGTAGATAAATGTAAGGTCATGCACTTGGGTAGAGGAAATAACATTTATAATTATGTACTTAATTGTAGAACACTGGGTAAAACAGACACAGAAAAAGACTTGGGTGTATGGGTGGATGGTAAACTTCACTTTAGTGGACAGTGTCAGGCAGCTGCTGCCAGGGCTAATAAAATAATGAGATGTATTAAAAGAGGTATAAGTGTTCATGAAAAAAATATAGTTCTACCTCTGTACAAGTCACTAGTGCGACCGCACTTAGAATACTGTGTACAATTCTGGTCACCGATATATAAGAAGGACATAGCTGAACTGGAGAGGGTGCAGAGAAGAGCCACCAAGATTATTAGAGGAATGGGTGGGCTGCAATACCAAGACAGGTTATTAAACTTGGGGTTATTTAGTTTGGAAAAACGAAGGCTTAGGGGGGATCTAATCACAATGTATAAATATATGAGGGGACAGTACAGAGACCTTTCCAAAGATCTTTTTACACCTAGGCCTGCGACTGGAACACGGGGGCATCCGCTACGTCTTGAGGAAAGAAGGTTTAATCATAATCACAGACGAGGATTCTTTCCTGTACGAGCAGTGAGACTATGGAACTCTCTGCCGCATGATGTTGTAATGAGTGATTCACTACTAACATTTAAGCAGAGCCTGGATGCCTTTCTTGAAAAATTTAATATTACCAGTTATGTATATTAGATTTTATGACAGGGTATTGATCCAGGGAACTAGTCTGATTGCCGGATGTGGAGTCAGGAAGGAAATTTTTTCCCCATTGGAACTTGTTTGCCACATTGGGGTTTTTTTGCCTTCCTCTGGATCAACATGTTAGGCTACGGGTTGAACTAGATGGACTTAGAGTCTCCCTTCAACCTTAAAAACTATGATACTATGATACTATGAACTACAAGATTATAATTTTGTTTCTCTCACTGAGAACAATCAATCATTTTTCAACTAGAAAGCACGTTACCAAAGCTATTTTTCTTTTTGTTCCTGTGAAGCACTTATATTGTTAATAAACTTCTTGAACATGGTTTTGAGCAGTCTGGGAGGTGTCATTTTTAGAATGGTATCACTTATGGTTATTTTCTGTTACCTAGGTGTCTCAAATTAACTTGAAATGTGATGTGGTCCCTAAAAAAATGGTTTTGTAAATTTTGTTGGAAAAATGAGAAATTGCCGATAAATTTTGAACCATTCTAACAAAAAATGATGTTCCAGAAATGTTGCTGATGTAAATTAGACATGTGGAAAATGTTATTTAGTAACTTTTTGGGTGACATAACTCTTTAATTTAAGGGCATAGAAATTTAAAATTTGAAAATTGCATATCGGAGGGACCAACCAGATTTTTTTAAAAAACCCGGTTTGGGACTGGAATTGATCCCAGTTACAGTGGGGGAAAAAAGTATTTTGTTAGCCACCAATTGTGCAAGTTCTCCCATTTAAAAAGATGAGAAAGGCCTGTAATTGACATCATAGGTAGACCAGAACTAGGGAAAGCAAATCCAGAAAATCTAGATAAGTTAAAGTAGAACTACCGCGCTGATCAAGTGGGGCAAAAAAGGGGGTGGGGGCGGTTGTGTGAAGGGGAGGGGGGTAGGGGTGGTGTAGGGAATGAGAATGGTTAGGAGGTATGGGTTATGAAGGAAGGAGTCATAGAACTTTTAAAATTTAAAAATTTAAAACTGTTTATTGATAATTAAAACTGTAATTAAAATTAAGTAAACTATTGGTAAATGGAAATGCCAGGATTCAGGATTTTTCAACCACTAGATTGATGCATGACCTAGAACAGTGTTTCTCAACTCCAGTCCTCAAGACCCACCAACAGATCAGGTTTTCAGGTTTTCCTCAATATTAGACAGGGAATAATTCCATCACCTGTGCAACATTAAGGAAATCCTGAAAACCTGATTGAGGAAAACCTGAAAACATGATCTTTTGGTGGGTCTTGAGGACTGGCGTTGAGAAACACTGACCTAGAAGGAAAGAGAAAAAAAAAGGGTGTGTGAGTGTCTAATACATTAATGTGTGCTGCAAGTGATTGGTAAACTATGTATAGGAATTGTACCTATCTTCCGTATATTCAGAATCAGTTAGAGAGTGAATGCGGCATTGGCAAGGCGTTAAAATTAAACAATGTAAATAAAATGTCAGTTGTTGGGTAAATTAGCTAAAATATCAAGGTGAAAGCTGAGTGAGCACACTTACCATTAAATGAAGAACCATGGTGCGTACGGTGGAGGCTTTCTTGGATGTAGAAATGGGGAAGGTTTTAACAAAGCTTCAACACAGGGGCTGGTAAAGGAATGAATTCACTTTTAAAAGTGGTGCATTAAAAAAGGGGTGTATGTAAAATAGGCTGCATGTGCTGATAGGTAAAGGCACTTACCATACAATGGTTAGTAGTACCTACCTGGAGAATGATTGTAAGAAAAATTAACAAGGGTGCAGCACAGCACCTAAAATTGATAATAGATTTAAAAAAACAAAAAAAACAAAACAAAACAAAAAATAACGAAATAAATAGAAACATGTGCACTGAAACAAGGGGGGGGGGAAGAGAAAAGGTAATGAGTAAGACAAAAAGGGTTATGTTAGAAGTACCTCATTAAGAGGGTATGCAAACATGTCTTTGAAAATACAGAGCAAATTGGGGGTTGCTGGAGACTTTTATACCTGAAATGCAAACATAAGGTAAGTGGCAGGGTATTTATAAGTATTTAGCCTGGACAAACAATGTTCTAAAACATAATGAACACAGGATACCTTTTTATATACATAAATATGGGCCAAAACCATAAATATATGAACAACAAAAACACACAGTATAAGGCCACAAAAAAATCAATTTTATTGAGTAATTTATAATCACATTAAAAACATAAAGGACAGGGTGCCAACAGATATGGGGGAGGACAAAGGAAAAATGTAATAAATATTTGGGATAGAAGGAGTCCAATAAATACATCCAAAATCTATAAATACATATGAAAGTGCATAGTGCCATAAAATATCCTGGATAAATATACAGAGCTGTTCTATCCCAAATAAATCCTAAGAAATAAAGTGCAAAATGCAGGCTCTAGCAGCAAAAAAACGGCAGAAAAAGGCTCAGTTAACAGCTACACGCACGATTCAAGTGAAATACAAGTAAGCCATGACAGTAGTAAAAAAGTATTAAGTTGTGCAAACAGTGCAAGGAAAGGCTGGAGAACGCTGAATGGAGCGAACAAGCAGATTATAAATCTTAGCGCAATGAAGAAAAGAGTAAAAGGCTTATAAGTAGCATAAATTTACCTCTGTCACACACCCACGCTTCCAACGTACGTTTCGTAAGAACTTCTTCAGGGAGCGTGTGTTGGAAGGGTGAGGGGAAGTATTTATACACATCAGTGGACAGTGAACAGCTGAGCGCCAGTCAGCTGACACGTCGGGTGAGTCGTATTGTGGCGCATATATCCTCCACAGGTACCGTAATAAGGGGAAGACAGGGCAGCGGACAGCGGAGACAGAGCGTCGGCTCTTTTCACTTGTGCACAGTGTGTAATTATCTTTTATGCAATATTGTTGTGGCAACACAATTTAATACATTGTACTTACTAAAGGTCCAACCGGGAGTTTGTGCGCATACTCCAAAGCATGGCCGTGGAATGACATGTCTGTGGCTATAGGGGCTGGAGCGCAGGCGCGGTCTCCATGACGGTAGCCGATGCTCTCTCTCCGCTGTCCGCTGCCCTGTCTTCCCCTTATTACGGTACCTGTGGAGGATGTATGCGCCGCAATACGACTCACCCGACGTGTCAGCTAAGATTTATAATCTGCTTGTTCGCTCCATTCAGCGTTCTCCAGCCTTTCCTTGCACTGTTTGCACAACTTAATACTTTTTTACTACTGTCATGGCTTACTTGTATTTCACTTGAATCGTGCATGTAGCTGTTAACTGAGCCTTTTTCTGCCGGTTTTTTGCTGCTAGAGCCTGCATTTTGCACTTTATTTCTTAGGATTTATTTGGGATAGAACAGCTCTGTATATTTATCCAGGATATTTTATGGCACTATGCACTTTCATATGTATTTATAGATTTTGGATGTATTTATTGGACTCCTTCTATCCCAAATATTTATTACATTTTTCCTCTGTCCTCCCCCATATCTGTTGGCACCCTGTCCTTTATGTTTTTAATGTGATTATAAATTACTCAATAAAATTGATTTTTTTGTGGCCTTATACTGTGTGTTTTCGTTGGTCAAATGTTCTAAAACAGTTACGTGATGGTATAGTAATGTTAGATAGGGCTTCAGCTAGCCACAGGATGAACCAGGCAAAGTCTGGGGATCCAGTGTTTATTTAGTTCCCAGTTGAAACAATGATAGATGTCTCAGGGGTTAATGCTGTGCTAGTGGCTAGGAATAGGAAGGGGTTACCAGGAAGTGACAGTAACAGAGGGTACCAGGGAGTCAGAGTACGACCGGTCATAGAGACAGAAGACAGCTATCGCTACTTTGTTTGCAGCTCAAACAAGGCTGCAATCAATGTGAGTCAGACTACAGCAGCGCTGTGTATGGGATCTGCAGAGCGGTCTGGGCGCGTGCTGGAGGCAGAAGCCATGACAGTCTAAACTGACTAGAGGGTGGCTAGTCGGTTCTGTGTTCAGTATGGAGGTGTGGAGGTGACTGCAACTGCGCTAGGCAGTGCGGCGTGCTGGGCCAGAAACACACCCATCCTGCTCTGGCGTGCTTCCAGCGAAAAGGTTTTGGTACCGTGTTAGCCAGTTGAAAAATTATTGAATGTTCTCAGTGAGAGGAACAAAAAGGTATCACAAGATTATAATTTTGTTCCTCTCACTGAGAACATCCAGCGAAAAGGTGACGTCACGCGGTTGTGGTGGGAACTTTGAAAGTGGGCGAGTCAGTAATGTGCTACATCAGTCCTATGCGTTTCGAAGGGTGCTGCTCTTCTTCATCAGAGATGGCACTTAGATGGAGTGACTCACTTTATAAACCCTCCACATGTCTATGTAAATGCAAGCAGGAGGAGGAAATGAGTTAGCACCTGATCTGTCAGTCATTAGGGGATGAAGTAATATTATAGGATTATACCATGGTGCTTTAGTTAGTGTACATTAGGGTGGGTCCTGAGAACAAAGGGGATTAGTAAAATGGTTAGAATGTGATTAGGGGGGAAGAGGGGAAAAAGGGGGATACCCCTCATAAGGATAATTAGTATGTATATACAGTTGTATAGAAGATATGCAGGATGTGCAACTACATGCAAGAAAAAATGGAAAAAGTAGAAAAATTGAACGCACAATGACCAAATGTGTATGTCAAAAATTGAATTTTAAAATTAGATATTAATGAATTTAATGACTAGGGGGAAGGAAAAAAAAAAGAAGAGTGGGGGGAGGGGAGAAGGTGGGGGGGGGGGATGTGTGTAATTATTGAAATTATTGAAAAGCAAAGATTTCCAATTCTGCATTAAGGCCCCTGGGGGCAAGAGTGTCCAATACAGAGATCCACCTGGACTCTATACGTGACATTTGATGGATAAATTTGCCACCTCTCCAATTAGGTTGTACAATTTGGAGTCCAAAGAATGTGGAATTTTTAACGGATCGGTGGTAGAATTCTGAAAAATCCAGAAAATCACCTTGTCTGATTTGTCAAGATTTTTGTTGCAAATCATGGTGGAAAATAAGTATTTGATCAATAACAAAAGTTCATTTCAATATTTTGTTATATAAGTCAGACATTTTCTGTAAGTCTTCATAAGGTTGGCACACACTGTTTGTGGTATGTTGGCCCATTCCTCCATGCAGATCTCCTCTAGAGCAGTGATGTTTTGGGCTTGTCACTGGGCAACACAGACTTTCAACTCCCTCTAAAGGTTTTCAATGGGGTTGAGATCTGGAGAATGGCTAGGACATTCGAAGATCTTCACATGATTCTTACGAAGCCACTCCTTTGTTGCCCTGGCGGTGTGTTTGGGAT